>NC_136061.1:307982951-308460451 GCF_964261635.1 Lissotriton helveticus
GTGTGATAACCAAGTGAGCGTCTCTTTCTAGTTTAATTATTTAGCATGTAGTTTCTGATCGCACTGCTCCGTCTATATACTGCAGGAGCTAATGTACGTAGTACCGTTTTAGTTTGGTCATTAATGGGTACTTGGAACGTCTAAGGTAGTGTACGGGTTGACATTTCTGTATGCGTCCACCATTATGTCCCAGTCCAAGGAGATTGGGTTTTTTCCTCAGACCACAGGCTTCCTCTACGCAGAGCCGTGCTTTCCGCTCACGCCCATCACAGGACTTCAGTATGCCACAGGCACAGGGTGAAGGCTCTGGCTGACTTCCAGCACATAGTGATGGAACTTTTTGCCACTATAAGCGCCAACTCCAGAAAACGGGGCTGAACCTTTTGGGATTTCGGCCATCTACGACTACCTAGTATACACTGCAGGGCCGTGTTCCCCATGGGCAGTCGGGTTACGCGCCCCAATTAGTGTGTAGCCCCTCTCCAAAACTCTCTAATACATACACATGTCCACACCTACATACACATGTCCATACCATATGAATTAGATCCACTTCAGGTAATTTACATCGGGGGCAGTAATGTGCCGTTTCCGGGTAAATTCTGTGTAGTCTTTGCGAGGACAAATAGGCTCTGTGTATAATCATATATTGAATTCACTTGAACTTGGCATTGCATGATATTGTCCGTGGATATTCAAATATGTCCCCCCACTCCCTGTCCATTAAGTCCCGTCCTATATCTGTCACCCACTGTGTCCGCCGGACATCTAATGGGATTTGGGCAGGTGTACGGATACAGAGGTACAACCATTTAATGAGGTGGCTTCCATGTCCCATGTTGTATAGAGCTTTGACAAGCACATTCGTCTGGGGTTCCATGTGTCGTGTTTAATGTGGCAGGCGTTCCTGTGGCACATGTAAAGGCGTCATGGTCCATAAGTGTCCCATCTACAAAGAGTGCCTCTATAGTCTCCACTCCCACATTCGACCAGGGTCCAAGCACCCTTTGCATTAGCTTACCACTCGCCAATGGCACCCCATTCAATGGAATTTTAGCGGCGTATCTGACGCCCTTAGAGTTATATCATAGCGCCGCTCCCCAACAGTGTAGTGCTATCTGAAGTAGGAGTGGAAGCGCTGGGGGCGCCTTACTATGCGGCAACAATAAAGTATGTAGCGTTCCCTGATCAATGTGCCTGGAGGTATAATCAATTTCCTGCAAGTTGCGCCCCGCAGCCCAGTAGGACCCCCACTGAACCTGGCATGCGTAATAATACACTCTGAAATCTGGAGCTCCCAGGCCGCCTCCCCGTGTGCTAATTCGGAGTTTCTTAAGGCTTATTCAACGTCTTCCTGTACCCCATATCAAGTCTATCAGGATAGTGTCAAGTGTATTAAATGTCGTTGCGGGTATTAATAACAGCGGATTTGTGAAGTAATACAGAAGGCGGGGAAGTACCACCATCTTGGATACGGCCAGGCGGCCCATAGTCGATAAGGGCAACGTGGTCCAGAAAGTTACTTGCGATGGTATTCCCCGGATGGCCTTACCCAGGTTGCCCTCCAGCATGTCAGCTTGTGAGCGATATACGTTAATGCCCAGGTATTTAAAGGTGTGGAGGGCTACAGGCAACTTAAGTTCTCCAAAAGTAATGCAATCTGGGTGTATTATTTGAGCATGAAAAAAAAGGCATTAGACTTAGATTCATTGATGGATAACCCTGATATCAATTCCAAGTCTGCAAATATATGGGGAAGCAAGCCCAGTCCCTCCAACAGGTCTGTCGTGTATACAATGAGATCATCTGCGTATGCCAATATCAAGTGTATAGATGTGCCTATAGGGATACCGCACTGTATGGCCTCTTGTCGTGGTGCTGCGATGCCGAGACCCCGACCGGATTAAAAACCTGCATACAGGACTTGAATGGATCATCTGATATTAACCTTTTTTTAATAGGTATGCGGAACTTGAATTCATTTCTACCACAGGCTCAATGCCCCATCCCCCACCACCCTTTGTGTTCACCATTTCCTGCATTTGTATTACCACTTCATTCTACTTTTTTTTATAGTATTCATAATGTTTGTTGTTGTTGTGTATCCCACCCTCTCCTATTTATTTGCTCAACTTACATGTAACTAATGTAATTATCATGTCCTCATCAATGTAAAGCGCTCTGATACCTCCGGGTCTAGCTAGCGCTATATAAAATTCTACAAATAAATAAATAAATAAATATACGGAGCGTCAGTGGCTCCAGTGCCAGAACGAACAATATCGGGGACAGGGGACAGCTCTTCGTGTGCCCCTGTGGATACTATATTCCCTGGAAATAAGCTTCCCGGTGCGGACTCTTGCAGTGGGTGCAGCGTATAGTAATTTCACCCACTTTATGTAGTCAGGGGGCAAACCAAAGCGTGCGATAGCCCTGAACATGTAGTCCCATGACAACGTATTGAATGCTTGTCTCATATCCAGGGATACAGCCAGCGTTCGGATAGAGTGTGAGGCCCGCAGACATGATCTGATTTAATCTGCGCAGATTTAATGAGGTACTCCTTGCTGGTATAAACCCACATTGATCTATATAAATCAACCTGTTAAGGTATGGCGGATCGTGTTCGCCAAAACCTTACTTAAAATGTTGTATTCCGTGCAAAGTAGTGACAAGAGGCGATAGACTGACATGTCTGTCTGGTCCCTGCTTAGTTTAGGCAAGGACACTACCAGGGCCTGTGCTGTGGTATAAGGGAGATGTCCCACCTCAAGCGCTGTTTTATATAACTACTCCAAATGTGGAACTAATATCTCGGAGTATGCATCACAGAATTCCACCGGCAGTCCGTCCGGGCCCAGTGTTTTATTGCGTGAGAGTCCACCTATAGCTGCTTTAATCTCTTCCCTGGTAATAGGTCCCTCCAGGGCTCCCTGCATACCTGTCGGGGGTTGTGGATACGGCAGGTCCGTGAGGAAATCAATGGGCGACTCTTCTAAGGGTCTCGGGGCACTGTACAGGCCCTCGTAATATTCACTAAAGGCATCGCTAATAGCGCATTGTGTGTCCATGATCCCCCCTACCGTCAAGACAATGTGGCTGATAAGAGTAATGGGATGATCATTTCTTATCAATGTTGCTAAGAGGGTACCCGACTTGTCGGCGTCTGTATGGTGTCTTTGTGTATAAGATCTATAGTCTATCAGCCTCAGTGTTTCAAGCAATTCTGCATGTTGGATACGTGCCTTTTGCAATACCTCCTGTTTCGTGGAGTCATGTGCTGCCTCCTGCTCTAGTCTTGACATAGTGGTCTCGCTATCCTGTAGCTGCCGATGTAGTTCTTGTCTGGCCCCCACTGTAGCACTAATTGCCGCACCCCTGACGACCGCCTTCATGGCATTCCACTCAACCAGCGGTGTGGTAGCAGTGTGTCTATTTTCTGTGAAATAATTTTGTAGTGTTGTTGAGAGCGTGCTCCGAAATGCTGAGTCCTCTAGCTTTTGAGGCCAGAGCCTCCACGTGGGCACTGGGGTTGGTATTCTACCCCAACTAACAACTGTCTCCAGAGGGTTATGATCCGAAAAAGTTTTTGCTAAATGTGTGGAGTCTATGACTTGATCGGCTATAGAGGTAGAACACATTGTGCTGTCTATCCTGGTGTGCAACTGATGTACTGGGGAGAAGAAGGAATATTCCCTGTGTAGCGGGTTGCGCAGTCGCAATGTATCGCACAGTGACCAACCCTGCACCCAATCACAAAGCGCTGCTGCCTGCTTGTTAGCCAGCCCGTCCCACAGGGGGGTGGTGTGAACGATCTAGGGTGGTGTCCATCACTGCATTACAGTCGCTCCCTATGAGCCATGGGTGCGCTTCCCACCCCGCCAGTATGGAGTTCAGACTCATGAGATATTTATGTTGGTCATGATTGGGAGCATAAATATTTCCAAGTATGACCGGCATTCCATCTAGTGTACCACGTATGAATATGTACCTGCCCTGGGTATCTACTCGTTTGTCTAAGACAACAAATGGTACTCCCCCTCTTATCCAGATTGTCACCCCCCCGGGCGAAGGCAGAGTGATTTGTGGAAATGATCTGGCCCCCTCCATTTCTTCCTCATTTTCACAGCCTCTGTTTCCATCAAGTGCAACTCTTGAAGACTATCTGAGCCCCTCAATGGAGCAAAAATGCATGTACCCTATGTCGTTTGTGTATAGAGCCTTGTTAAAGGTAGGGCCGAATTCGACCAAGAACACTTCAGTATTTGCCCGGCGTTAGCCACCTCTCATACCATTCGAGATTACCAAACACAGAGGCAGGCACTGGAGACAGAAGGCAGGAAACAGGAGTTTATTCCGACGGAGCAGAACACGTCAAATCAGACAACAGGGTATCTTCTCGAGGTGCTCTAGACGCATCCTTGAGGCCTGGCCTCTTATACACAGGTTTATTGCTTTATTACATAAAACACATTCTTGTCAATACTTTGATGTACGGAAAGGCATCCTCGGAATCCCCGCTCCAAACCCGTTCCCACACATATTTACAGTAAAAGTCCCCACCCGATCTCAGTAGGTGATGACTATCGCGCAGCTGGGTATCCCGCCGGCTCCCGGAATGTGTGCGGCTGATCGGATCTCATGGGGTGGGGGCCTTTAACAGTCATAGATTCTTTGAAGAGGGACAGCTTCCTACTGTAAGGGGCAATAAACTGTATCCGCAGGGCTAGGTGATGGCCTGGGATCGGGCGGGACAATCGGGCACAGAGGAAGGGGGTTCATCAAAGGATGCGTGATCATTAGAGGGACGTAGGGAGGTGTTAGTCGGGTACGGGATGTGGCTCCGAGGCAGGGCCGCGCTGAAGGGGTGGTTTATGGCCCAAGCATGTGAGAACGTGGGCTGTCAGCGCGCGGGGGATGCTGGCGGGGTCAGAGGGGGAGAGAGAGAGACGCACTGGCTATCGGCAGTGGGCAGAGAGGCCATGGCGTTCAAAAATGGCTGCTACTTACGCGCACATTCGAGCTAAAAGGGGACAAGATGGCGCCGATAATGTTTACGTCGCAATCTAGATTTTAACAGTCCTCCCTTTTCAACATATCTAGCCAGCTTGTCAATTTATGTCTATTCCCATCATATTACGGATTTCTACATCATACAAAGCTTTCATGCGTTCAGCTTCAAAGTTCGGAGTCATGGGGCAAACACAGTTAGCAAATAGTGAACACAGAGGTGGCAAGCATTGAATACCCAGGCAGAGTCCGCATATTACGACGATTGGTATCAGTACAATCATGAGCAATCTCCATCCCCAGTCCTTTACAGCACTCCAGAACCAACTCCCGAGCAACCATCCTTCTTGTTCCTGATGAACTTCTGATGAAAGTCTGTGGAGTTGTTCGATGGCCTTGTAAACGGAGGGTGAATTGTCTGGTATGTAGGTACAACAGCTGGACCCGATGATACGACATGCTCCTCCACGGTCCGCCAGAATCACATCTAGAGCAAGGCGGTTTTGAAGAGCCACCAGACGGACCGCCTGAAGCTCGGCTGTATTGTTTGTGAGGATACCAGCTGTAATGTTCATCGTTGTCTCGACTGCCTGGGATAAATGTCGAATGGCACGACTGTTCGCCATCGGACCCCAAAGTGGAACAAGTCCCTTCATTGCATCCAAGAATTGTGCTCCAGTGGAGTTGGCCTGCTCGATGTCCTTTGCTCGTCTCTGTCGGTGATGGTTTGCCGGAGCCACATAGGTTGGAGGAAGGATGAAGGCTATGTAGCAGGTACCTCCCCAGCCCTTTGGGAGCCAGGTGTAGGCTTTTGTACCACAAACGAAGTACATGTTTGGGGAGGTGACAAAAGAGGGTGGGTCGGATGAGTACAAAGTTCTGGTGATGCGGGAAGTGCTGTGGCCCACCATTTGTGTCCCATGGCCTGTGATGCATACGAGGCCCGAGACATTGACGACAGATAGGGTCACAGTCAGGGTGGCAGCTGTTCGTTTTCGAAGGTAGGAGAAGGTGGGTCTGGCTGGATTGTTGAATATTTGCATCTCCACCATTTCTTTAGCGGGGATGTCCATGTGAACAGAGGCATTGGAGGATAGAGGGCAAAAAGGAGCAGCAGCTCTCCCGGTTTTGTTCAGCCAGACTCCATGATAAAAGTGTGACATAGTTTTGCTGGAAGTGGCATTGTCTCTGTAGCTCTCTTGCAAGAGGATCAGCCAGGCAAGGCAGGAGCCATGAACAGAGAAAGGTGAAGGGATGAAGGGGATGGAATGTCCGGTGGCATGTGGTATCAACCCACAGATCCAGCAATTCGTGGCATTTGCAGCAAGGTTGTGTTGGTGCAGCAACTGTACGAAGGAGTTGTTCCAGAACTCCTTACGCCTTTCTTGGATTTGAGGTGAAAGAGAGACCAGGTAGTGTTCTTTCATGGTGGTAGGCTGTGCAGTCGTTAGAAATGTCTTATGAGCCGGTGCGTTCTCTTCCACGATCCAGAAGGTAGTCATGAGGAGGAGGCAAAAGAGAAGAGTGATAAGAAGAGCAATAGTCTTTGAGCTGTGCAAACTGTCAGTTTTCGGGTTCCTGTAGCGGGTCTTCGGATGTCCGGTCGCTTCCATCATCTTCGTATCGGGCGCTTCCATCATCTTCAAGGTGCTCAGTAGTGGGCAGAGCCACAGACTTCGTTTGGTTTCTCTCCTGGCAGCCTTTGTAGTGTTAGGCCGCCGCTCTGAGAATGATAACTTAGTCAGTGGTCTACTTAACCGAAGCTCCCTCCTTTCGTCGCAGGTTATACCCTTCTCTGGATGGTACAGTGGGATCAGGGAATTTCGCCAATTTGAGTGTCTCTGTTTCAGGGTAGCAGCTCAGGGATGGTCGGTCTTTGTTCAGGAGCTCTTCCTGGGTGCTCACGTCTTCGGTCGATGTCAGGGCCGGAGAGATTTTCTTGCAATGATGTGCGTGCAGCCAATTTCGCTTCCCCTCCACTCGAAGAGCTGTTCGGGTGGTGATCAAGACTTGCCAGGGGCCCGTCCAGCGGGGTTCCAGACTCTTCTCCCGCTGGAAGTTCCGAATCAGGACGAAATCTCCAGGCTGGATGGTATGTCCGGGGCCCCTGGAAGCATCGGGGATGGCCTGCAGCACCTGATGATGAATAACAGACAGTGTTTTAGTTAGGTTATACAGGTAGTCAGACATTGGGACGTCCGGGACGTCGTGAATAGATGTCGGTTTGGGTGCGGACCAGATACTCATGGGCCGGCCGAAAACGACCTCGTAAGGGGTCAAGTGGTGTTTAGTGGGGGTGGAACGCATTGACAGCAATGCTAGGGGGAGAGCGTCTGGCCATTTTAGTCCTGTGGTAGCCACTATTTTCGCCAGTTTTAGTTTCAATGTGGCATTGTGCCGCTCGACCAGTCCAGCAGATTGGGGTGAAAAACTGCGTGGAATTTCTGTCGTACCCCCAGTCCTTTCAGGATGAGCTGGATAACCTCGGCTACAAAATGGGGGCCATTGTCACTCCATAAAATACGGCAAAGGCCGTAGCGAGGGAAGAACTCTTTCAGTAGTACTTTTGCAGTGGCGATAGCAGTGTTGTCACGCGTCCGGTAGGCTTCCACCCACTTGCTAAAAGCGCACACAACAACAAGTACATACTTCAGTCCTTGACATCTCTCCAACTGGATATAGTCCATCTGTAGGACTTCAAATGGATGGTTGGGGACCCCAAACCCTCCCCGGGGTACGACAGTTCCTTTCCCAGGGTTGTGTTGCAGGCAGACTAGACATTGCTGGACTAATCGTTTGGCTGAGTCTGTAATTTTATTGTTATGCCAAACTCTGGAGACAAGTTCGGCCATAGGCGCAGATCCTATGTGTGCAGGGGAATGGGCCATCGTCAGTATGGGGATCAGGTACGAGTTGGGTAGCAACCATTTGTTCGTGTCTTTTGTCCGCCAGCAGCCTTCATCATCCTTTAATCCCACCCGTGCCCATTCAGTCAATTCTTGTGGTGAGCTGGCCATTTGGATGTCCTTAATAGATTCCCTAGCGTCCGTCCATTTTTCTGCTTGTGACCTAGTCACGTACATGTGGGTCGTCAACCTGTTCTCGGCTGTGGTTCGGGCAGTGATGTTGGCCAGTGCATTTCCCTGTCCAATGATGTCTGTCACCTTTTTGTGTGCATTGCATTTGATTACGGCAAGTCGTTTGGGGAGGAGAACCGCTTCAGTCAGAGCGGAGACTAGATCTCCGTGCAGGATGGGAGTGCCATGAGATGTCAGAAATCCCCTCTCCTTCCACAAGAGCCCAAAATGATGAACCACCCCGAAGGCATACTGGCTGTCCGTGTAAATGTTTGCTGTCGTCCCCTTTGCTAGGATACATGCTCGTGTGAGGGCAATCAGTTCTGCCGCCTGGGCGGATCGTTGCGTGATGCGGGCGGTTTCAACTACAGTTCGGGCTGTGGTAACTGCATAGGCAGCTGAGGTGGTGCCGTCGGGGAGTTTAATGCAAGAGCCGTCTACCCATAGCTCTCCGTCAGGGTTTGGGAAGGCAGTGTCTCGGAGGTCAACTCTACTCCTAGTCTGTTCGTCCGTGAGGGTCACACAGTCATGTATTGGGGGCACATCGGGATCGTTTTCAGGCAGAGGCAGCAAGGTGGCTGGGTTCAGTGTGGTGCATCGTTTCAGCGTGATGTGAGGTGCGAGCAGCGTCAGTTCGTACCCAGTCAGTCGCGCGCTGGTCAGGTGTTGTGTCTTGGTCTGGTTTAGGAGGGTGTCAACAGCATGAGGCACTAGTACCGTGAGGGAATTCGAGAGTACGATTCCCTCACTTTGTCGGATAGAGACAGCAGCAGCGGCGACTGCTCGAAGGCAGGCAGGCAAAGCTCTTGCTACAGGGTCAAGAGTGGCAGAGAAATAGGCACATGGTCGTTGTTTGGGGCCAATGGACTGAGTCAGGACAGACAAAGCGCATCCCTCCCTTTCGTGAGTGTAGAGAGAGAGAAGGGCTTTGTATAATCAGGGGTTCCTAGGACGGGCGCTGAACAAAGGGCGTCTCGCAGTTCCTTGAAGGAGGATTGACATTCAGGGGTCCAAGGGAGCGGGAAGGGGACATCTTTAGCCAGTAGGGAAAGTAGTGGTTTCACAATGAGGCTGAAATTTGGCAACCATTGTCGGCAGAAGGAGGTGAGGCCTACCAAAGAACGGACTTGCTTCGGGGTTTTAGGGATAGGGGTCTCTAGAATAGCCTGTATTCGATCGGGTGTGAGCTTTCTCCCGTCTTTGGACAAGAGGTGGCCTAGGCAAGTGACTTGAGGTTGGCAGAATTGCAACTTCTTCTTGGAGACCTTGTGGCCATTTTCCGCGAGGAAGTGCAGGAGTTGGATAGTGGCTGTGACTGCAAGTGGAGTGGTGTCGGCCGCCAAAAGGATATCATCGACGTACTGTATCAACACCACTCCATCCGGCAATTGGACTGCATCCAGCTGTCTCTTGAGGGCCTGGCTGTAGATGCTTGGACTTTCAGTGTAGCCCTGGGGTGCTCTGCAAAATCTGTATGAGCGGGATTTTAAAGTGAAGCCGAAAAGGTAGCGGCTGTCCGAGTGAATGGGGATGGAGAAGAATGCGTTCTTGAGGTCGATTACCGTGAAGGTGGTGGCAGTGGAAGGAATCAGGGTCAGAATGGTGGTGATGTCCGAGACTACAGGGTACTGGGGTACAACCACTTTGTTGACTTCTCGTAGGTCGATGATGAAGCGGTACGCCTTTTCATCTCCCTCACCCTGCTTCTTCACAATGGGTAGGATAGGGCTGTTTCAAACATTGCTAACTACTTCTTCTACCACTCCTGCATCTACCAGGGACTGGATGATTTTTACCAACGCCTTCTCGCCTTCGGGTGATATCCGATACTGTAGGAGTTTGGGGAGTACTGCGTCCTGTCGAACAGTTATGTGTACAGGGTCTATCATCATGCGTCCTACGTCCGAGTCAGTCTTTGCCCATAGGTACAGAGGTAGGGTGTCGAGTAAAGACAAGTCAGTGTCAGTGATAGAAAACATGCGTTGTGTGCGACAAGATCTGAGCAGTGTTGGGTTGTCGTACAGGATGACTCGAACTCCGTCTTGTGAACACCTAATAGTAGCTCGAAAATGTTTCAATAAGTCAAGTCCCATAATGGCGTCGGGGGTGTTGGAGGAGAGCAAAAACGTTGTGTCAGTGGTGTTATTGTCCAAGTTAAAAGAGATTGGTGTGGACAAGGGATTAGTGGAGGGCGTTCCATCAAAACCTATTGATGTCACATGTGAGCCAGACAAGGGTGCCCTGGGAATCAATCTTTAGACAACGCACTACGTGTTGCACCAGTATCTACCAGAAATGGAGACTTCGTACCTAGAACCTTAGTGGTGACATAAGGGCCTTGCTGGTCAACATAGAGCTCGACTGGATCCCTTCCTTGCCCTTGGCAGTCCTATGCGAAGTCGTGGGCATTGTCGCAGTCAGACTGTTGGCACTGATTCTGTCGGGGACGGTCAAACGTGTTCGGTCTACCAGGCCTGTCATTGTTGGTGTCGCTTGTGTGCCCTCGTCCCTGTCCTCTATTTCTCGGCCCGCCCGCTACGTCTCTCGTGTCTTTATTTCTGAGTGCTTCTTGTAGAACTGGACATTGAGACTTCCAGTGGCCAAATCTTTTGCAAAACGCACACTGGTCCTCAGCGAGGTCTGTTCGTGGAGCGCCGGGTGCGGGTGTGCGGTCTCTAGGGGGTGGATTTCTAGGAGCATTCGACTGGTAGTTTCCTCTATACTGTTCCCTTCCTATAGTCACCCCTTGCAACTGAGCAATCATCACCCTCTCTTTCAAGTCCTTTTTCTTCTTCTCAGTCGCTTGATCGTTCTCGTTCTTTTGTCGCTCATAGTATTGAGCCATCTGAAGGATAGCCGCTGGCTTGGAGGCCGCTCAACTACTCTCGCTAGTCTGTAGTTTCTGCGAGACTTCTGGCGTCAGGCCTTTCACATAGTTCTGGACAAACAAGTGATGTCCGGTCGCAGTGGTCATGTCCTGGCCGCTGTAATCGGAGAACACCGTTTCAAACCGGGAGAAGTATTCTGATACGTCTTCCTGGGGTTTCTGGCGACAGGCCGTTACTATCGACCAGTCCACCTTTCTTTCTGGAACTAGGGTTTTTAATTTCTGCACAATCTTATCTGGTAAGTCTAGAATGGCCTTCAAAGGTTTCTGTCCCGGCTCCCGTTGTTTGTCAACATTACCGAGTTGTATCCAGGTATGTCCGAACAGCTCAAGGTGGTCGACTTTCCGGATTTGCTTCCACACATCAGCTGGCAGACATAGCCCGAAAAACAAATCGATATGCGCTAGGGTCATAATCGTTGAACCCAGAGTGGTGGCTAATTCTGTATAGAAGGCTGTGGGGTTCTTTCGCAGATCAGGCAAGGACTTTCGGAAAGTCAGGATGTCTTGCCGATCCCATGGTTGGTAAACCCAGTTGTAAACTACCCTCCCTCTCGCATCTTGGTGGTTAATATCGTCGTGTGTTCCCTGTCCTCGTGGGGGAACCCAATAGGGAGCGGCCTCCTTTATGGGCATCATCGTGTCAATTTTTTCTACTCCGGCCTCAGTTACCGCAGGAGTCGTGGTGTTAGTCTCTGGTTTCTGTTCCGTGAGGTGGCGAAAAACTTCAAGCGTACGCGTGAAGAGGTTCGTCACATCACACTCGTCCTCATCTCCGACATCAACTTTTCTATACAGAGTCGTTAGGTTTTCAGGGCCTTTTCCTTGGTAGCGGTCTTCATAGGCATTAAGGGTATGGTAACAAAGGCGTACGACAAAGTGTCGCCTGTGGCTATTGGCATATGTATGGTACATATCCGTTATATAATCCTCACTTTCCTTTCGCACCACCAGTGTCTTTACAATCTTATCGATCCCAGCTCGTTCATCCTTACTTAATCTATTTGATCTCGCAGGGTCTTTCCTCCCAGCTTCGGGATCATCTGAAGTCGCTGCTCGTGCTGCGCTGGGTACGAGGGGTTCGGTCGGCGCTGAGGCCATGGGGACCGAGGCTCCGGCACTACTCTCGCCTGTCGGTGGGGGTTGCGGGTGCTGCGCTAAGGGTTGGGAAGGGGCGTATGGAGGGGGCATGTAGATGATCGGGGGACCTAATAGTAAATCATCGTTCGTTCGCTGTTTCGAAGGTAGCTCGGGGTAAAGTGTAGAGGGTGTCCTGACGGGACACTGGCCTGATGATTCGGAATCTTGTTTTAGCTTGGTTTCCTCTCTCTCTTTTATTTCTTCCTTTAATTTGTTAGCGGCCGGTGAGCTGCCTTGCGTAATTCCTTTTCTAACCTGACCTCATTTCTCTTCTTTCGCTGTTCTGTTTCTTTGCGCCACATGCCGAAGCTATCGAGCATAGTGGGTGTTGTCTTATTGTTATAAAGGGCCGTTTCCAGCGCGTTTATTTTGTCGTTATCAAAGGATCCTATCAGTGGCCACTGACTTCCCCGATCCTTTCTCGTGTATTTATGCCACAGCTTACTATAAGCCACGGTGACTAGTCCATATTTAGTAAACATGTCCTTATTAGGGGTGCCCTCCAGTGGAGCCGGATGGTTTACCTCTAATAAGCGGTCCGGGCTGAACCAACTACCAACAAACGGGGCAAAAATAGGCATGACGGGTTACAAAAGGGGACAAAAAGTCTGCACTACCTATCCTTCACTATTCACAAGGACTAAACAGAGTATTGCGACTCTGTGCTTATTTGTAAATAGAGAATAACCCAAAGAGAACCAATTCCGAACGATCAATGTTCGCACAAACAATCAATCAAATGAGGGATAAAAATAGGCACGACGTATTACAACGGGGGCAAAAGCCTGTGTTACCTATCCTTCACTATTCATAAGGACTAAACAGAGTATTGCGACTCTGTGCTTATTTGTAAATAGAGAATGATCCAAAGAGAACCAATTCCAAAACAGTAAATGCTTGGATAACAATCAATCAAATGGAGAGGGGAGTAGGCACGACGGATTACAACGGGGGCAAAGGCCTGCGTTACCTACCCTTCACTATCTGCAAAGACTAAACAGAGTATGGCGACTCTGTGCTTGTTTGCAAATAGAGAATCTCTCAGAAACAATCAAATGAGTAATACTAGTATTTTCAAACAATCAAACAATCAATTCGCAATTCATCGTGTTACACGACCTTACCCGGACTGCATGGACAGTTTCTTGTTTTCCGCTTCCAGCGCCTGATCGTCCTCTATTCTCCGTAATTGCTGTGGCACTCCTGATGGTTCCCAGTCAGGACCGTAGATCACTCGAGAGAGGTCTGCTCGGAACCGGTGAAGTTCGGATGATCGGCTGCCAGACGAGGGTCTATCGGGCAGGAGCTCTTCCCGATCGTTGCAGTCGTTCACTCCGTCGTTGGGACCTCTCCCACTGGATCCACGCGTCGCTGATGGGCCCCACGTTTGGGACGCCAATTGTTAAAGGTAGGGCCGAATTCGACCAAGAACTCTTCAGTATTTGCCCGGCGTTAGCCGCCTCTCATACCATTCGAGATTACCAAACACAGAGGCAGGCGCTGGAGACAGAAGGCAGGAAACAGGAGTTTATTCCGACGGAGCAGAACACGTCAAATCAGACAACAGGGTATCTTCTCGAGGTGCTCTAGACGCATCCTTGAGGCCTGGCCTCTTATACACAGGTTTATTGCTTTATTACATAAAACACATTCTTGTCAATACTTTGATGTACGGAAAGGCATCCTCGGAATCCCCGCTCCAAACCCGTTCCCACACATATTTACAGTAAAAGTCCCCACCCCGATCTCAGTAGGTGATGACTATCGCGCAGCTGGGTATCCCGCCGGCTCCCGGAATGTGTGCGGCTGATCGGATCTCATGGGGTTGGGGCCTTTATCAGTCATAGATTCTTTGAAGAGGGACAGCTTCCTACTGTAAGGGGCAATAAACTGTATCCGCAGGGCTAGGTGATGGCCTGGGATCGGGCGGGACAATCGGGCACAGAGGAAGGGGGTTCATCAAAGGATGCGTGATCATTAGAGGGACGGAGGGAGGTGTTAGTCGGGTACGGGATGTGGCTCCGAGGCAGGGCCGCGCTGAAGGGGTGGTTTATGGCCCAAGCATGTGAGAACGTGGGCTGTCAGCGCGCGGGGGATGCTGGCGGGGTCAGAGGGGGAGAGAGAGAGACGCGCTGACTATCGGCAGTGGGCAGAGAGGCCATGGCGTTCAAAAATGGCTGCTACTTACGCGCACATTCGAGCTAAAAGGGGACAAGATGGCGCCGATAATGTTTACGTCGCAATCTAGATTTTAACAGCCTTACCCCCGAACGTTCCACGTGACAAATGTATATTTATCTAACACCTGCTGAGCCATTCAGCCAGTGGAGAAGTGTGGCTCACTGGTTAGAGGCGGCAGACCCTGAAGCAGAGGTCAGACCTGGGACCAGGGTTCAATTCCCGACGCAGCAGGGTCTTGAGCCCAAATATCCACGGACTTGATAATTCTCGTTTCGGTGCCTACTCAAGTCACAGGTTCACACTCTGCAGCTCTGGGCATTAGCTTGCTTAATCTCCACTACGCCCCCCCCCCCGCGGCGAGATGCCTGGCTTTCACCTTGGGGATGCCCAGTGCGGGTATCTCACAGGGAAAAACCAGGACGGGTTCCCAAGGCAAGCGCCGAGATGCCTACGGGTAATCGAGCGCTATATAAGAACGCTTAATAATAATAATAATAATAATAATAATAATTCACTTATGCGATTCATCTACAATCTTGTGAGACTTGATGCTTTTAAAGTACCAGAGCCAAGTAACCCCCAACCTAAACACAATACCAGGTCATGCCTACAACCCAAAAGAGGCCAGACCAAACAAGTTGAACAATAAACAAATACACAATAAACTGTAGCAATCGCAAAGTGGGGACTGGCAGCCACAGACATCGCGTAATGCAACACACATCTTGGAGTTCCCTAGAGCCCAAGCGTATCATGTAGGATAGTACATTTATCATAGCACCTTATAAATAAACAATGCAAAAAGATATGTAAGTTGTAGGGGGGCAGCGCGCCGGCAGCACTACCATTCCCGACAGATCATAGCTGTACGACCCTCATTGTCAATTGTTATCCCAGTATCCCATCTGCCGTTTGCGGTGTCACAGTAGGAAAAAGTGTTAAGTCGGAGTCTGAGCGAACCGTACTGTGTTCCGAAGATTCGGACAGTCTGCGGGAGGAACTTTCTCTGAAGGAATTCGCTGCCCCCAGTGCCATTTCCTTGCTTGTCTGGGCCTGTTTCCGCATAGGACCAGGAAGTGACATCCCGTTGGTGGACTCAGTCTTTTTTTGTGATCGGTAGTGTTCTGCGTTTCCTGGTCCACGGGATCCAGAAAAGGACCGACCCGAGGGCTGTGTGGGCTCCATCACTTCGAGCCATTCCTCGACATCCTCCGGGGTCTCGAAGAAGTATGTCTTCTGGTCATAAATTATCTTCAGACAAGCAGAAAACAACAGTGCATACTTGAGATTCATGGTGCGTAACTTTATCTTTACCTCTTGAAATGAAGCTCGTCTCTGTTGCGTCAGCATTGTGTAGTCGGGGTATAGTGAGATTTGACAGTTCTCAAACTGGATCTGTGTTTTTTCAAGTGCTTTCTGTAGTAGCGTATCGCGGTCCCTGTAGTTGAGAATTTTCACTATTAAGGGTCTCGGCCGGGCTCCTACTCTCGGCCTGCCTGTGGGGATCTGATGCACCCTCTCAACGCAGAAATAATATGAAAGGCCTTGCGGGGCCACGTGCGTGCAAAACCAGCGCTCCATGTAAACCCTCGCATCAGTTCCTTCACTTCGTTCCGGCAACCCTATGACCCGAATGTTATTGTGTCATGCTCTGACCTCCGCTTCCTCCACTCTGTCATCAATCCCGTGACCTGCTTCCGAAAGGAATGGTTCAGAAAAGGGGGTGGTGATGAACAGAGTGCCTGAATTAAGCAGACCACTCTTACCCAGTCCAAAGATCAGGGCTTGATCCATCACTGTTTTTTAGCTCACTGCACCATCTCAGCTCAGAACTTGGCTATATGCAAATTAGTCTGTTCCTGTCCCAGTGCATGATGGGAACAGGGCAAACCAAACTACCAAGCCAATTCTTATACTGGGAAGGAAACAAGCTTCCGGGGACCGGTTTCTGCCATTTCAGGCGTCGTCGGCCTGGCTTGCCGAAAGGAATGGAGCTGGTACGCATGGTCCTTGTGCTGCTGCACTAGGTCCTCCAGCGCGGAGCGATGTTCCTTCACCGTGTCAGCCAACTTCACGTGATCCGCTTTCAGCAAGGTAAAACCAGTGGTGAGGGTGCCCATTTGCTGCTATATGGCCCTCCTGGATTCCCGGACCTCGTTAAGTATTAAGTCCAGCTTATCATGTGCCCCCACATCTACTGTGGGAGGGATCATGTTGAGTGATTGCATGCTCAGGTTTATATCTTCATCGCCCATTTCTTGGGAGTTAGTGGCTGTAGCTTCCTGCGTCTTACCCCGTGTGGGGCCCTTCACTCCTCGTGTCTACTGTTCATCACATACTTTGTGCGAGCTGCGGCAGTGTTCTGTGGGTGTTAGCGCCTATATTCCCAGTCTGCTCAGGCTATGCAGGAGATCTGTGTACAACTTGCACGAGGAATCCCACTAGTCAGCCCACCACAGGCCTCTCTCAGCTACACGACCAACTGGGCGCTCTCTTGGCCTCGACTGCAAATGCAGGGCAGGACTCCCACGCTCCAGGGTCCACCGCCGCAGGCGCAAGGAATACAGCGCACGTCACAGGAGTCTGTGTGTTGGCAAGACTTCCCTATACCGCACTGAGCAGTTCCCGTTGTTCAGTGCGAGTACAACTTCCCGTGAATGCTTCCTGTTATATGACACTGGGTAGGGAGTACCAGTCTCAAATTAGGGGGGGCTCCGGGGAAAAAAGCGCTCGCCGGATGGCCACTGCTACAGCTACTGTCCTTGCCCTGTCCCCTGGAGTATCCTCTGGTCTACTAGGGGGTCCCCAGGGTCATAGATCAACTACAAAAGGACAGGCTTGAGCTCTCCATTCCCCATTAGTGGCAATGGCAGTTCTCCCGGTCAGGCCACAGTGTAGAGTCACTGCCCTAATCCCTGCTGCCCCACAGATAACACAGTCAAAAAGAGAAGGGGGAAAGTGGGCTCGCCATTGTCTTGTGTGGGGGGATCTGTCCTCCAGCAATCCGGGGTATCCGTGGGGTGTCCAGAGTCCGGAGGGCCACCACCCCTCCCCCTGCTCCGTCGTGTTTGGCCCCGCTGTGGGGGGGGGGAAAGCAGCACACCGCCCCCAGGCCCCAGGCAGGGGCAAAATGCAAAGTACAAAGGGGGCCCCACAATGTAACCTCACCGCGTCGGCCGGTCCAGGTCCGCACCGCACCCCAGCAGGCAGCGCCGGTCAGGGCCAAGAGCATTCACGGCACCTCTCGTTCGGGGCCAGAGGGTGGGCCACTGATAAGCCACTTGCTGGTATGCAAGGTTGTCGCTCACCCATACCAGGCACTACACCGCTTCATTCAGGCAGGCCCCCACCGTCGGACAGTCGAAGGAGGTCCCCACCAGCGCCAATGCCAAACTGCGCCACGGCTTGGTCCGTTCCCCGGCAGCCACCGTCTCCCAGTCCCGCAGCCTCCGAAATCCAGGACTGTCGTCTCTTCTGGTATCGGCGAGCTGCTCACCGGTTGCGCTGTGTCAGTAATCAGGATATACTGAAAAGCAGGATTATTGAGCCCAGGCTCCGGAGCTCGCTCAATAAACAGCCGCCATGCTCGTTAGCTGGCCACGCCCCCCTTCGCTGCTGCTAAGTAGTGGGGCGATGCTCCTCCATCTTATTGGAGGAGCCGCCACTACATATTGGAAACATCACAAAGCATTTTGCCTCTTGGGCCCAGTTTTACTATAGGTTTGAGCTGGTGCTTGTGCAATGTAAAGCCTCACTAAGCATTGCGAAACCATGCAAACAGCAGCGACTCATCAACTTTAATGGGAAAAAGCTATTTTACACTGAAAGTTCGCCCTCCCGCTTCGCTAAAACCCTTGTGAACAGTCCCCTCTTTTATGTATACAAGGGGTGTGTCTGATGCGGGCTTCATCTTACAGGTCTTACCCCTCTGCTGTTATCTACAGGCATGTGTACTGAAGGGCGTACCTCCACTATCAATTCTTGACTAAGACAGTATTGCCTCTCCTTTGTGCAACAGTGTACGGCTTAGTGTGACACAAAACATCCACTTTTGATGACGTCATCAACAGGTGTCGCTTACCAAATGTATTGCTGTTTTCTGCCTTTTTATTTAGTTCAAACTTGACCCAAGGGTATTTGAGTGGTTTACATGAACACCAGGTTACAGTAAACAAGGTCAGGGGAGATTAAGTGATCCACCTAGAATCATTGGATGTTGAACCAAGGCTGGGATTCAGACCTGGTGGCCCAGTTCCAAAGTCAGCAGCTCTCGCCGTTAGACCACATCTCCTTCCTACATGCAAAGCAGCTCTGAAATATTTAATGAAGCATTCCAAAGCACGAAAGACAGTAATTCCTGGTCTAGGTGTTTAATAACAGTTCTTATTACCCAAGTTAGTGGCATTCATCTCATCGACCTCCAGCAGATGAAAGCCTGAATTGGTCCTGTTGGGATCTGATCATTAGGATTAGTGCACTGGTTGTGTAAGTGATGGGATTAAGGTTGGGGTATTGGGTTTCTTTAGGGTTAAGATCAGAGGTGCAGTAATGTAAGGTGCAAGTGTTGATGTAGGAAGAAGATGCAGGAGAAAGAGGCCCATGAGGCAGCACAGGGCTGCTGGCAGTATCCGCCTTAGAATGGCAGAGACAACATAGTATAAGGGAAATAAAATACGCACATCATCCCCTCTAATACATACCTTATAACCCCGTCTAATAAAGCACCCAGGGCCTCATTCTTTGCTCTTTTACGAGGTCCTAGCGGCACATTTGGGCCGCCAGAACATCACTTTTTTGACACTCCGGTGGCACAATGTGCTGCAGCATATTTAAAAGGCCAGGCAGGGCCACTTTACATGGCTTTTCATGGCTTTGTAAATGCATGCCCCTTTCACGCAGAACACTGTGTGAAAGGGGCGTTCCATGGGTGTTGCTGTGGGTGTTCCCACGCAGCACCCATTATTTCTGAAGCATTCCCAGATTTCCGCGGAACAGTAAACCTGGGAATGCATCAGAATACTTTAGAAGTGGCGCAACGAGGAGAAATACTTTTATTTCTCTCCTTTTTCCTCTTTCTCTGCCTACTACGGTAAATGCCATCAACTATTGTTTTTTGTGCAGGAAGGTGTTCCTGCCTGCACGAAACCAATCATCTCTGCAAAGCAGGCACCCTTGCAACATGACGTAAGGGTGTCTGTGTTGGCGCACAGCTGCTGTTTGTGTGCCGGGCAGAAGGACAGGAATGCAGCGTATGTTGTAGATACGGCGCATTCCTGCCCGTTTCTTTTGACACACGGCAGTGCAGCAGGAAGGCCTGCTGCACTGCTGCGTGTCAAAAGTTTGTAAATGAGGCCCTCTGACTTTAGTGTACACCCAAATTGAGATTCAAGCTTGAGCACCCCGTTGACCACACAATTTTCTTCAGGTTAAATCTTGTTTATCTTGACACATTTTCTGTCTGATCAAAGAAGGAGGTCAAATGTCACTGTCTTTTTACTAATTGCTGCTTGGAAAATGTAGTTTATTTTTCTTTTTCTTACTACAGTTAGTGGTTTTGGTCAACTGAGCTGTCTGAAGATGTCAGGTTTTTTTCTTAACACATAACATTTGAATTAATAGCCTGACAATGAATATTACAAAAATTTCAAACTAAGTCAAGAATTAGGAAAACAGGGGGAGGAGCCAAGCTCGCGTCCGAGATGGCCGCGTTTTAGCTCGGCTCCGTTCGCCTGCCTGTTTTTATCGTCTATCCTGCTGTTATCCTGCCCCGGGAAGCCCTCTTTGTTGTGTTGTAGTGCTAAGACGCCTTGCAGGCACTCACCTTTTGCTCCGGTGGTCCTCGGGTGCCGTGGATCCTGTACGGCGCTTCCGCTCGCTTCGGGGCCTCCGGAGCGGGCTGGCCTGGACCTTCTTGGCGGCGCCCGGACGGGGCGGAGCAGGATGATCGGCCCTTGATGGCGCAGTGGACGTGCTGGGCCGGAGGCCTTGGGTGGAGGCGCTGCCTCCTGTTGACGGGGCTAACCGTCCATTCGGCTTGCTCCCCCTTTGTTCTCCGGTCCGGCCATTTTGATTTCCTCCGCCCGGGTCCGGGGAACGGGACCGGCGGCACTGGGGAGCCGGCGATTCCCCATCTTCTGGTGGCCCTCCTTCCTGCCCTGAAGTGCCCTGCTGCCGGTCGGCTGGTCTTCATTTGCCTCGCTGCTGCCCGGACGGAGGTTGACGGCCGCCGCGGCCCCGCCGGGCTTCCAAGATGGCGGCCGACCCTGAATGTCTCAGCCGGGCCTGGACGAGCGCTGGAGGCCCGCCGCATGACCCGGGTGCCGGATACTGTAAAGGTTTTCCTACACTTAAGGATATCCTGGATGCCCTACACGCCTGGCGAGCTTCTTTGGCCGCACCCGTCGTCACTCTGAAGGTGGATCCTCTCTTCGGGCCGTTTGGGCCCCCGAAACTGGGTGCGGCCTCACTGTTGCGGGGTGCGGCTGGCCCTATCCTAGGAAACATGGGCCCGGTGACTGCCGCGTCTGTTGGGGTGCGGAGTTCCGTTGCCCTTCATCGTCCTGTGCTGTCTCCTTTGCCGCTGGTCCGGGAGCCGGATCCCGTCTGGACTGAACTCGATGACTCTTCCTGCCTTTTTTCGCCTCGGCTGACCGGCCATGGCTCCTGTGCCAACCCAGCTGGGTCGGCCTTTCTCGAACTGTCCCTGAAATTGTGCCTGCATTGTGTGCGATGTTCTATGACTTTCCTGGATCTTCCGGGTTTTACTCCACGTGTTTTATCTGGACTGCCGTCTGATCTCCCCGTTCTTTGCCTTCTGTTCTTCGCGGTCTGGTTCTTAGTGAATCGGACGGCCACGACTTTGGACAAACAAGGACAGGGCTGATACAAACTTGCCTCTGTGTGCGGTAGTCTTGTACTGGTTGGATGATCGGCATGTAACGGTATGATTATGTGTGATTTTACGGTGCTCCTGGAGTGTATCCTGATATTTTTTGACTTCCCGAGGGCTCTGTCTTTTTTCGCAGGCGGGTGGGTGGGTGCAGACAATTCTGTTCCTAGGCCCTCTCCCGTGTGTTTTCTCCCTTTTCCCTTCCCCTCCCTCTTTCTTTTTTTGTCTTCTGTTTCCGTCTTGCCTTTGCTCTTCTATATTTCGGGTTCTAATTAGGGCGACAGGCACGCTGCTGGGGGTAGGCCATAGCCTTCTGCAGGGGTGCAGGGTGGGCTTGAGGGGTGGGTCTGTCACTTTGGGGGGTCTTTTTCCCCCCTTTTTTCTCCCTTTTTTGTTCTATGGCTCTTGAGTATTCTCTTTTTCGGGACTCCTTCTCGTCATGTGTCCCCCTGGGGTGTTTCTGATGCATTGACCTTCCGGTAGTATAGTGATTATGGCTCACTACGTATTCCGTCATCGATCTTTAATGGATGCCGTGTGCCGGTTTATGTTTTCCTGCTTTGTCGCCGGGGGGCGCGTGGTTGGGGAGGAGTCCCTTCCTGTTTCCTTTTTCTTCCTTCCCCTCCCTCTTTCGTGGGGGATTTCCTTCCTTTTATTGGGGTGTGTACCGTATTGCTTTCTATGATGGGATCATTTTTACTCATGTTTGTTAAGTCGGGTTGTTGCTGTGGTGGGTGGGCGCTGGCCGGCGAACGCTATATCCTCTCCTTGTGGTACCTCAGTTGGGATTGTATTTATCGAAATGTTTGGTTCGTGTTGGATTTATCCTGTAATTTCAATGATCGCCGAATCGCGGCTCACCACGGCCCCTCCCTTGTTGCTTGACTCACTGCCCGTCATGATCCTGTACTCCCCGTTCCCATAAAAGAAAATCAACCTTCATGTATCCTGTCCCTGCTGATTGCTCTATGGCTTTTGATATGTCTCCTGTGTTCTTTTTGTCATATCCTGTGGACACGTTTGTATTGCTAATTAGACTTTTTGCTATGTGGTGGCCAGCCCGTTGGGTTGTAGGCCCGTATTTGTGAGCACTCTTTGTACAATAAAGGTTTAAAAAAAAAAAAAAAAAGAATTAGGAAAACACTTTAAAAAAAAATAATTAAGAAGTGAGATGCAAACAAAGAGTTAAATGGGAGCAAAAGAAATCAGAACACTTTAGTTTGTGATATAAAAATGAAACATATTTGCAGAAACTCTATTTCCAAACATTGTTTGTACACTATGTAGTTTTATCAGTTAACATGCATGTCAGTGAGAAGTTTTGTGGCCATTTCTATGTAAAATCTGCCAATTGCAAATTACAGTGTGCTACCACTTTATGCTTTAGTCCTGTATTTATGAAAAGTCATAGTTTTTTAACATGATATGAGAAACATTCTTGCCCTCACCTTGATGACAATGCTGTTAATGAATTAAGAGGCAAGTCAGTGTTCATGTGCATCCTATATGTGATGTGGCTAGATCTGTATTATACATGGAGCAAACGTTTTGTCTATTAAATAAAACAAAAGAGTTTCTTGTACAGCAGACATCTCATATTTGAAGGTGCTCTCAAATGTGATAATGATAAAAATATCAGCTCAATGAATTAAAATATTTGACCACAAACCCATCATTTGAAACCAGTTTCTGGGTCAAGAAAATTACAATTAAGACGAGTAGATTACTGAAGTCAATAAACCTGCAGGTCTAATAGCATTTTAATGATTTTTCGAGGCCTATATTCATATATAATCATTGGTTGGAGGCAACCTATATCCCACTGTCCAAAAGCTGGAGATCCCCTGACACCTGAGAACATAACTCTGAATCACCGAGGTGCTTGGAAGATAGAGTCAGTGAGGGATTGAAGCACAGGAGGAAGTGCACACCACCCTTCCCCCTGACGGGGCAGTGACACACATGACAGTGTACGATTTGAGGGTGCCTTGTTCTGGCCTGTGAAAGTTTGAAAAGCGGAGAGGCCATGTGGCTGGCTGCCAGCCGCGGCCCGTGGAGGGAGTTCCGTGGGGTGGTGAGGCGGGCGGGGAAGGGGCAAGGTGGGGTTAGTAAACACCGGAATATGGATGTATGGAGGTAAGTAAACATTGAAATAATGAAAAATAATTTGTTGCGCGCGCTGCATCGCAAAATGCAACGTAGCACACAAGACATTCATTTCATTTATTTAAATGTTAACTTACCTACGTATGTCCATATTCCAGTGTTTACTACCCCCCACACTGCCCCTCCCCGCCCTGCCTCACCGCCCCACGGAACTCCCTCCACGGGCCGTGGCTGCTGGCTGCTCTCCAGTCATTGAGGGGTAAGTACAAGGGGTAGGGTGAGCATAAGGGAACTGATCATGCACCTAAGCATGGGGCTCATTAAAGGGCATAAAATTAAGAGCCCCGTCAATTCAAAGGTGTTAGCGTCAAGAATTTCTATCCCAACTTTAGGCTTTGGCTGCACAATGCTTGCACCTTGCTTGCGAAATCTCTGGTAAATAAAAAAAAAGACTTCAAAAGGGGCTTGCAGCCCACCCATTACTTAGCATATATTGCCTTTTTTGTCCCTCTCATTTCCTTGCGTTCCATTGGGCACTGACTACATATTCCTGTTGGTTTCCTGTCTTTCTTCTGTGTTTGTGTTTTCTCTGGAGCATAAACCAATTAACTCTTCCTTTTAGAGTGTTCATTAGCTGCGTTCCTTGCTGGAGCTATTTTTTCTTAGTAAAAAAGCACTTTCTGCTCCTGCATGTTTTTTTCGTAGCTGTGCTGCTTCGCCCCACAGTATTTACACATTAATGTCACTTTTTTGTTATCTGTTCTTCTTCGTACCTTTTATGATCCCTGCCTGATTTTCAGACTTTTGTTGCGAGCACTAAGGTAGTTATGTTTTATAGCCAATTGTTTTGTTATCAGTGGTTTTTTTAGGGCTCGTGGCGTTTACCGCGCGAAGCGCGGTCTCGCCAGAGACCCTATTGTCAGCGAGTCTGCTTTCCAGGAGAGGGGACAGGAGCTGGCCGCGCGCTCGGAATTGAGCGGGCCATGCGCACGTGAACGCGCTCGCTGTGCCCAGCTCCTGTCTCCTCTCCTGGAAAGCTGTACCGCGCCAAGATTGCTGGTGAAACAGGTGTCGTTCGATTCGGAGCCAGAAGACATTATTGACCTGGTCCTCCCGGCGCGCGATAGTTGTGAGCAGAACGAGGAGGCGTGCGAGAATTGTGAACCGAAGGAAGAGGCGCGCGCGAGTGTTGAGCTGAAAGAGGAGGCGCTACAAGGTAAAGTCCTGGGTTTCTTTTACGTGCATAGTGTGGTTATCTCTGCTCTCAGCCATAGTTATTTTTTGATTCCTTGTCTTGAGGTAAATCGTAGAGAATGTGCGTAAGAACCACGTTGTCGTCCAGTATGTTGTCTCTGCCCCAGTCTTGCTTTCCACTCGCCGGTCCAGTGAAAAGTGGGACTGGACGAAAGGACAGACTCGACAGTGATTCCAGAAGTTACAGTCGGATGCATGGTAAATTGCAGTGGATCTTTTTGCAGCCCTGACGCCCCCGCTACTGTGTCATTTATTTAATACACCATTCCCTGTAGCATTTGCTAAACTAAATCAATGTTATAACAAGTTACATAAACATAAATTACAATTCACGGTCGTACAAGTAAAAAAGTAAAAAAAAATGACCTCCCCTGTAGCTAAAATGAAGGTAGTTCACTGTATGCCAAGACAGAAGCCATGCAAATTTGCTCACTCATAGCTTTTTTGGGTATTGGAGTGTTTTGCATGCGCACCAGTTATGTTATACAAAGACACATTCATTGTTCGTTTGATCAGGGAGTTAAGTGATTGGCCCAGAATCACAGGATGCTAGGAACGTAGCTCCCCAGCTCCAAAGTCGGCAGCTCTGGCCATTAGGCCACACCCTCTCCTCATTACCCTATCCAACAATTTGTGCTAATCACTACAGGTTCTTCCTCCTCCCATTCACCAAAACAACTTGACATATTCCGCCCCAAACTCACCCAGGGACAGTGCAACAGACAAAAAACAGGCACCACCACTCCAGCAACTGCACACCTCAACTACCCGAGTGACCTCCGCCACTGCGACTTGAGCACTCGCTGCAGACACTTCAAAGCAAATAATACTTGGGGGAGGGGGTGCGTAGCAGAGACGTTAATTCACCAAAATGTGAGGGGTAGAGGGAGTGACAGCACACGCCATTTGACCTTTACTTTCACTCAAAATATCAATTGAGGAGAGGACTTGGGCTTGAGAAAAAACATATTTTTGTAAATGGAGCGCATTAGTAATAGCCATGCCCAATGAAAAGATACGATTGTGTGTCTGTTGCAATTTTCGCATAATCATAGACTTGCTGCATTTGCCACATAATCGACCATCTGCTGAATAATCTGCAATTTTAACAAAATAAAAGATTTTTCTAGCGTAAATTGTTCAAAAATTACTAAAAGTGCAGTGCTATTTCCAAACACATACACTGCCTGCACACACACTTACTATGTGCACGCTGCACAATGCTTCACTCTTCACCATCACACCTCCTCACCCTCAAACACCCTCACCCTCAAACCCCCTCACCCTCACACCCCCTCACACCCTCTCAAACTTACACACCCTCACTCACCCTTACACCCTCACACACCCTCACCCTCACACCCTCACACGCCCTCACCCTCACACACCCCCTCACCCTCACACCCCCTCACCCTCACACCCCCTCACCCTCACACCCCCTCACCTTTGCACCCCCTCACCCCCCCTACACCCTCACACCCCCCCACACCCTCACCCCCCCACACCCTCACACCCCCACACCCTCACACCCCCTCACCCCTCACACCCCCTCACCCCCTCACCCTCACCCCCCCACCCCCCCACACCCTCACACCCCCACACCCTCACACACCCTCTCTCACCCTCACACACCCTCACTCACCCTCACACACCCTCACTCACCCTCACACACCCTCACCAGCATAGCATAACAAAACATAGCATAACAACACACAGCATAGCATAACAAAACACAGCACAGCATAATAAAAAAAGCACAGGATAGCAAAAGATAGCATAGCATAATTATTCCCAATTCTCCTTATTATTGAGCAACATATGACAGTTTGCAAATCATCTTTATTCACCAATTCAGAGTTTTCGGAAAATTTATGCAACGCATTGTCATACACAATGCCAATAACTCAAACTTTAATGCTGCGAGCCCTATTGCATTGTAAATGCTTGTTATGGGATATGGTGTCTTCAGGCTACAGATGGGGCCGGAGTGTCTATCTGTGATGGAGGGTTCTTTGTTGCGCCCCTCTCCCTTCACTCCAGATCCTCCCCATGCCCGAATTTCCTATCACAGCTGGCCTCTCCCAGCCTCTCCTTTCAGCATTGCTGAGCCTCTGTGCTGTGCCTGCATTGTCCCTAGAGAGGGAAAAAAACAGACTTGAGAGCCCAGATCTGGGCAACTCACACCCAAACACGCCGAAGAAGGGACCCACAGGGATAGCCTGCCAGCTCTTTCCCAACCTCCTGTTAGACGTGAAGTCCATCAAACAAGAACTACAAGATAATAGAGGCCTGATCCCAGGACCAGCACCGTCCAAGCATGATTCTCGGGTGCCTCATCCATCTGCGTCCTGGCGAATGGCCGTATACTACATTCCTATCTGCTCATGCATGCTTCAGCCCGGTGCAACATTCTGACCCCTGGTACATTCGCATTCTGCCCCTTTGCAATTTCCCACAGCCTCAGGCATGCTGGTGCTGCCCCAGTGCGTTCTGCCTCTTGCTACCTTCCCAACTGGCTTGTGCTGGTTCCAGGTACCCATCCATCTCCAACCACATGTGTGCCTATGCATGCTTCACCCTCCGTGTGCTTCCCTCACATACCCCTGCCCCTGTCCTCGGCATGATCACGACCACCAGTGTTGTGTGCATCCTGCCCCCTTTCTCTGCACAGTTCATGTTCCATGCCTGTACCTGTTGTAGTTTGACATGTGGTTGCTACCCGTACCAGGAATGCCCTTTGCATGCTCCCGATCCCATGCCATGTTTGTTATCTCATTACATGGCATACCCTCCTTGGCCAGCTCTGTTCTTGCTTTTTATGTGCTCTGTTCTAAACGTTCTGCAGCCTTATCGAGAACTGCTATTAATAGTGTGGTGGGACTGTCGAGACTGTCATCTTGTTAAAAGTATAGGAATACACAATCCCTGCAATGACCAGTGCTTGGGTTGGAAATACCAGGGGGCAGATTTACAAGCCCCTTGCGCCACTTTTGCATCACTTTTCCCATGTTAAAAGTGACGCAAAAGTGGCGCAAGGAGCTTGTAAATCTGCCCTCAGGAATATAGGGCCTTATTTATGAAGTCCTTGCGCTGCCGGTGCGTCACTTTTAAAATGGGAAAAAGTGACGCACCGGCAGCACAAGGCCTTCATAAATAAGGCCCAAACTATTTAGGGTACCATTTTGCTCATGAGAAGTGCCGGTACTCTTCCAATAAATGTTTGACAGCAGCAGAGCTGAAAAGTGAACTTACACTCCCTTTCAATTAAAGTGCAGCTACTCCTTACCGGACAGTACCTGCCCTTTTGAAGCACTGGAAGTACCTGTAATTCGTAATACTTTGGATCAGAGCATTAAGTGGGTTGAAAATAATGGATTGTCTCTCAAAGGGGCGTGTCCAATGTAATTAAGAGCGTGGCGTAAAACATGAGGATAAATGGAGTTGTAAAATGATATATTTCCACATTTATTTAACTAATAAACATGCATTCATACTATGATACCTGTTGCATCTTAGCAAATTAAGCAACCTGAGATTAGGGGGTTCCGAATGCCGGGTTCTCTCATCTCCGAGGAAAATAGTTCCATATACACAGACGGCATCCTACTTTACCTTTCCCAACCTAAAGACTCGATCCCAGCAGTCCTCCACGCCTTTGAACGTTATCAAACCTTCTCTGGGTACACAATACATTGGGAGAAATCGGTACTCTTTCTTGTTGGAGGGCACTTTCATCTGTCACACCTGCCCTGACAGCTTAAAATAGCCAGAGAGAGATTTCAGTACCTGGGAATCTATACTACGGCAGATTCTGAGCCATGCATTACTCAAAATGTTAAGACAATTGTAGTAAACAAATGGAAGTCCAGACTTCTGCAGTAGATTAAGTAGATTCCTTTATTTAAGTTGTTACAAGAAAATAAGAGGAAAAACCCCACCAGGAGCAGCTACCCTGCTGCTCAGCACTTACCCAACTGACACTCACAGACATCCAACATTCCATCATCCAACATTCCACACAACACACATTCTAGCTGAGCAGCAGGTACACTTAAGTTACAACACATCTCCCTTCTTTTGGGGAAACAAATGCATTGCGAAATAGATTAGATGAAACAATTAAACTAATGACAATATGGCAAATAACATATAGTCAAGAAATTGAATACAATGCACTAATAATAAAAAATGCAATACAATAATACACATCTCGCATGAAAAATGTAGTAGAGGTTTCACACCACATTACATACTGAACAAAGCATCACATTATGACTTCCTGAATTAAAACCACCATCCTACATCATACACCAAAACCAATATGCCACAAATCATACCAGACTTTCAAGCAGATGCTAGCTGTTGGAAAATGCTTCCCTTAACACTTCTGGGAAGGGCGGCATTATTCAAGATGTCACCCTCCCAACATTTTTATATGTCCTACAGAATACATATTACGGGCTCCCAGACGATATCTTTATCCTCAATGAGGGTGAACTTAGAAAACTATTGTGGAATGATGGCCATCCCAAGATAGTCCTTTGTAAATTACAACGTAACCCATACAACAGAGGCATAGGTCTCGCGAATCTCCGGGCCTTTAATTGGGCATCCCACCTAATAGCCATCAATGATTGGGGATTCATGAACAGATACCATCCCAACTAAGCTTTAGAAAATTCCTGATTCCAAAAGCACCCACATCAACACTACCTCTATAGCAGTAAGGGAAGACGTGACCTCCTACCAGCTACCCAAATAACTTTGGAGTTATCGGACAAGGCTAACTCATGCATGGGCTGGAAGAAAAAAATCAGTATCATATATCTATAAAAATATTAATAAAAATATTCCCAATACCTCTCAAAATCGAGGGCGACATGGGAGAACGATGTTGGTGCACTTCAGGACCTGGACTGGGAGGCGGCCTTCATGTTTTTGCGGGAAGTGGTTATTAGAGCCTGACTGCGCCTTATTCAATTTAAAGTCTTAGATAGGATTTACTTTGACAGGGCCAGACTGTATAAAATAGGTAGTGGGGCCTCACTGGACTGTTTGCGCTGTGGGAGGGAACAGGGAGACTTCATCCATACCCCATGGTTGTGCCCAGCCATACAGTCATACTAGCGCCAAGTGCTGTCAAAACTCTGCGCCAACCTAGAGGTGCCAATACCCGAAGATCACAAATACGTTCTCTTGGGGATACCCAATGATTTTTTTTTTTGTTAAATAATTTTATTGATGTAATAATAAGAGTACCAAAGTTAAAATTTGAACATAAGATGAAACAATAGAATAATATAGTGTATAACTTCAAAAATTATTGTAATAAAAGAACAATCCAATTCATAGATAATGAGGAGAAAGGAAAGGACACAAAAAAAACACCAATAGAAAGAAATACCCAATGATTTTGATGTGACACAGATGAAACTCTCACCGTGTAACCTGGGTTTGGTCATGGCCAAACGAGACTTGGCCAGGCGATGGGGAGCCCCTGCAGTGCCTCATCTTGCTGAAGGAGAAGGGGTGTGAAATCATTTATGGTGGCCAAAAGAGTAGCTTATAAAAGTAGAGGGTGCCCCATCAAATTTAATAAAATATGGGGGAGTTGGACCGCATATTATGGACTTGATGAAGAGGCTGACAACTCTGCAGGGTCTTTTTTGTGATGACGCTGAGCAGTTTCTGATGACTCCCTTCTTTGTCGTGATGATTGTGACCATGTTAATCTCCCCTCCCTCACTCGAATTGACTAAATATGCTGGATTTCTAATGTACTGTTGTCCTGTCGTCATGATCCCATGTTTAACAGGCATAAATAACAGTATCCTCTTTGTTATTTCTCGCAAAAATAAAAATAAATACATTTTTTAAAATGGCAAGTGAGTTTGCATGACATGTCATATGAAATTGAGCAAACAGGTTTTGATGCAATCCAGGTTAGAAAAAGATTTCCGCACCAAGAAAAAAAGGAGGACATGGATTATGAAATCATTTGCAGCATGTGTATTGCTGATAAATAATTTAAAATGAACAATGGAAATCTTAATCCTGCTTTAGCCGGATTACACAAACCTATTATGCACTATTTTTGCTACTCAGGTATTAACAGCAACCAAACAAAGGGGCTTTGCCTCGACCATAGTAAATATATTTAACATTCAAAAAGTAGATACATGTAGTTTGCTTCAATTCTTATTGGTTAAACGGAAAACCCTTTTAAATCAGATTGCTGTATTTATTTTTTATGCTGCAATGTTCAATGTTATCTAAGAAAGACAGAAAAACCAATTTGCCCTATTGTGTTGCACCAGTCCAAGCATTCTGCTATATGGCTCCTTCTAAGATATGTAGGTCATCATTTGATGTGCCCAAAACATAGGGTCAGAACATGTCATTTACACATTTGTTTAATTCGTTTTTATCTATTTTGCACCAGTCCCGGGCAATTTTGAACAGACAATCGACGGAAAATATTTTTTTGCGTTAAATAATCAATGAGAATTCAATGTTTTGCATCAGTTAGCTAGTGTCAATGTCGATTTAAGACTAATGCAAAATTTTCAGTCACCAATGAATGTTTTGCCAACGGTGTCAAAAATGACCACCCTGGCGCTGTGTATGTGGTCCGGCCCCATATGTGCATTTGGAGAACTGTAGCAAAGACTGCCCTCAAAGGAGGCCTCAAAGGCCGGCGCCATAACGGCCGCTAGAGCGCACATAGGAACAGATCTGGTTGGCGCTGGTTTGCGCCGCCAGAAAAAGACACACGACGAACCGCGCCTAGGGCCCTCTCCCCCCCTTCCAAGAGCAAAGGACAGGGAATAAGGCGGATATAAGGTGACACTCCTCCTGGGCAGCTCACTTTCACATCAGGGAGCTGGGGGAGAGGCACCAACGATTTTCGAGTTCGAGTATTTGTCGGAGCAACAAACTAACTGCGCTGCGTCAGTAGGACTCTCCCCGAGTTTCATGGGGGGGGCGAGCGCCGGAGCTATCGCAGCGATGACCAGATGAGGACTCGGCGTCTCCAGAGTCGTGGAGTCAACGGAGCCAGCAAAGTTAGCGGGGCGTGAGTGATTGATTGGGCTGAAGGAATGCTTCCGAGAGCGATCAGAAGCAGGTCAAGAGGCTGCGTGACCGCTCAGTGCTTAGCAGAACTGGGTTGGTGCCGGAATGCCTTGTGGAACCCTGCAGAGTGAAAGACTATTGCCCTCAGCCCGCCTTTGCTCCACATCCTGTGGGTGAACTTCCCGAGTGGCTGCCAAACCCCCATTTCGCAACTGCCGCCAAATTATTCCTGCTATCTACACTCACCAGCTTCCCTGGGACTCTGAATAAGTGCGAGTTTGCCCGCATGCGGCCTGTTGGAGGGCTGGTTATATTCCATCTATGGCTGTAGGATAGTCGGTGTAAGCTGGAGGGTGGAGGGAGGCTTAGGCCACGGGGTCTGCATTGGGTTATCAGTTGACCTGCTGTGTATCAGTTGCACCGCATTACGGTGCTGAGTGCGAACGCATTTAGTACGGACCTGCCTGATATCCATTGCACCATGTATCAGTGCGAAGTGAGTGTGTGTGTTGGAGTGACAGCCTGTGGACCACCTGTGATTCATGACACTGGCTGGTAGTGTTGCCTTACATGTTAATTTCCTGCCAGAAGAACACTTCAGTTGACATTGGTTTTACCCATGCGGCATCGCATACTGTGCTGCTAAAAAGTGTTAGAATTCATTGTATGTACATATTTCCGATATCGTTGTGACCTGGGGTGCACTTTATAACTGTGTGCTATGAATTATAAGAATTGCAAGGGTGGGCCTGGGGTTGACAACGTGTTGCACCACGTAAGGGTGATGGCCATGGGAGTTCTAGTGTCATCAGGATGGGAGCAGTGGAGCAGCAAGACACGGGAGGAAAAGATCGTGGTGGCCAGCAGAAAAGGTAAGTTTCTGTTTTTTCGTCTTTTTTTTATTCTTACGGATTGACAGCAGCCGCACCTGGGTACAGTCACACTCTACACACGCTGCAGAGCGTTAGAGACCGACACAAATGCACAGAGACAAAATATGTGGTGCTAAATGCTCCACCCACTGCGTCCTAACTGAGGGATGCTCTAACCACTCCTTCACCCAATACAGGCAATGTAACCAGAGCCCGATTAACTCTGTCTCTTGAGTGTATCAACCTAGGCTTTAGCTTATCCAAGGAGGGAGAGTTGTGAGGTGGAATCAGAATAAAATGTTTGCTGACAAGTACTCCAGGCATTACCTCTGAATCCAAATCTGTGCCCCGGTCCTAGAATGAAAATACCCAAGGATACCTATGTGCTGTCCAGCACATCAAGCAACTAGACCAGTAGGGCCAGTACACACACACTTATACAAAACAGAAAAATATGCCACCAATGAGCTCCATCAGGCAGTATGGATGACATCACTTCAGAAGTTAGGTCCTCCTTTCTATCAGAGCCCACCTCCAGCTGGCAGACAAAAGTAATAGAGGGCCAAGTAGAAGCAGCTCACATGTCATACAGGGAGGTAGTCATTGCTTGCCGCCAACAGGTAGTTGTGCCCCTTGTGCCCATCACTGGCAAGGTAACCACTCATTCAACCATAAAGAGGCCTCCCATGTCCTGTGGAGTTTTTAAACCTCAGGAGTTTAACTCTACAGAGCCTCCACAAATAAGTTTGGAAACCCCTCCAAGTAGAGGTGTCAAGCTCTCCCGGTGCTCGCCGTGTGACACTGACCCTTCACTCTGTGACCCTGTGAAGAGAAATGTTATCGTGTGACACAAAGTGGAGTGAGTTGGCATGTCTGATCTGATACCCAAAGTCCACACAAGGTTATAACCCTTGCATTTATGATGATCAGTGGTGGATAATGTTACTCTTACTGATGTCACTCTTGCAGCTATTATAATGTAATAGGTCCACTGCAAGAAATCTCTACTGATAAAGACATCCAATAAAAAACACAGTTGACATTTGAGTGTTTATGTTGTCAAACTGGGCTGAGGTCTGAGTCTAAGTACTCTCTGGGATCACTACTTTCCCTTGAAACAAAATTGGCGAAAACGAAGATTAATGTCAATCCGAACAGTGAGTAAGCTCCACCAGCCAGAATGGTGCCAGCACCTCAAAAGCTAACACCTGCCCTGAGCAGTTCTTAGCCATGTTATCCAATGGGAGGTGGATAACATGGCTAAGAGCATTAGCTCGGTAATGCATGAATATCGCGGACTTTTCAGCGATATTCATGCATTGCGGCCGTTTTTTATCGCATTTGCGATAAACCTTGGTAATACCAAGGTTTATCTGCGGTAAAAATCGCCGCAGCTCAACGGTAAAATTTTGTCTCTAACCAAGCAATAGCGATAATTATCGCTATTGCTTGGTAATATGCCCCCTAGTCCCTTATTACTGGACCCACCCAGAGCTGGCAGGGATAACAAAGGAAGCAGTCAAAGGCCTAGTAGGAGCAGGTCGGGGGTCACACAGGGATGCAGCCATCTGTTCCAACCAAGCAACGGGCAGCGATGGGTATGGTCCCAAGGGATTGATATAGACTCCCACTGCTTCTCAGTCAGGTTAAGGCCCTCGCCCAGGCAGGGTCCATACATCTGAGATGATGCTGCACTAGGAGGTCTGGGCCCAGCGCCGAATCTGGAAGGAACAGAAAATAAACTGTGGGTGCTTCCCCCCTGATGGGGCACAGAATGGAGCCCGCCACATACATGCACAAAACACGAATTGTGCTTGGTGGGGCTCGAGGTCATAGGGCCTGAGGTGTGGGTGGGCCGGAGGACGCGCCCTCACTGAGCACCCAGGACATTTCGTTTACTTTGGCTGGGCAGTGGGTGCCTGTCTGATTTGTACAGACTGGGGCGAGGAAGTGGAGAATGAGCTAATAATCACTGTTGTCTTTGCTGTTTCGCTTTGTTACATTTCGTTCTATGTTGTGTCTCTCAGAGGGATCTAACGTGGCTGTATGAATCTTGATAAAACTGATGAAAAATAAATGTATGCATCGACATAAGAGAAGTGCAGAGTTCACAGGTGAGTGCAGAACACACAGGGTCAAGCAGAAGGGGTTGATGAATCAGTATGTAATAAGTGTTTTTGTCTACATTCACAGCTCACAAATTATTTAATCATACAATGTATCTTGGTCTTGCAGGCCCACAAGTGAAATGCTCTAGGATGGGTTATTCTTGCAGAATTCATTATCGCCAACTAATGAAACCCTTGATAATAGTTCTTATGAATCATTGCAAGTTTCTTTTGGGAAAGGGCATGAGCAGACAATCTGTACTTGAGTAGTTGTTCCAAATCCCAGACTCGCGTGCATGGAAGGTTTTATTTTCTCATGCACATATTATTCTGTCTGTACACTCTCGACATGGCATGAATCGTGCCCTGTGTTGCTTCCTTTAAGTACTCCTTGCTAAGACAGTCTTGATCACAGCGGCCAGTCACAGAGTAGTGCTCATGCACATGTGCGCATGGTACAAAGGCGGGCATGGGTTTATGACAGCAATGCCAATCAATCAATAAAAGTGTATTGCGGGTAAGATATAGCCATAAAAATACATCTACACAAGTTATGAAATCACAGAGAATGCAGCAGCGGACCCTACGGTGCCGCACCTAAAATCCAATTCCAGAATAAGTCTTTAGAGCTTTGTGCTGCCAACACCAACGTCAGCTGCTGTTTGACGTTGCTGTGCTTTCCAGATCAAAAGGGATACTTAGTTCGATTTGTTGTGGGGGCGCACCAAGAAGAAGTCCAAAAAAGAGTATTGCTCGTGTAAGTAGAAAAGTTATTTATTTATTTTTATCCGTTCTTTTAAAATACAAGTCACCAGGCACTTTACAAAACAGATCAGCCAACGCGTTTCACTCCCTTCCCGGGAGTTTCTTCAGGGCAAATAGGTGCTTATCAGGACACATATGATTAAATCACTCTAATTCTTGCTTTCGAATAATATCTCTTTTTCCTGCCCGTCTAGCAGTTCTTATGTTGGTCTGTCATGTGGGGCGATGTAGTCTTCCCCACATACGTTTCTTGTTCCCAATGTCGAGCAATTATTAATATCCGGGAAGTTAAGTCTCTTCCTCGTCCTGACCGTATGTAGAGGTATTGTCGTAGTGAACCTGTACGAGTAGACGTGGTCGTTTCACTGTCGCGGCATGGATGGTCCCAGGCTAGCTAGACGGGCAGGAAAAAGAGATATTATTCGAAAACAAGAATTAAAGTGTGTCTACATCTAGTATAGTTTCCATTTCTCAGTAACAGAATCCCTAAATAGGAGCATGCTTTGCAGAAAAATAGTCTTGACCCATAGTTTATCTTTTTTTCAATTATTTAAGTGTCACAAACAATTTGCCCGGTCCAACTTCAATGTGTGAATATCCTCAATATATTTGAGGCACTGCATTTTTAAATGGGCATCCAGCCTCATACCATTCAAAATGATTTTGCTGTTCAGCAAAGAGCCGGATTGCCCGAATTGAGATACATGAAAAGAGAGGGGGAAGTTGAATAGCATCTTCAAGATACCACAATCCCAATTCTACATGACAAGAAGAGTGAGGTATGCTTTGCGGTAAACTGTAACAGTCAGAGAAAATACACTTGCTCCTACAGATATCCAAGTTAAGTTTTGGTTGTTACTCAGCCTAGTTGCAGAGTTTAAAAATAGCTACCACGTATTACTCTGAGTCACCTTAAGTGCAATAAGTGTGTCCATCGAGATGAGTAATTAACAATGATTTCACGATAAGAAGAAGCCTGAACTTTCTCTAAAGTGCAATTTTTAATTTGAGTAGATTCTGGGTGCCCGTGGTCTTAGGCAGTGGCGTAACAAAGGCTTGCTCCACGGTGCGGAGGGACCCCTGAATTCCCGGGGGCTCCCTCAGCACAAGACCCTGACCAGCGCGCTCCTTAGTGAGTCCGGAGGGGGGGCACCCTCAAGTTTTGTTACGCCAGTGGTCCTAGGAACCATAATCAAGCGGTAAGTCTTGGAGTAATTTGTGTCTGATACATGATCATACCTAAACACATAGCTGTCAATCAAGTTCTTAAGCCCATTGGCAATGCTGGCCATGGGCACTGCATCGTCATGATACAGTAGAATGGGACTCTACATCATTTGTGTACGAAACTGGGCTATTAGGTATGAAGTTTGAGAGTCCTTCAGAAGTAATAAGTCCACAACTTTCTCCTTTCTGGGAACCAAGTGCCTCATTGAAGCATTTGACTCTTTCAGGTTATAGAAGCAGAGCAGTCTAAGGCCTACTCAGGGTAGGTGGTTAAGGCTAGTAACCCCAGCTTGGCGGAAGCATTAACAACGCTCAATAAATTATTGTCCAGTCAATATTTTTTCTTATAAAAATAAAAACTAATTCATTACACACACAGTACAAAATACTACACATTAAACACAAATATATACAATCCGGTAGTTGGAAATACTTTCAGTGGCACCTTCATAACATGTCACACAGTCCAGAACCCTATAATCTCTAACCTATACTAGATGCTATATCACAATATATGGAGATGTCATGATCAATAAGGCAGGCCTTCTGACTCTGCCAGGGGGTCACCATGTTGGTAAAAGCAGAAGACATGTTATAATCTACCATTGCAACACTGAAAGCAATGGGATAGTAGTACCAACATTCAATACTGTTAATTAAACTGTAAAACCTTGCATTGTAAACCATCAAGATTGTTAATAAAACATTGAGTTGAATAACGTGTCCCATGTTCTTATTTGTACTTTTATTATGCTGCTACTGCAGCGTTTAGACTAACCAACAGGGCTCCACACACTACCAGGCCAATGTACAAAAGTATAGGCTCTGTGCTGGCTTTGAAACTAGACAGAATTCTGCTGGGGGGCGTAAAAGCAGCTCCCTAGGAGGAGGATTTTACCACCAGAATGTTTAGCTGATTACGCAGTAGATTTGTCCTGGTAACAAACATTTTGGGCCAGATGTAGGTAATCCAGATTTACCGATTCTAAAATACTGAATTTTCCCGATTCGATATTTGAGAATCGGGTAAATTGGATGTAGGTATCCATTCGTTATTTTTTACCGAATCGGTAAGAATCGGTATTTCCCATTCATCCCTATGGGCCTCCAGGCCCATAGGGATGAATGGGAATTACCGAATTGGTAAATACCGATTCGGTAAAATGGGGAACACATTCAATGGTGGCAGGGTGTCACATTGACACCCTGTTGCACCCCTGAATAGTGCATGGGTGCACATGTGGCACACATACATGCCCTAAGGGCATTTATGTCTGCCACATGGCACTGTTAAAAAAGCACAACATTTATTTTTCAACGGTTTTCGTTATTTACCACCAACTTGTAGTTGGTGGTAAATAACGAATCCTTACAAGTGAAAAGCACTCACTTGAGTGCTTCCTACATTAAGGATTCGGTAATTTACCGAATCGGTATTTAAGAATTCGGTAATTTACCGATTCCTTAAATTACCGATTTGGTAAATTAAAGAATCCTTAAATTAGGCCCCTACATCTCAAATGCCTAATACCGGTCGATAACGGCCGAAATTCAGTAATTTCGGCTGTTACCGACCGGTATTAGTCTTTCTACATCTGCCCCTTTGTGAGGCAATGTGGTATATTATATGGTTTGGTTCTTAGACCTCAACGTTGTACACATTCACAAAACAACTTGGGTCCAGGCAAGTTTGTTTGCTAAACTTTAGCTAAACCATGGGTGGATGTGGCTTTAAGCATTCAGGCTTAAACAAAGGAACGAATGTGGAAAGCGTTTAGAAGTACCAAAACAACAAAATACGAAAGTCACACAACACAAAAGAAATTCAAGTCTACTTTATAACAATAGATCCTATTTTTATGAATTTCTAGATGCCAAAATTAACAAAATCCAGTAGAAGGTTTTGGAGATATAGATTCCCAAGTAAAAAAGAAATCTCAGCTTTTCACTCGGAAATGCAAACAAGCACTGGTTACAGCAAAGTTTGCAAACTCTGTAGAACTTTTAAAGAGTTGTGTTCTGCTACTCTGGTCTGCTTCGAGTGACCAAATCCACCAGGTGGAAGGTCAGGGGGCCTATGAAGAGAGCAGTAGGACAGTTACCTTGATATCAAAGCAGTCTCAAATCCAGTTCCAGGTGCTATAGGTGAATCTCTATAAACTTCAATGTAGACATCCTGGTACATGGGATACAGGATGCTGAAGATGTGGTGCGATCAACAGGGGTCTTTCTGGGCTACTCCTCGATCCACAGTCCAGGTGGGGCGACTTTGGCCCCAGGGGTCGATGGCCTTCAAATTCCTCTTGGGTCCAGCAAAAGTCCAGTTCCACTGGACTGTTGGTCTCTGGTCACAGCAAAACCAAGGGTTCCCTTTGGTGAAAGCTACTGTCTATCTTAGGCAACCAAACTGCACTCCGACGACTCTCCCAGGTGTGGCAGACTCAGTGCAACTTTGGAGAAATGGAACTTGGTCGTCCGGTAGGCATGTCGGTGATGAGTGGCGATCAGGCGATTGAGGCTACTGACTGGCTGATATGGACTTCTTCAGCTTTTGTTGTCTAAGTGCTTTAACAGAAAGTCAGCCAGTTTACTCTTTGAGTTCACCCCTTCTGTCTGGGGCTCAGGAGCAACTTTTCCATGAGCCAGGCAACACACAACCCCTTCTTTGCTAGACAAAGGACCAGCAGGTGCATTTCAGTCTTCGGTGCAGCCTCTCTTTGCCAGTTACAGGGGGTCAGCTGGGCAGTCCTTCTTCAGTCTTCCCTCCAGTCCAGATGTGATGTGGGATCTGGGTGCCATATTTATGTCTAGAAAATGTCCTCTCTGGAGGTAGCAAATACTAGCCGATGGGTTACTAGGTCCCTCCCCACCTGGTGATGACTTCCTGCAATGTGTGATATCTAGCTATCCAGAGTTCAACATTCTGCTGACTCCTGGGATGGCAGGGCTCCTCGTCGGTGTATGGACCTTGGTAGCCAACCCTAGCGGTGTGGCTACCTAAGGGCTATACAACTATGGAAAAACTAGTTTGGCAACGGGTCTCCCCTCTCTGTCCCCAACGCCAAACCGTCTGCCTCATCAAAAGAGCAGCCCCTCTCATGTATGTTAATCATTTGTGCTTTAAGGGCAACTTCCACTTTGAAGCTCGCCCTAGGTTCACACCCTGTGTGGCTTCCAGCCACGGACAAATGACACCTCTTCCAATGGCAGGCCTTTATTGTTCTTACTTCTGGGAGTCGTTCACAGTTCTCCCCAAGAGGGCAGAAGGCAGTCTTGTGGCTAACATCTGCGATTAGCCACAGGAAGCTTGGCCAACAGTTGGCCACTTTCTAAAAGCATCTTTTCTTAATAAGTTGCATTAAATGTGACTTGGCCATCAGGTTGGGTTTAATGCAACAACAATTTTGATATCTTGAAGTATCAACGTCAGTGGAAGTTGCTACAAATGGTGGGGTGGGGTGGGAGACGATAAAAAAGCACTTTCCTAATTTCCAAATGCAAATTCTCCTCTGTTTCTTCTCTTCCCAGCACCCGGCAAAACACAGGCTCCCCTAAGCCAATCACGACGCTGCTGTCACCAGCATGACAGCATCATTGTGATTGATCTTAGTGGCCTGTTAGGCCGCTCACACAGTGCCTTGGGGCCTTGGGGCTGTTCTCCACCCGGCTGTGAAACACAGCCAGGTGGAGAAATGCTAAGTGTGCATCACTGTTTGGCCAGCCCAAGATAGTCGGGCAAACTGTCATGCGCATTATGGTGTACAAACCAATCCTCCTTTGTGATCCCAGCCCCAAACCTAACATAGCCCTGTAGCCGGTGCAAAAAATAAAAGGATAATAACCTTGTTATTATCATTTTATTTTTCCTTTTTTCTACTGCTCTGAGAGCAGTGGGTCGATGCTCCTCCACCTTAGCGAAGGAGCTGCTGCTGATCAATGTCAGTAGTCCCATTCAGACGTTAGCACAGCTGAGTTGTCAACGTGTAACCCTCTATTCGCCAATGGACCAACTAACGTATCTACAATAAAAACGACAATTTGGGGTTTTCACTGTAAGGACAAGTCCTACTCATTAATATACTATACTGTGCCTTAAGATTCAAAAGGACTTATGTATATTAAACAGAGAGGTTTGTGCTTTGCCATTAGTTTAAATGGCTAAGTCGATTTAGTAGTTTTAAAACTGCTCTGCCAGTCTGCAGTGGCAGGCTGGGAGACATGCTTTCATGTGATCACATCCAGGGTGGCACAACAGGTGCTGCAGCTTTGGTGGGACATTTCAACTTACAGACCCTTGGCTCCACTCGTACCATATACTAGGGAAGTATAAGCAAGTAAAGTTATACCAATTGGGTGTAGGCCATTCAGACATACTTAGTAAGGTCAGAATACTGTCAAGTAGATTTTGGGGCATATCATCAAGAGGGGGCAATAAAATTATCGCAGTCTTAGCGTCCGTTTTCGGGCAAAAAGCGGCGATAATTTTATCGCATTATCAGCAAGGTCACGCTATCGCGTGAATCCTTGCCTTAGTGCCCTTTCCCTGAACGCACAGCTCTGCATCTCTAATGAGATGCAAAATGGGCGTTCCCTCCCAAAATAATGTGAGAAATGACGCTAACCGACATTTCTCGTATTTACAAGCTGCACGCTAAAGAGCATAGCGATAAGAAAAGTAGCGCAGCCTCGGTTATCGCTACTTTCCTTACGCCTGCTTTCAGTCTAACTTAGCCATTATATCCAATGGAAGGTGGATATAATGGCTAAGTCCACCCTGCCCTATCAGCAAGGTGTCGCCTGTCTTTGTGCGATTATCGCTGGATTTCCAGCGATAATCGAACATTTTGTAACTATTGCTGGTATTTTTAACCCTTTTAAAGATAAGCGTTGCTGACAGTGTGCTATCTCAGCGGTAAAATACAGCGATAGCCGGCGATAATTATCCTAGTGCTAAGTGCGCTTAGCGATAATTATCACCGGTTGTTGCTGATATGCCCCTTGGTTAGCAGTCCTTAGTACACTCTCAAACCATATGCTTCAGTCCAAACCTTTGGGGTTATCATGCAAAAAGAGGTATTTCCTTACACAGTTGATACTATGTGCCTTGATTACAGCGTTCACCTGGTGTCCTACAATTTCATGCATGATTATAAGTGATCATTGGACTCTCCTATTGATATCATACACATACTTGACGATCACAGTGCATTTATACAAGGCATGAAGAAGCTCCTCATTTTGGGTGCGAAAGGCGCTGGCTGTTTTATTTTTAAAATGTGTTCAATAAAGAACACTTTTGAAGATCAATGCAAAATTGCTGTTTTTTGGAAATTGATGAAAATTACTACAATTTGAGTGCCTCCTGATGATTTGATATTATTGCAATCATTTAGGAGCCTTAGGTGGACTTTCTTGAGACATTTTCTGGGTGTAGTTGCTCCCTTAAGACCCCCACAACACTGTCCAGATTAGTTGGTAGTGCCCTTACCCTTCTTGGGGCACCACATACCAAAATATGCCAATTTCTGCCCTTTGCAAGTGTTTATTTGGCACTACATAGCCCTATTTTCGAATAAGTCATTAGTGGCTTTGCTGCAGGCAGAAATGCCTTTTCCCTTTTGTTTTCTTTTGTGCACAGTAGGCAGTTTTTCACAGGTGTCGCAGTCCCACTCGGGGCACCCACAAACCTTTTTCTTTAATTTTTGGTGGGGCTTCTTAAGGAGCCAACTCCCACGCTGCCGACACTATCCAATGCCAGTCCGGGAGCAGGCGTGCTCTTTCCACTGCCTGTGTCCTCATGGGTGGGTTACTGTTGGGCTGTGCCTAAACCGCTCACCCTAGCCACAGGGAGCGGGAAGTGGCACAGCTATGATGTTGGAGTCAGGTGGCGCTCAGCTTTTGTTCCTCCTGCCCTGGAGAGATGGTGTCCCTTGGGACACTGTTTCATGTGTCAGGCGCCTGGGAATACGGGGGCATATTACCAACAAGTAGTGATAATTATCGTTAAATAGGCTTAGCGATTATTTTTTTATCGCTGCCTATCGCTGGATATGTTAGCTGAGAAAACATGCTATTAGCAACGTTTTTCTCCATTGTGCTAAAATATCCAGCGATAGCGGCGAAATGCGTGAATATCGCTGAGAATACAGTGATATTCATGCATTAGCCACGAAATGCTCTTAGCCATGTTATCCACTTCCCAATGGATAACATGGCTAAGAACTGGTCTGAGCAGGCGTTAGTTTTTGGCGATAGCGGGAATATTTCCATCGCTACGCCTGCCTTGCTAATAGGCGATAGCGACGTTAGCGACTGCTTTCAGTCGCTAACAGGTTGGGTACGCCCACTTTGCATGTCATTAGCGATAAATATCGCTGACATGCAATGCGGGCCCCAAACCGCTCGCTATCGCCTAAAAGCTGTCGCTAACATCAGTTAGCGACAGCTTGCTAATAGAGCGATAGAATTATTGCCGCTTAGCGGCCAAAAACGGCCGCTAAACCGGCGATAATTGCCTATCGCCACCCTTGGTAATATGCCCCACGGTCTCCAGAGCCCTGGTACAAATCAGGGAGGGAGTCCAATGCAGACCCGCTCCACAGGCAAATTAACTCAATCATAATTCTGGAGGCTTGACTTCTTCTTAGGGGAAATGTTCAAATTTTACAGCAGTACATTATATGCTTCTTTCACTGGCACCCGCTGGGGATCGAGCTTGCAACAGAGATCTCTCCATCCTCATTGGGCCGATTCACATGCTATTGGGCTTCTGGTGGCCACCCGTAGCCACTAGGAGCATCTTCTTCTGGCTTCCTGCCCTCTAAAGGGCTCTTTGGGAGTTTCAATTTGAGGCTTTCTGGGCCAGGCCTGTCCTCTGTCTGGGCTGCTGGTTCTCTCGCCTGCTTGAGGAGGGCATCTTCCACTACCCCTCCATCCTCTCAGCTGCACACCTCAGGCCCACCGCTTCCTGGCTTCCTGAAGGGCACCAATGTGTCAGCAAAGTCAAGGGCTAGTCCACAGACATACTAGAGGAACCATTCAGGGCAACCCAGCAGTTTCGCTCCCACTACTGTTCCTCAGGAGGGAATTAAGGTGCCTGTGCCACTGGCCCTGGGGAGACCCATCCAAGTCCTAGGGGCTAACTAGAGTTAAAGTGCCTCAGTCCATATTTGCAGAGGCATCAGGTAGCTTGTCAGTCCAGAATGGCTGCCAGGTACAATGTATTCTCTAAAGTCTCACCGTTGTACACCGCTGGCCAATCCTAGGGTGCCACATCATCACCCCACCCTATCTCAATCCTCCTGGGAAAATTTGAGATGGCAATTTCAAGTGGTCTATGTAAATCCCTTCCCTGGAAGCCTCTGCTCAGCCCCCAATGGGCATTGCTGTTTGATCCCTTACCACCCAAACTTCGAGGGGAATATCATCCTCAGAGGTCTGGCCTTCCTTCTGTAATACTGTGGGCTTGGGCTTTCTCAGACCAGATGCAATGGGAGGATTTAGTTAAAATTTACTGATTTCCTCCCCACCCTTCCTTTTCCAAGAATTGAGTCAAGCTCTGTTAATGGTTCTAGTACATGGAGAGGCCTTTGATCCTACTGTTGGCCAGTACAGTAGTTAATTTGGGGCAGTAGGGGGTTCAAAGGCCTGGAATCTCATTATAGCTGAGCCACAGAAATAAGAACATTTTTGACATGCTATTAGGAGTACAAATATGATGAAAGGGACTATAAATCTACACTCAAATGTTCCCTAAAATTGATACCTCATTGGACCCTGTAGGCCTAAATGGCCTATAGTGTGTAACTCAGTTAAGCATCACAGACTTTCAGGAAGAGCTAGTGACCTACACAATGATTGGCCACTCACATAATAAAGCCTATCCCATCTTTGAAGGGTCCCTTCTGTAACAGGCTTCTTGTACAGAGGTTCAAGCTGCACAAGCAGGTAGTCTTACAGCTCACGTGAGCTCACATGTTCTCATGTAGCCAGCCCAGAGGGTCTTACTCTAGTTGTACAGCAGCAGCCTTATCTTAAAAGGCAGACACTCGTAGTTACCACTGTTAGTCCATGTTGGAACCAGCAGTGTCTGGTTGGCTGAAGGGATGCCCCCAACCAGACAAAACCTACTGCTCCCATCAAGGGTAAGTGATTACACTCACTGTACAACCCGTGCCCACCCTTGGGTAGCTTGGCACAGAGCAGTCAGGCGTATATCAGAGGCAATGTGTAAAGCAAAGGCACAGTAGTCACTTGAGATAAATACACAGAGCATCACAAAAGAGACTACACACATGATGTATGTAAAAACGTTATTATTCAACACACATAGTCAGTCATTATAACATGAACATCATATACTTTTAGGGCATAAAACACATTTTGAAATATTACTAGCAGTACTAGGCCCACTGGTATTGTTATGATATCAATAGGATGCACTTGGTGGACAGTTCCTATTGTAACCTCCTCCCTCCAATTGAGAGAGAGCCAGCGGCGGCTCCTCTGCTAAGGCGGAGGAGTGTCGCCCCAGTGCTCCAAAAGCAGTGCAAAATAAAAATAAAATGATTATAACAGAACGTTATCATCATTTTATGTTTAGTATTGAACTTACAGCCAGTTTAGGGCGGGGTGGGGCTGGGCTCCTATGATGCCAGCAGGAGGAGGTGTGATTGCTACACCATAAATGCGCATGATTGTTTGCTGGCCATATTGAACTGACCAAACGGTCTAGCGCACTTAGCATGTTCTCCACCAGCTGTATTGCACAGCCTAGGTGGAAAGAATGCACAGCCTCCCACTCCCTGTCTGAACACTGAACAGCGCTCAGACCAATCACGACGCTGGCGTCATGCTGGTGACAGCAACTTCGTGATTGGCCAGGGGAGCATGGGTGTTTCTTGTGTGGGGCAGAGGAGAGGCAGCAGCAGGTGAAGGGCGACCAGCAGGTAAGTCTTATTTTTATTATTATTATTTGTTTTCTAGCCCCCCATCCCCATCACAGTTACCTACCAGCCGCCACTGGAGAGATGCAGTGCAGGATACCAGCAATATTTACATACACGAAAGGAGCACTTTTTAGCAACCCAGTGTCAAAAGTATTGTGTTTTTGGAATACAATCACCATGTGAAGTGGCACCGTTAACCAGTGTTGTGAATCAGAGGCGGTCCCATTCACAGACACTCACTCTGCACTGCTACTTAGTGCGGCAGGTATTAGCCAGTCATATGGAACGCTCTTACACACATATACACTGAGCACCCTAATGTGGTGCCACTTGTCCCCAGCAGATCAATGGTTCACCGTCTACAGACTCCATGGCCAAAGCCTCCCTCCACCCTCTAGTTCACGCCAACTGTCCTATAGACCCGGATGGAAGATATTTAAAACTGTCTCCCAGACAAGGGGCCTCAAACGGCTGAAGTCACTCTTAGTCTGGGTCCTCAGGAAGCAGGTGGGAAATAATTAGACGGCAGACGTAAACAATAGAAGGTTAGCAGCCATCCGGGAAGTTCACCCACAGGTCTCAAAACACAAGGAGTCATGCAGTCTCTTGACCCGTCTCCGAACTGTCTCAGAAGAGTTCCTTCAACCCAGTCACTCTCTGTCTTGCAATTACCTAGCGCCAAGATGTCTTCGGGAGGGGCTAACTGTGGGGAGTGCAGTTGGTCCACCGCAATGAGTATCAAAAGGGAACAGCCTATGAATGGGGAGTAACAAAGTGGAGTCTCTCGATAGAAGAAGGTACCAAGATAAGTATAAGATGATCCGGGTCGTGCCCAGGCTATATAAATTCTGCACCTCCTTGGAAATGAGGCACAATGGCCAGTGCAAGTTGAGATGGGTTGCACCAGGCAATTCTGGTCACACATACCGTAAAGAGTTGCAATTACGTACCTCCCCGGAAATGAGGCACAATGTTCAATGCATGATGATATAGACTGCACTATACCAGTCCGGTCGCACACACACAGGCACAAGTTCAGCAGAGCCACATGAGGTAGAATAAGGCACTACTTCGGGTACATCCCCACCTCCAAAAGTCACACACTGTGAATCGGACTTCGCACTCAATGAGCATGCAGTCGGCGTGCCGCACGAGAGAGATGATACATGAGTGATGAAACGGGACACTTGGGGTCCCCCATGTGGTGAATCTGCTCACCACCAACTAGGTGTTGATGAGTGTCAGGGTCCCCGCAGTACATGGACCACATGCCTTTGTGGCCATGATTTCTGGGGCTCCGCACTACGGAATCCGATCACCAGACCTGTCTTAGTTCCAATGCTCACACCACGCTAGCAGTTGGGATTCAGTAGCTGATATGGGCACTTAAGAGTGCACCGCTCACCAGATGTCACAGGTAGATGGTGTAGGTCCCTCATGTGAGATCGTTGATGTCCCTGAGAACTCTGGGGAACAGGAGGCCCGAGGTCAGGCCCTTGCAGAGCACACCTCAGGGTGCCACACTCAGCAAGTCCTGGACCCAGGCCAGCCACTATTCGGACAGTTGTCCTCCATATGCACAACAGAGTCCTCTGGAAGTGTGCACCACGTGGTTCAGATTGTCTGTTCTCATGTCCCCACAAGTGTACATCACTATTGTGTGTCTTTGAAGTGAGAGGTGGTTTAAGGGGTTTTGCTTTGAACCACAGATGTCTCCCCTAAATTGTAGGCCATGGAATGCAGATCTTAATCTTTAGTGGGGTGGCTATGATCCAGCCCCTAGAGGCTGTGTCACAAACTCTCTCTCTCCAATTTATTACACTGGGCCCTCAAATGGCAGAGGTCTGCCATTCTCATGGGATGCCCATGGTGTATGGCTGCCACTTGGGGAATGCACAGATGTGCTCCTCTGACCCTGGTAATGAAAACACACATAGGTATTCCTCACTAGCTGAGCGCACGTGCGGTATTGTTCTCACAGACTTGCGTTGGCAGGTTGCACATATAGAACCCAGGACCAGGGGTGCAGGTGCTCCCGCCCGCTTCCGTCCAGCAGACAGGACACAGGTTTAACTAATATGTGAGTCTATGCTAACGCACAAGCCCACAATGGCAAGCGGCACACACATTCATGGGTACCATAGGTGTGGGTGCACACATACAGGGGCCTACAATGACAAGCTGCTCATGAGTTTCACACACGAGAATTGGCAACACCACAGGGGTATGCCAGGGGAACAGCCAAACTCCAAAGTAGAAGAAGCCCCACATGGGTTTTCCTCCCTACCTGAACTGGAACATTCATATGTAGCCACCCGTCCTTCAGCCTACCACCTTCCTGCGCCCTTCAGGACTTGCCTGGGGTGTGCCCTCATGGTATAGGTCGACCCACTCAGGATTGGCTAAGGCGTGATGCCAACCAAGCTGCCCCACAAGTCTGCAATGACAGGCCCGATACAGTGTTGACAGACTATCCGCTGGGTGGCCCACTCAGTGCTATGTCCCACCACTAGACAGTGCCGTACCACCCTCCCCCCCCAGGTATGTGGTGTACATGTTTACAGGGCTCACAGAGGTACAGCACCTAACCCCAATGTGTGTACACCCCCTGCCCAATGCGGCAGTGGCAGGCGTGCACACCTTCCCTCTTCAGTGCAGTGGGAATATGCCCAGATTCCTACGGTCGTGTGGAGAGAGTAGGCAAAGACTAGGAGGGAAAAGCAAAACGTTTTTTGGTAAATTCCCCTAACAAAGCCATGTCCAACAGTCCATTTCCACAAAATTTACTGGGAGTGAGACTCCGGGTGAGACGGACTTCCAATAAAAGTCCAAAAACCGGGTGGGCAAAAGAGAAAAAACCAGTACAATTAAATAATCAGAACCTATTTTCTAAAATGAGCATATAACAGTAAAAAGCAGAGGTGCCAGGATGTACCATCACGAAACCACTTGGCAAGTTCAAAAGTATCAGAGTATGCCCACCTGGCCCAAATCTCATTTTTGATAAGAGGGTTGACGCAAGCCACAATTGACATCTATGTCAGGATCCACTTATTTAGAGGTTAAAATGTACCACAGTTTGGACCTCTTTACTAAATTGAAAGTTGAAATAAGGTCCACAAACCACAAATGCAAGTTGTAAGGAGCCTCCAGGCACAACAGTATATTTTCTGATCTGTAGATGCAATTTCAGATACTGCCGGGTTGTCCACAGACTGGCTCTAAAGCTGTGCTGGGTTTCAGCAAAAATCAGTTTTTCTTGGGCCTAGGTTTAAATACTGTTCAGTAGCATTCCTCCTAGCTATCTTAAGAATGGATTAGATTAATGATGTAGGTCGACAGCAGAGGGGATCCTCGTAGTCCCTATTCTTAAAAAGGTTTATACATACACCACTTGGTCTTGGGGAGTTAGTTGCTCAAAGGGCTAACCTAAACGTCCAACAGCCTCCTTCAGAAGAAAGCTCATTTTGTTTCTGTAAAACTGGGCACCACAGGTTTTGACCAGACTCAACAGGGATATATATGCTCCTAAAATGAGAGAAGTAATGCGCACACCAACGGTGGTCATTCAGGAAAAAATGGTCAGTTCACAATTCACCCGAAGGGGCAGATTTATGATGACTGGCGCATCCCCAGGGATGCGCCAGTCATCCTGCGCCGCTGCTCCGCCACCCATGGTGCGCCGCATTTACAATGCGGCGCACCATGGGGCAAAAACGGCACAGATGCGTGACGCATCTGTGCCGAAAAGGTGGCGCATTGCTGGAGCTGCGTCGCAAGCGCGACGCAGCTCCAGCAAGGCTCGGGGGTGCACCATCTCCACAATGCTGCGTCAAGACCTACGCCTGCTTCAAGCAGGCGCAGGCTTTTGACGCAGCATTGTCCTGAAAGTGACTGAGTGAAATCTTATAGATTTCACTCAGCCACTTTTGCGAGGCGCACTTACCCCGGAACTCCCACCCTGCGCCGGAACGCCTCCTGATGGCGCAGGGCTTTACAATGTGACGCATCTCCTAGATGCGTCACGTTGTAAATAGGGCGCATTGTTTGCGCCGCCGTTGCGTCAAATAAAGTGACGCACCGGCGGCGCAAGGCCTTCATAAATCTGCCCCGAAGTCTCCAGAAAGCTAACTAACTTCAAATATTCCAAAGCTTGTCCATAATAACAACGTTGCGGTCTCCGAGTACCTTCTTAGAAACTGCTCTACTGCCAGGAATGTCCTCTTGATTACGAAGTAACCTCTTCAAGGCACAGTGCACTTTACAGCTGGCAAGAATAATCAATTCAATGTGCAAGTTTTATTATTAGGCAGCAGGGTCCGTGGAGCTCAGATACAATGAGGGATAATGACCTGTAGGTTCTCAAAATAGTTGCACTGCTGCTCGAATCCTCAAAGCAAGTCGTGTAATGAGGCATCCACTGAACCTTTCAAAAACATGTCTGGCTCAATTAATTTCCATTGCACCCTTAATTCACCGCGCGGAGATACACCTTCGGGTGTGATGCCGGCGCGTTACAAACCCATAAATAAATAAATAAATAAATCCGCCATCCTGTATCTTCTCGGTATGCAGGATGGCAAAGGTTTCCCTGTTAAGTGAATGGTGCAGCTGGAGGGTTAAAGTGAAAAGGGTTCTGATCACTAAAGGTGCTTGAAGTAACAGAATAACCAGTAACACACTCCACCCGCTTGCAGTAAGCAGAAGTATTACCTATTATGTTAGAGCAACATCAGGCAGCAATCGTTGGAGGGGTTCCATGCAGTAAAAACATTCTAGTTAATTCATAAGCTTCCATTTTGCAACCAAAATAAGCAGGCTCTCACCTTGACTATCAACTTTATAACAGGACAAGGTATCACCATTCCCATACTTATTAGAGGCTATTACTTTCTCTATAAACATAACCTTTCACAAGTAACCCATGGCGTTCAAATTGGAAGCCAAAAGATTCCTTATGAATAAATTCTCACCCTAATTGGGCTAGGCTCATCTGCTCGAAGACACTGTTTCCTACGCCCATTGTACCATCATTTGTTACTGCTCCTCTTTACCACATATAATAATAATAATAATCCACATTTGTAAAGCGCACAATCACCCGTAAGGGTCTCTAGGCGCTGGGGGCCGTCGGGAAGATTAAGCAAGCTATTGCCCAGAGTCACATGGTGCCGGGCTAATCTGCCGCCGGTGCCGAGGATCGAACCGTGATCCCCAGATTCCGGAGTCAGTCGCCCTAGCCGCGGCGCCACACCTCTTCTGTGTGCATACTGTGACCCCCTTCATTGCCCGGTCATATCTGTTTATTGTATTACCCTCCATGGTGCAATTGTCCTGTAATCTGCGATACATCCTGTTTTGTTTTTTTTGTTTTTTTTTACTCCTACCTGATGCCGATTTTGCATTTATGTCCTTCCTTCTAACCTAATGTAAAGCACTCTGATATCCTTCGGGATCTTGTTCGCGCTATATTAAACTTTAAAAATAAATAAATAGATTTAGATGAATTCACATTGTCCTTATAGAAATAAGTAAGAGCTCCTATTTGTTTCTAAATATTAAATTAAGCGTTTGAGCATTTGATGTTTCTGTAGGTAAGGCACAAATGTTACATCTAAGAGAAATCACTGCCTACATAATTAATCCTCCTTTACCCTTCCTGGAGTAGCAGGTAGCATGACGGAAACACTAGCATTTAGATGACACTCCATTGCCACCCATGTCTCCTGAAACAAATCAATGCTATACTGCTTAATAAATTGGATCCACTCAGCATCAGACATTTTGAAATGGATACCAGCAATGTACCAGGAAATTACCCCCCATGAACATAGTCACACAAAGGTCCAATAAAACAGAAGAATTTGCATAGGGAACCACATCAACGACATTTGAATGTGAGGTCACATCCTGGAAAACTGACACATTTTATGGCAGTCATTCATTAGAGTCCAATTCCAAATGAGAAAACCTGTTAGAGAATGCAAAATGAGGAAAGATGGCAGTATGTTAGAAGCAGTAGAAGAAGACAGGATAGGTCTGTAGAAATATCCTAAGTGTACTGCTTTACCCCGAATATTCCGGCTGTTGCCAGAGTTCTCATAAACAAAAGGAACTTCGAGCAAAGGAGGCCATCTAAAACTAACCACTGGATTTAGATGAATTGCCTACTCATGAGACACATATCACTGTGCCAAGACTTACACACACAATACACCCCTTCCCACACAGACATGTAACCAAGGCATGGAATCTTTTCAATTAAATAAAATATTTTTGTTGTAATTGAAGCCAAAGCGAGTACTGTAGTGTTGTGACTAATGACGCTGCGCGTAACGTCGCGACGTGGAGGTCATGTGACCCCGTGTTAATAAAGTTATGGGGCGTGCTCACGTTGTCCAGTCGGCGACGGAGGTATGAGCCCGATAGTTGCACAGCACCCTGGCTCCTGTGTTTATTAATGCACACGTGCGTGAGGCCCTAAGATCCATGACCCACCTTGATAGTGTCGGGCTGAGTTCCCTGCCCGACACAACAAGTACCTCCACCAGCATCATAACATAAGGATAAGGCTGTGGGCAAAGTTGGAGAATGAGTAGCTTTCAGTCAATTGCATTGCAGATAACAGTGAAGATATTGGAAAATGATGCACCACGGCTATTACATGTAGTTGCAAGTTTGCCACAGCCCTTTATTGGAGCCTGTACGGGTAATGTCAGAGAACTGAGTGACTCTTTTGATTGTGCGGCAGAGAACGGTTGGCAAAGCATTGTTGACATGTTGTGAGAGACCCAACAGGAGTCAGTCGTCCTGGATCCTCGTAAGAATTCTAAAAAATGTACTCTTTATATTGGTAAGAGACCTTCCATGAAGGAGTCAAGATCGCTACTGCTGACCTGCTATTGAGCCATAGCAAGCAATTAAATATATATACTTCTAAAATGTGTCATCTTCATTGGTTGTAACAGGTGAGTAAGGTGCAATGTTATCTGACTGGTTCTCACCTTAAGCACTATGTACATCAAACTCAAAAACAAATGGCATCCCAGTGGAAGCTGTCGAACCAGGACCATCACATCTGAATGCACGTTGGTGCTCAGTTGAAGAAAGCATGTGTTAACAAGGGCCCATCGTTTTACTGGCTTCTTGAGCTCAATAAAGGGTAGTTCGCCCCGAACAATCTCGTTATTGATAGGCCCCTTAGCTTATTCTACGAAACTTTCAATTAACAAAGATGAGCGCCGCTTCTTACCCGGTTGTTTTTGAGGAAATAGGTTGAAGCCTTCCTTTTGTGCACAATGAAGAATAAGGGCAGAAAATGACGTGGAGCTAAGGAATTCGAAGCTGGGACCAGAAGCTCAGAGATGGACAGTCCAGCTTCTTCCAGTATCTGAAGGGGCTTGGAAGGGCTCGCTATTCACTCCGGCGAAGCGATGTTAGCTGTGGCTGGCATGGTGCATGGCACTATGGTCCACTTAGTTCCCACAGCCATGTATGGCACTGTACCCTTGACGTTGTTTTCAAACATCCCACATTGTGGTAGAGACAGCAGCCTCTTATTGCAGCAAGCAAGCAGTGTTGGACGGGGCTAAGACTGCGTGGAGATTTGCTCCTCTCAGCCCCACATTAGCTCATATATAACGCCATGCCCAAACGTTTCTTCCAGGCATCCTATGCAGAAGAAAATACAGCCTTATTGTGGTAGTAAAGTAATGTTGGACAGGACTGAGATTGTGCAGGGGACTCCCATCCTCTGGGTACCCTATAAGCCAAGGTATGGGGCCCCACATATTCCTTTCGAATGTCTCCAGTGGTCTCTTGTAGTCGTAAACATGCAAGTTATGATCTTTTGATGGCAGTATTTTGAAGCTGAGCCAGGTGATGACAATGTTGTGTTTCCCTTTGCACTGCAGTCCGTACATCGAGAGGACCTCAATACCTCAATAAAAGAATCTCCTTCTATGCCCCCAGGAGGAACCTCCGCTCTGCCGACCTTGTCCTGTCTTAAATCCCATGCATTTGCAGAACCAGAAAGGGAGGAAGATCCTTCTCCTACATTGCGGCCAAGACCTGGAGCAAATTCCCCCTCAGCATCAGACGAACCCCCACACTGCAAGCAATCAGGAAGAGCCTCAAGACCTGGCTCTTCGAAAGCGCTAGAGCTGCCCGAAATCTCTCCTCCTCCCCCCAGCGCCTTGAGACCCCACGGGTGAGTAGTGTGCTGACCCCGATTGATTGATTGAGAAGGCTGCAAGCGCATGCAAGGGGAAGAAGTCAACTCCGATGTAGTCAAGATATAGAAGTTAAGCGAGTTATCAGCAGGGCCAGCTCCTAAACCGCTGCAATCTGCGCGGGGCTGATAAGAGACAAAGAGACGCAATCCGGGCTGGCCCAGCAGGCGACTGATCAGTCGGACACTAATCAAGCTGATCCTGAAAGACGAATGAATGTCAATACCAGCCATGCAGTACAGTCTGAACATGAAAACGAAAGTGCCCTTGGATTTCACATGATAATAAAAATGGATTTTGGTGCAAATATTTCTTCAAATCCTCCAGGAATGCTGGGTTCGTAGTAATATTGCCTGGATTTTCAAGTATAAAATGTTACATTGTATATTGCTCAGCAGTGCATGAAGGGTGAAACCCCTCCTTTGTATCTGTTATGATCGCAGCAAGAATGCTTACTGGACACAAGCTCAACAGCATAACGTTCCTTCAGGATTATTTGAATAATTCATCTTTGGTGCAAAACCAGCCACTTTCCACCACAGCCACTCAGGCCAAAGGGCCTCTCTCCATGATCTAGAAATTTAGAAAGCAGATATTAGAATTTGGGGTGGGTGTAACTGGTGTAATTATCTCTGGTGTAATTACCGTAAAATTACTCGTTATTATGGGCAATTGTGTGAGAAGCGAAATCCACCATTTAGAGCTAATTTCTTAGTGGAAAATGCACCCTCACGTCCAAAATGGGCCATTGGATGTGTTTTGCTCTAAGAAAATAACACAACATGTTACAGGACATGAACAGCACTAGCCAGCTGTCGCTCGCTCTCTTAGTTGTTCCTGTGTTCCTGCGGTAGGATTTTTGGCCCAAATTATTCTTAACTACTCAAGCTGAAATAAATGCGTAATTTTGGTAATTTCACCTCACAAGAGTAACGCGTAATTACCTAAATGACTCCAATTATTCCGGTGTAATCGAAATTTCGCCCAGGCCTAATTAGAATGAAGGTGGCGCGCGTACGACCTACAGGATATTTGTTTATGTCTCTGTTTAATTATTTTATGCAATGGGTGGGTGTTTGGCCAAGTCTTTTCAACATTTTAATTCAAATGCGTTTGATACCACTCTTAGTAAACACAGCTCAGGTTTACATGTAGCATAACATCATACTGTATATAACAGAAAAACCCCACATAATCAATGTGGACAGGGCTGGATTCTGCGAAGCATTTCCCAACAGCTTCCAACCTGCTTTCTTCTGCTCCCTGCCCTGGCCGATCACAGCATGGTTGCCATGGTGAGTAAGACCTGGAGCAGGCCATCCCTAAACACATGCAAGTTCTCACTTCTATTACCGACACAAGATGGCTGAAATTGTACACTTAAAAGCAATAATATGAGATGCATGGGCTTTCACAGAAAAGCGCAGACGTGTAAGTGCATTCGACGTGCACCCTGCTGACATGTGTGGAGCACGGAGCACAACAAGAAAATCAGCAGCAACGAGAATTCCTGGAGCGTCTGCTGAACGGTTTGCATTATGGGACCTTTTTCCGGCATTTGGAAAACATTGACATCAGCGCATTTTGAATTTGTACCGGTTTGATTAAAAAATATCATATAATGCATAATGCAGGTAGCAATTATAAACATAAGAAAACAACAGCATACTAAAGCTAAACAGCCCGTTATGCTAGATCTGTATACATCCAATAACACTTGCCTGACAATAACCTTGTGTACCACATCAGTGTGCTGCCCAGTAAAGCGGTCCCATGCCCCTCAGAGGCAGCAAGCGCTATATAAATGCAAATAGGATACAATCAGCCAATGGGCTCATAGGCAGCGAGTAGTGAACGCAGGCAGATTCAGGTACACACTAAAGTAGCTCTTGCGTACATGCCAACATTTTAAACGAGGAAAGTAGGAGATTTTTAAAAAAACGTCAGGAGAATGTATTTCCCCCTTTTACTTCTATTAAAGAAGAAGCAAGTTCAGGCGGGAGAAGGCTAAAATAAAGCCACTTTTGGCTAAAAAAAATCAGGAGTCTTCCGCCTGAATCGAGTCTTTTGGCATGTATGCAGGGCACAAGTCGGGGGTACACGCAGGCACACGGCGTCCACTCACTATTTTCGCAGGGTGTACACCGTCCCCCCTGCCAAGAACTTGGGCCCCACAGAAATATGCTGAACTTGTCCTGGTGTAATTTTCAGACACTGGGACACGATCAGCAGCACCTGTAAGTTGTCTGCTTTCCATTCCCAGCAGTAATGCGCAGGCAGCAAGGGAGATTTTTTTCACCTCCTGCTGGACATAAGTTAAGGGGCCATCAGGTCTCCTTTGTTTGAATATCCTGACTGGAGACAGCCTGTTACCTCACACTTAGGGCCCGATTACGAGGCAGGCTGGAACGGCTCCTACAACCCGCATCGGAATTGCCCATTCGGATTCCTTTCTGATCAACCCATTTGGATGGGCTAGGTCGAACGAAATCTGAATCGGTTTTCTGAATGGCCTCCGATGGACTCAGAGAGCCCCTCCGCCATTCGGAAAGCCCTCAGTAATCCCTCGGCCGGCTCTTTCCGGCTGAGGGATTACGATGGCGGCTTCCCACTGCCTTTCTGTGCTGGCCTTTCTGATACAGAAAGGCATTGGGAAGCTGTCTTTGGGGGCCCACAGCAGGGCCCTCATGGGTGCAAGGCTGCCAAATGGCAGCTGTGCCCCCCTGTTAATCCCTGCAGCCAGTGGCAGGCACCTAGGTGCCTACAACAGGGTGCAGGGATGAACTGCACCACTGCTCTTTGCAATGAGAGCATGCATTCCATTCGGAATGCATGCTCCCAAATCCTACTTCCTGGGCTGGACCTGACGACAGGAGGTTGTTCTGTTCCAGTTCCAAGCTGATGTCGGACAGTCTCCGGTCCATCCGACATTGGAATCAGTCCCTAAAATGTAAATGCCATGGAGGGGAAACAAAGGCACACAGCTTGTAATCTCTTCACAGGTACTTAAGAGAGGTATGCTTTTGCCTTTGTTCAGTCATTGTATATAAGAAATGCATGCACTGTAAGAATGTCAGGTGTGTTGGTTTGTCCCAGTATTTACACAAATAAAAATTTTAATAGCACTATTTTATTTCTTTAATAGCGCTGTGCAACCCAATGCAGTGTGTCAGAGCCCTGTACACATTATACATTGACCAGAAATCATGTAAATGTGTAAATCAATGTACAAGGTGAGTTATGAGACAGGGTAACAAGGTGTAGGAGTCACATGTCCTTCATATCTCACTCTCACTGTACTATATTACAAGCATTACAATTTATGAACTGAAGGTAACAAAAAGATCTGTGTTAAAAGCAGGAACCCACTTTACTATCTACATAAAATAAGTCTGTCATCTGCATAATATGTGAGGTGCTTTGCAGGAGACCTATGAATCCGCTATGCTACTTTGATTCAAATCTGGGAATTCACAAAACAAAGATCTCTCCAACAAACACGTTCACCTCCAGAGTTATCTCACCATTATTACTATTCCCTGAGATTTACTGGGCACCTTTACAGCAGATGCCTTAACCCATAAAATATTTTAACATTCAGACATTGCAACCAATTAAGCAGAACAGATCTACTGCCATGCTTCTCCTTGTTGCCAATTTCTTTGTGATATTTATATATATTTTTTAATTTTTCTTTATTGACATTTTAAACAAACAATGCCATTACATTCCAACAAGCCAGTCTGAAACAAAGCATTAAAGGAGTATTTAGACGTAGTTACACTACAGTACCCATTTATCTTAACAAAGTACTCCGTAATTACCCTCCCCAAATTTCTAACAGGATGTTGTATTTACAGTATAATATACACGTTATCAATGCTGTCACAAAGGTAATAATGCTACACACAAGTGTCTCTCAGAGGACCAGAAGTGCATTCGCACAACTAATCGACATTCCAAATGCACCGTCCCGGCTCATGATGATGGTGAGTGGGTGGGAGGTGTGCATACATCACAACTGCAATGAATTCTGTGAACTCCCCCCCTCCAGCCTCTCAACCGTGCTTTAAAACCCGGCACTCCAAGTCAGAAACGGCTCCCATATATTATGGGGTCTAGAGGAAGATGGCAACAATTCCCAGAAGGTACTGAGTTGTGCGTTTCCGTAGGTAATATCCCACTCTTTAAAGGAGGGCACTCACCTCACGCCCCAGTGAACAGCGACCTGCCGCTTTGCAAACAGAAGACGAAGCGCATGTAGGTAACATAGTTTGGGCGGAGTGTCCTTTACATATCCCAAAAGACCAATTATGGGGGACGGGGTCAGCGACATTCCCGGCATGATGTTTACCGCCTCAAAGATCTTCAGCCAAAAGTCAGCGATCCTGGGGCAGTGCCACGCCACATGCAGGAAAGTGGCTGGGGCATGACAGCATCTCCAGCAATCACTCTCAGCTCGAAGACCCATACGATGAAGACTCACCGGAGTTCTGTAGTATCTATGTAGATACTTAAAGTGGCTCAGCATTAACTTGTAGTTCGGGGAGAGCTCTGAGAGCTGCCCACAGCAGTATTCCCAGTGGGTGTCTGTCAGTGGTGAATCTAGCTCATCATTTCAATGTGCGAGAGAGGGTGGTGTTACTATCGGGTCTTTAGGCGCGTGACAAGCTGGGGATGGAAATGTCAGCACGTTGTCTAGTGCATGCAGTGTCAGCGGCGCTTTCGGGAACTCCTTCCAGAGCAAACAGCACTCCGTACGTATTCTATGATATAAAAATGTTCAGTGAATGGCACCACCTGTCCCTCGGACGCATCAGGGGTGGGTCTGAATTCATCTCCTGGGTATAAGTCCTCGAACATCTGGAGATTAATTTTCTGAGCAATTGTCTTACTCATACAGTCTCGTATGCAAGGCATCATTGGGTTTTGTGAGAGGGGAATAGAGGGGGCATATAGCAGCGGAAGTCCAGCCCTTCTACGCAGCTCATCCCACAACCAGCATAGGGTCCCAGCAGAGTCTATGTCGCCTCGAGGGCGGCGTGGCTTTTGATACAGCACGACCTTGAGCGGTATGGGGGCCATAACATCGGTCTCGACCGCAACGTGCTGCTGGAAGGGGGTCGGATGCACCCAGCAATGTAAAAATTGTGCTTGTGCACACAATGCATACAGTCACATATCCGGAGCTCCCAAACTCCCCTGGCGTAGAGGGAGAGTCAATAAATCCCAAGAGGCTCTGACCTGTTTTCCGGCCCATACCAGAGTGATCAAATGGGATTTGAGGGTATAAAAAAAATGTCTGGTGAGTGGGATCAGGATGTTAACGAACAGATATAAAAATTTGCCTTTGTGATATATTTAAAATATATTTATATATATAAATATATATATATTAGTGGAGGTCCAGATTGTCAGGGTTGGCCACTTTTTTGGGCACAACGCCAAATCTCATTTGTTAAATCTCATAATATGCTGAAATGTACTCATTATATACCTGATAAACATGTATGAGGTCTTAATATCTGATGTCACTTCTTGTGATGTCAAATCCAGTGAGGTCACTTCCTGTTATGTCATGTGCAATGTCCCGCATCGCAACATCATGCGGTGTGATGGCACGCGTCATGATTTCAATTGCATACTACCTCACCTGGTTAGTCCCGCACTCCTTTTTTTAGGACTTGTGCCCTGCATGTATGCCATTGAGGGTAGGGTTTCAGTGAACTCTGCACAGAAGCAGGTAGTATTATATAAGATTTGCATTGTGCAGACTTTTTTTTATAGATCATAGTGACACAGAAGTGCTCCTAAGCGCGCTCTTATATTGTGAAACTCTGGCACGAGTGACCCTATTTACCTGCTTTATTGCAGACAAAGAAAGGACAAAATAAGCAATGTCACAATACATTTATTGTGATCAACTTTTGCTTTCCATCTTAGAAAGAGGATGGTAACTGCTCTTGTTTGTGGAGTTCAAGCATAAGCATAGTTATAAAATCACTGCATCATGATTTGTGTATCGCTTCAAACCTTATGCATGGCAACCATTACCTCTCACTTAAATCAAATCCAGGTGGTGGTTCACTATACCACATGTACTGCATAGCAAAAGTATTGCACAAACTACATTGATGTAACACTGCATCTATTCTTAAATCCACATATACGTTCCACCCAATGCAAGTAGCCTCATGGATGACCACCACACTCTTCCCATATAGACCACTCTATATACAACCATGCTTAAGAAAAGGAGAAGTCTTTTACTCAATGACCCAGAAGTACTTCAGTGCCTTGCCAAGGGTATGAGGCACTGCAAATGCCATGGTATAATATTGTACACTTTCGAAAGCCTGTGGGCAGTGCTGTAAAATGTCAGCTCGCCAAACACCAGGCCAAGGTAGCCATGAATCTACTTCATGCTTCTTTAATCCACTCCCAGACTCTGCTGCCCCTCTGTCTCACTCTAAATATCCGATGAACAAAAATAGGTGCCAGTCCCTGAAAAGAAGTGCCAGTGGGGTGTGGCTATAATTGAGCACTGCAAACCTGCCTTATCATATGCATTAAGCAACCCCACCAACATGGTTAAGGTGGTACATTACAGCAGTCAATAACTGGAGGAATAATATAGTAGGAAAAGAAGGATCAACAACGAAGCAGACAGCAGACGTGGCCTTACAGAAGCAGAGGTAAACAAAACAGGGAAGAATAATGGCGCAGTAACAGAACAGGACCCGCTGGCGACATAGCGCCACTCTGGCAATGCAGAATGCATGAGCCGTGCCCAAGGAGGCAGACCTGCAGGATCAGTGCGCCGCAGCCAGTAACCCGGGGAAGCAGTGAGCGCGCACACCAGTACTGATCCACAGCCGACGGCGGCCAGCAGAGACAAATCACTCTGGGGAAAGCGCAGGCTCGACTAATGGAACAGCTCTCCAAGTTGGCAAAATGGAGCTGAGGCGTTCACCCTCAGGTCCGTCATTCCGCCATCGATGAAACTATGAGGGGTTTTTAATAGCCTCTCAGAGCTTCTGCCTCAATTCAGTTGTTATTGGACACACGCCCAGAGCTTTGAAAGTCACTGTAGAAATGGCTGTCCTCATTGTCGGCTTTGACACATCGGCCACATCAAGCAGAAGCACTGCAATTGGGACCGAACACATTGATATAGGTAATATTTTATAATATACAGCAACAGGCACGTAAGGCCCAGAGGGCTAAAAGGGCTTTAGAAGCCATTATGTGTCTCAGCCCCGGCTGCTGTAGGTGCCAGGACACACACACACATACTGCCAATATTGGCAACACTCCCCAATTCTGGTACAGCAAAATACATAAATAAACCACACAACACTTTGTTAGAGGAGAAAATCGCTGCAGGTTTATTTGCATAACAAATATGCCAACATGGTGGGTTATCTTACGGGCGATCCAAGGGCAGGCAAGCCCCCCTATGCTGCCTACCCGCCTGATGAGCCAAATTACACCGTGGCCGTCGCCAATCAGTGGTTAACAATTTTTGGGAGGGGACACCCCGCCCAGCGGTGGACCGCCAGTCCACGCCCTTACTCATGCCCCCCAAAGGGGGCGGAGCATTCCAGGCAGCCCCTGGTTGCTCAGGCCCACAACCGCCCATAGGACTAACAGTGCGCCGTCGCTCTTCCAGAGGACAGTGCCAGGACATCCCTGGGTACAATTAGCTTTGCACCCTTGTTGTGCACCTGCATAGAGTACTCTTCTGTACCTTACCGCCTCTGGATCACCCTGTAACTCGTCCACAGCTCTGGGTGTGGCCACCGTCACAACTAGGGCCCCCCACCAAGGCAGGCATTCCTACTTATATCCTGATGTTTCCAAAGCCTCCCCAAGGTCCAGCAAGAACAATTCCATGCCTACCCTCCAAAGGTGTACCCATCCACATCCCAGCATCCAGTAGACTTGGCATGCAGTAACCCATGTCGGATAAAGGCAAATCCCCTTTGCTCTGTGAATTTACGTCTGACGCTGTTCACCCTCCTGCGAGAGGTCTCAAAGGCATCCTCAGATTGGGCTCCTTGCCAAACTAAGCGTGGTGTTATTTCAGACCACCACAGTTCACATGACCCCAACTGGTTGCTCAACTGACACATAGTGTCCCTCATTTCTTGCAACAGTGCCTTCCTCCCTAGTAAAGTCAGGTAATTCCCTCTCAAGTGTATGACCAGCACCTGAGGCGGAGCGATACCCTCCCGAGTCTCTCCTACAGCTTCCTCAGCACACTGTTCCAGCGCAACCCCAAGTAACCTAGCCACGTTATTTCGGTGGCGAAGAAGCCATGCCACCACTTCCTGCTCTCTGCCCACTGTGCCACTCTAGTGAAGCCCGAATGGCCAATCACCCAGACCTTGGTTCCTGACAAATAAAGAAATATAGTGTTTGCAAAATGTCTTTTACTGCTATTATATACACACACAATATCTCTACATTGCACATCAAACACACAGCACTGCAAAAATCCACCGGCCTCAGGGGCAACCAGTGGTACACCAGTGTTCATATTGCTGCCTTTCTGTTAGCAGGCCGCTGGAGTCCTCCAGACACTCCCCCTGATTAAGGCCTTATATATATCTCTTGTAGCATTGAGACTCCCAGCGCCCCACTTGCTTTATCTGCTCATCCGGCATCCCTGACAAGAAAGCCACGGTGGCTGCCCCGATCCGAAAGAATGGCTACAAAACCTCTTGCCCACACCTGCGTGGCCTGACAATTGTAAGCAAGACTGCATAATGTGGTCTACTTGTAACTTCGTAACCGGTGACTCGTCCTCGTGCATGAGGAGGTACCCTTCAACCCCAGGGCGTAGAGACAATTAGGCAGAGACCAGTAGCAGAGGACATTACCTTGCATCTCCCAGCCTATGTAAAATGACCACTCTCCCATCCCCTGCCTCGTCTGTATTCGACCGTCTCACCACTATCCTGAGGCAAGACCCGAAAATGGTAACATCCTTCATGTTCAATGCCACCCCCGAAGTGTCCTCCTTAGACCTAGCCACTAGCTCCCCAATCCTAAAGGCACCAAAGAAGGCCAGGGCAAAACAAGCAGCAAATAGGGATACTTCAAAAACTGAGCGGGTGGCCCTGAGCAGGCAGTCCAGCATCCCCTGCAGGATCGTGAAGTCGATGGGGGTCCTATTGTCTGGGGATCGCTGCTCACTCCTAGCCCATCCCTTGAGTGCTGCCTTGATCAAAAAGGATTTGGTGGGGTCTCTTTGTCCTCTCAACCTGGTGTGGTGACTGATGGCAGACAAATGTCCCAAAATCCACGAGTGGGTTTTCCCACTGTCCTTGGCCCAAAGGATAAACTTTTGTACCTTAAAGCGCTTCACAGTCCTTTGAGCCCTTGGAGCCAGGGACAGCTCACCCAGTCCCCTCAGAGCTGCTCCACTTCAGAAGGAACCAGAGGTGTTGTGGGAATGGGGTCATCTCCTCTCTCGCTCTCAGCCACACCTCCCGAAACCGGCGCCACTGAAAATGAGAGAGAGCGTCAGCTGCCACGTTCTGCACCCCTTGAATGCGGCGAGCCCAGCAGTCCACATTATTTCTCAGGCATGCCCTCGCCACCTCCCTCAACAGGCACAATACAAGTGGGCAGTTAGCTGAGTGTGAGTTGATCGCTTGAACAACTGCTAGGTTGTCTGACCAGAACAAGACCCCCTTCGCCGCCAGCACTCCTGGCCACAGGTGGACAGCTACTACTATGGGGAAGAGCTCTAGCACAGTGAAGTGGTCTTCCTCCTCTGCGAAGAGTTGGCCCACCTTTCCGCACACCACTCTCTGTCCTAGATAACCCTGAACCCTTTTCTTCGAGACATGTCTGTGAACAAAGGCAACTCTGCGCTGCTTGCCCAAGGTGCTCACCAAATGACTGACCCTTTGAAATTTTCTAGGAAGTCCGCCCACATTTGCAGGTCCTCTCTCATGCCCTTGCTCAGTTTCACCATGTGGTGCTTCCTTTTAACAGATGCCGTGGCTCTGGCCAGCCTGCGGGCGAAGACCCTCCCTCCTGGCAGCAAAGTTGAGCTTCCCGAGAAGGCTCTGAATGAAAGCTAGAGGAGCCTTGTCCCTCCCTACCGCTAACTGAATCTGCTGGCCCAGGTCCCCTACCTTGTCCGGCAGCAGCCTGGATTCCCCTGCTACAGTATCCAGCTCAATCCCTAAGAAGGTTGGCACCCGAGCAGGGCCCTCTGTCTTCCCAGGCCCCAACGGGACACCATGGTGGTCAGCCAGGCTCTGAAAGTCAGAGAGAGCCTCCTTGCAATCCTGCATGCCCTCCGGCCTGATGAAAAGGAAATCATCCTGGTAGTGGGTCACCCCTACCTCCCCAAACATTTCCTTTAGAGCCCATTGCAGGAAGGAACTGAAGGCCTCAAAATAGGCACAGGAGACCGCACACCCCATGAGCATGCACTTGTCATAAAAGTACCAGCCATCTAGCCTCAAACCTAGCAGGTGTTGGCTGCTTGGGTAAACCGGTAGCAGACGGAAAGCCGATTCAATGTCCGCCTTCGCTAACCAGGCCCCCTTGCCCGCCCTCCTGACTAAGACCATAGCCACATCCAGGGTACAATACGACACTGAGCATGATCCCTCTTGCAGCCCATGGTTGACTGAGTCACCTTCCGGGTAGAATAGGTGGTGAATACGTCTGAATGCCCCAGGCTCCTTTTTGGGCACCTCCAGAGGGGGCTCCCTGAAGGGTCCGCCACTCTCCCCAATGCCAATTCCTTAGTGACTTTCGCCTGCACCACTGCTGGTAGGTCTTTAGCTGACATGAGGTTGTACGCCTCCCTGCTTGTCAGGGGGCCCACAAGGGAGATTACGAAACCTTCAGTGAAACCCCCCAGCAATATTGTTAGGGTACCAACTGAGGAGGGGGAGGATGTTGTTCATGATGACTGGAGATGGCCCTTTGACTGCGCGGTGGGTGCTGGTGCGCTGAGGATTGCAGGAAGGTTGCAAAACCGAATTGGTGTGATATGAATGAGGGAGGCGCTGCGCAAAGGGTCACATTTAGGGGGTTATAGATCCAGGCTTAGTAACTGTTGCATCAATTGTCCTGCCTACCAGTGGCCACCGGTTTCCTATCCTGCTTGGATTGACAAGAGGCCAAGGGGTGTGCACCACTGCATTTGCTGCAAGCATGCTGGAACTTACACGTTCTCCCCCATCAGCACGCCCCGCGTTGAAGAGATTACATGTTCCAGGTGACATCCTTTTAAACCCCCCTCTCTGCCCCCCCACTGCGCGCCCCTCAACAGGGCTGCTTGAAAGCCCTTGTGTTTGTCTGAAAGAGACCTGTGCCTGGGTGAGACCCCACCTGCGCCTTAGGCTGCGCCCCTATGCTCAATGCCGTGCGTGCCCCCATATGGTCCATCCACAGCTGGACCTCTTTCTGGTCCCACCCCATTTCCGGGCATATTGCCATCTTTTTCCTAATTTCACGGTCATAGGTCAACCAACCTGACCCACCCCACTACTGTGCTTCAGTGTGGTACAACCGTGTGTATTGTGCCAGAGACTGCCCTTGCTCTGGGAGTTTCTCCACGATCACTGATTGCATAATAGAGAAGGCCGTGAGCCAGGTGTTGATGGTCTTCTCTGGCCACGCCTGATACTTAATTTTCTTATTGTCTTCCTTCCCCCCAACTCTATGAGCATGCAGGTCCTCCTTGCCGAGCATGAGCAGGGACAAGATATCTAGAAATTCGCGCCTCCAAATGACCTCCTTGACTACCAGCGGGACCTCCCAGGACAAGAAAGGAGCAGTGACCTGACAGAAGAGGCGCATGAGTGACAGACATGGAGACTGCTTGCGCCACCAGTAGCTGTGGGGGTGGAACACTTGCTACTGTAAGGGGAGTAGCTATGGTTGGAGCAACTGTAGTGGTATAGCGCGGCCTGGAAGGTATTTGAGGGCGCACTGGAGGTCTGGCTACCTTGCCCATCTGAACCTTTACCCACCGTATCTCCCAGTCCCATACTGGTTCCCGGTGATCCACTCCCTCCCATTGATCCTAGAACGGGTGTCCCCAGGTGGGCCGCCTGTTGCCCCTAGGGGGTAGTCCCTTGCAGGGCCCACACATTCACTGCAGCTGCTGCTACTCCATCCCCATTGTTAACTGTGGTGCCCCCAGTGAGAGCGCTAACCCCTGCGAAGCCTGATCTGACTTCTGCCATGAAACTCCTCAAAGTGTCTGTGAGCTTACCCAAGTCATCTGTTGTAGCGAAGCTCGCTGGGGGCGTGCTGATGGGCAGGGGTGTTACTGTTCCTGGTGTCGGGGCGGGGAATGGACAAAGGAGTGGCCGCAATTTCGGGGGTGGCCATGGCCCAACTCTTGGGTGGCAGCGGTTCTGCCGGGAAGTCCTTGACTGTTGTCCTGCGTTTCCTCTTAGTGGAGCATGCCTCTTCACTGGGCTTCTACTCCATGGTCGGTACCACAGTGGCGAAACCGGAATCCTCCGGATTATTGGCCTTCAATAGTTCCAAGCCAATCCCTTGGTCTTGGCCATCTCAATGAAGGCTGATAGTTGGGCGTCTTGGGAGGTGCCTGGCTGGGTTTCTCCACTTGGGACCTCTGCGAGAATAGAGGAGGGGATCCCTGGCTATCCATGTTTATCTTGCAGTTGCCGGCTCAATCTGGAAGAGAAAACAACTGTAAGACCCTCTGACCTAACAAGTGAACCAGGCATGGCCATGCCCTCTCCTAGTGTCCCTGCTGCAGGGTTCCACCCTTAGCTCCGTACTTACTTTACTGACAGTGGGCTATTGGGCTTAGGGGGACGACGCTTGGTGGGTGCTTCGATGAATTCTGCGTGTGGAGATGAAGAAAGAAGGTTAAGTGAGCTCTCCCGATACATCCACCTTGCACCATGTCCGTATGCCCCAGCGCCCCACCGCGTACCGTGGTGTGACGAAATGCACCCCTGGTCACGATCGTACCCCTGCCGCTTGATCAGTCACCATTTAAAGGGAGAGGACTGCTCCCTCTCCCAGCCTGCTGGGCCTTGTTTACGCTGTGGCTGTGCCTCCGGGGTTCACCCGTGCACCAAGTACCTGTTGCGGGTTCGTGTGCTGGGGGGCAATCCGGCGAGCTGCGCTGCAAGTCCGATTCTGACCTGCTCAGTGAGACAAAACATGAATGAGGACAGTTCGCTGCTGGCTCCTTCAACCTGACACCCAAGGCAGGTGCTACGCCAGTGAGTTTACACCTTGTATCTGAACCCCAGCAGCTGTGATAAAATACTGCTACCCTCCGATGCCTTTGGGCCAAATCTGCCCTTTATAAGATTGCTGATAAAACCAACCACACAGACGTACCCCGGTGCAAGGCCAGACCCCTGACCAATGCTTGTTGCCGATTTTTGCACAGCGTGTCTGCTTGGGAAGCTGTCCGCGGGCGCTCTCTGTTGTTGTAACTGGGAACACAAAACATAGATGAGTACTTCCCCATGGACCCAGTAGCCTCTTAATGCTGCTGGGTAACCTAACCCATACCTATGCCGACTAGCCCCCATCATTGTATTACCTGCACCTTAGTCCGTCACAGCCCACTACCCTACTCCCCCAATGGAGTCCCTGTAATAGAATGAGAACCGTTAATATAACTTAGCCATTTTGAAATATATGTTACATGCGCTGACATCAGACCGTAGCCTGCCTATGGCTAAAATTAACCAGGCACACCTTTAGCTGCCGGTGTCCCTCAACTGGACTACTTACATTGCACCCTTTCAGTGATATGGCAGGGTGAAAATGACCAGTGCAGTGACAATTCTTTACACACGTCTGATGTTGTTTACATATATACTAACCTATTCTGTCTTATTACAAGGTTCATCCTAGACAAACACATCTTAATCTGTTCAATTTATCAGGGATGGCTGTGTTGTTTAAATTAAGGTTCAAGCATCCAATGGGGGTAAGTCAAATTTTTAAACCTGTCAATTTATGAAAATATTTCCCCGTGTGGAGAGGGGTGTGACATTGACCGAACACAGCCTCGAGCACTTTCACTCCTCAGGGTGGCTCCCCCTGGGAGGTGTCTCCTCCCTTAATAGATGAGTTCTATGCGGAGTTTTCAAGCAATAAGGTCCGAAACCGCCCAACCTGAGGAGCCAGGGTTACCCAACTTAGACTCCAATACACTGCCGTGACCCAGCCCCTGCCACACCGTCTCTGGGGACACGGTCAATGCACCTGGCTTCCAAGACCCAGCAGAGAGCCTTCCAAATGCACACTACTTCCTGAGGACCACCAGGAATCAGAGGTTCCCTGATTCTGATTTGTAAGCTCACACTCGCGCACGTTGAAGGTCGTTGTTATGAGTTCAAATACCCCCGAGGCTCAAACAACCGCTTGTTTCAAGTTTGCGAGTACACCCTTCGCCACCCGGATACGCCTGTGTCTTCTTTGCCATCGTAGGAGACCGTGCCCGCTCGGCCGCAATGGGGGGAGGGTGGGGTATGAGGACCATACCTGCCTGAGACAGTTCGCACCAGGGAGAGGACGCATTGCATGCGGAACCCCAAACTGCCAATGCTTGATGCGGCAAAGGCACCGGAGTGACCGCAATCCCCTCCTCCCGCCCCTCGGTACGGCAACTCTTGTACCACCATTGTTAGGGCCCACACAGAGAAAACAACAAACAGCCCATTGGGTGGGGGCCTACAAGCAGCCCGCACCCCGCGACAGGAATAGGCCTGGCTAAGGGGCACCAAAGGAACCAGTGGGACGGATAAGCCACCCCCAAGATGGTGGGCTTGGGGGGGGGGGCAGCCGACAGCAGGGAGGTCGCCCCCCCACGCGTTTTGGGAGGGCTGCGTGGGGGGGCAGGGGTTTAGCCCAGAACATTCTAGATCGTTTTGGGCTATTTTTGGTAGCCTTTGGTAGCTTGGCTATTTAGGTCCCTGACTCCGCCTCCCAGCCACCATTTTAGGTTTGGTGACCTGGTGGCTGGGCGGTTAGATAGTTAAAAGTTTTTTAGTGTTAGTATCGTGACATTTAGTGTACTTTTAGTCTTCAACATAGCGTTTTATCTTTCACTTTATCATGGAAGATTTTCGTGTTCTTGAGGCAAAGCGCCTGTTATCGGAGGCTGGACGACTTGATTTGTTGGTCGGCGGGGTCCGGCACGTCCCCAGCGTCAGGCTTCTGCCGGTGTAGCTGCGGTGGTTGCAGCGTGCTCTTCCCCGAAAAGACGTCGGGCGGGTCAGGTGAGTGAGAGGGGCCGGTCGTGCACTAGGACACCGGCCCCTCCTGATTCAGCGCGCGCTGTCGCGGGGAGTGGGGAGGCTTTTGAGCTGCCCGGCGTTCCTTTGTGTGTTTCTGCGGCAGTGGGGGGGGCCGGCTGAAGTGCCGGTTGAGGAGCAGGCGGGGCTCGCGCCTTGCGCACAGTCGAGGCATGTGGAAGCGCTTCCTTCGAAGCCTGTAGCTAAACGGGGGGGGGGGGGAGAGGGAGCAAAAAGCGCTCCGCCTCTGACCCTGTGCTGGAGCGTTTTTCTGGGCCGGTTTCAGGCGTCTTACAGCGTGGTACACGGAGAGGTTCTCTGCAGCTGGGTGATGGGCAGGGTGTAGGTCGAGGGTTTTTGCAGCCAGTTGAGCCTTTATTAAATCCTGTGAGGCACTTGGTAGCTGAGACACAACTCATGGGAGCGAGTGGCCCCGTCACTCTGTTGAAAATTAGTACGTTTTGGTGAACATTATCTGCGCCATCTTGCCTCTTCCCCTGATGCCACACTTTTGTCGTGCGCGCCCGCCATTTTTTTAAGATGCCCCGAGCAGAACGAACCCACTTGCATGCCGCTGGCCCCTGACATAGCCCTTCGCTTTCACTAAGACCACCCCCTGCTTGCACCTGCCTTGAGTCATAAACCCCTCTTCGGCGCTGCTCTGCCCCAGGCCCTCATCCTGTTCCCAGCGCGACACCTCCCTGCTTCCCTTTCATGATCTCCGGCCCTTAGATGCAAACCCCCTTTTTCCCCGTGTGCCCGTTTTGTCTTCCCCGTTCCCATGCCGACACCCAGCTCTGCCGATACCATTCCTTGCCCCTCCCCGTACAATAGAAAGCTTCCCCCATCAAAGGATCCCCGGGTTGATCAAAGCCCCCACTCCATAAGATCCGATCAAACCCCCCACATTCCGTGAATCGGCGGAATATCCAGCTGCGTGATACTCATCACCTGTTATGACTAGGGTGGGGACTTCAACTGTAAATGTGTGTGGGAACGGGCCCAAAGGGGATTTCCGGGAATGTCTTTTCCATACATCAAAGCTTTAACATGAATGTGTAATCTACAATAAAGTCATAAAACCGTGTATAAGAGGCCAGGCCTCAGAAATGTATCTAGAGCACCTCAGAACGATACCTTCTGTCCGTTTCGTTGTGTTCTCCTCCGGAGAAAATAAAAACCTTGTTTCCTGCTTTCCAGTCTCCAGCGCCTGCCTCTTCATTGATTAAATAACTAGAGGGTCACAGAGGCAATACCGCCGGGCAAATATCGATTGTCCCCGACCCGACTCAGGTTTTAACAATTGGCGCCCAACGTGGGGCCCATCAGCGACTCGTGGATCCAGTGGGAGAGGTCCAGACGACAGAGTGAACGACTGCAACGATCGGGAGAGCTCTTGCCCAATAGACCCTCGTCTGGCAGCCGATCATCCGAACTTCACTAGTTCCGAACAGACCTCTCTCGAGTGATCTACGGTCCTGACTGGGGACCATCAGGAGTGCCGTGAGAAATACGAGAAAAAGAGGACGATCGGGCGCTGGATTCGGAAGACAAGAAACTGTCCACATGGTCCGGGTAAGGTCGTGTAATCACGACAAGTTGCGAAATGAGTGCTTGATTGTTTGATTGTTTAAAAATACTAGTATTGCTCTTTATTTATTTGGAGATTCACTGTCTACAAACGGAGAAACAACGGGCTCTCTCTTTGCAAGCAGTGGAGGATAGGTAGGGCAGCAGCCGTGCTTATTTTTTTCTCCCCCACTCAATAATTACTTGAAACTGAACTGTTGTTCGCAAAACTATTGTTTCCTGGAGATTCCCTGTCTGCAAACAGGGAAGAGACCACCCTTTTTGCAGACAGTGAAAAGGGTAGGTAACGCAGATCTTTGCGGACCTACTCATTCTCCCCATTGTTATTTATTGGTCTTTTTGTTATTTTTGATCCATGAGGTATTCACTGCCTGCAAACAACGTTGAATAGAAATATTCTGTCCAGTCTTTGCACCTAGTGATAAGATAGGCAGTGCTGACTTTTTAGTCCCTCGTTACGAGCCGTCATGTCTGTCTTCTCCCCACTGATTAATAGCCTGTTTAGCCCGGACCGTGTATTAGAGGTGGACCATATAGCTCCACTAGAAGGCACCCCTAATAAGGACATGTTCATAAACTATGGATTAGTCACCATAGCCTATAATAAATTGTGGCACAGGTATACCGAAGAGAGTCAAGACAAACAGTGGCCACTGACAGGATCCTTTGACCTTGATAAAATAGAAACGTTAGAAATAGCCCTTCGAAATAATAAGACAACGCCAATTATGCTCGACAGTCTCGGTATGTGGCGCAGAGAGGCTATGCAACGACAGAGAAAAGACGAGGACAAACCAAGTAGAGAAATATACCGACAGGACAACCCCAGGACATCGCTACCCACAACTTATCCCCCGACACTATGCAAAAGACGACCAGACTTAGGGCCAGACCAATGCGCTTTTTGTAGGTATGTCGGACACTGGAAAGCCCAATGCCCGACTCTACTGAGCGTGAGTAAAGGCAAAGGGCCGACAGGAACGACAGACCGGCAGTACGAGAAAAAGCGCGAGACAAAGAAGAACCCGACTTACATAGACAGACCAGACAGAACCACCACGTTTGATTATGCCCGATGGCACAGATTTCGCCAGGACAATTTCAGCGGCATGCTCAAGTTCTCCTAGGTCGGGCAACGTCAAGACGGGAACCCAGCCTCGTTTCAAATTCACAGACGGAAAGAGATAATTATGACCAATAGCTGTTTTATATTCGTCTTGGGTCTTTGTATGTCGTACTTGTACTGTCCCCCGTCTGAGTTTGTGTGTATGTAATGTACAAATCTGCGTCATCCCTCTACACGTGTTTCCGTGTTACTCAACCTCTGTTAGCAGAAACTTAGCATAAAAGCAACCTGGAAAGAAAGAAATGGTAAAACAAAATCCGTAGACCATTAATGAACTTGAACTTTTAATTTAGCACAACAAACAAGGAATGATAACGGTAAACTGTAGAAAATGAAAGTCAAACAGAACATTCGCCCCCCCCCATTCTGGAACCTTCCAAAGTAGGGCAGGGTTACGGCTACGCCCAACCAACGGCAACCCATATAAGGCGGGCCCGGCCGCCAACTCTTGGTCAGGAAATCTTAACGTATGGGGGAGCCGGAGAAGAGGCAGGAGCCAGCAGCCGGGGCAGTTGTAGGTAGTCCCGCCACATGTCTCCTCAGCCAGCCGCAACGGGCCTGGATAGACTTAAGTAGTCCCGCCACATGTCCAGAGAAGAACAAGGCACCTCTTCCTTTTCTCTTCCGTAACAGCCGCAGCAGCTCTGGACGGCGGGATGTCCTGCACGTGCCTCCACAACAATTTGTCCAAGTTGGGCTGGGAGGGAGAGGCGACGCGGACGAGCCTCTCCCACCTCCACCGATAGGAGGTCTCCCAGCCCCCGGCCCGGCGCCGAACACCCCCAGTCAGGCGATGGTGCCAATACTTCCACAGCACCGAACACACCATGGTGGCACCCCAGTACTTGCGCAGCACCGAACGTGCAATGGTGGCCATATTTTCGGAACACCGAACCTGCAATGACTGCACTGATACTCGTGCCGCGCCGAATGCGCGCCACAGGTGACCATACTCCCACAGCACTGAGCACAGGACTTGGGAAACACCGGATGTGGAGAGACCTTCATGCGGGGCGATGAAAAGGAGCGGCATGGAGTGCACCGGGAGAAGGAGACGATGCGAACGAGTCTCCCTCGCCCCCCCCCCAGGTGGGGGCATCACAGCTGCACCCCAGCTGAACGTCCCGCTTTCACACAACAGGGACCTCTTCCTTTCACTCCGAAGGATCTCTCCCACTCTTGCAAACTCGACGAGAGTGGCCCCTGTAGGGCCTCAAAATGGCGTCTGGGTCCGCTGGAAGGCGGGCCCCGGCCACTAGAGTAACTTTGACCAGCAATATAACTCGAACATTTGCCCCCTGGAGCACGAGCCCCCATCTCCGACAGCATCTCCGCAGCCTTGAAGATCCTACAAAGGTCCCCGGCGGAACCTTCGGCCTTTGCAGGCTTCCGATAAGGGACGGCTGCCTTGGTCGCCAACGAAGCAAACATGACATTGCCACTCCTTCTGTTAGCATGAATTCTAGAACTGCCGAAAAGGACTCTGGTCCAAACTGCCAGTAATGGGAAACATTTCCCCCTGATGCTGCTTCCGGACTGAGCCGGCCCCGCCCAAAATGGCGCTGGTATCAATCGGAACTTACGAACACCTCGTGGTGTTCCTTCGCACTAATATAAACTTGATGTTCTGAGATTTTATATGATCCTTTGTACACTTGGCTAGAAAAGACAAGGAGAACTCACTCGACGAACAGTATGAAAGGATCCCCGTTACGAATGTTGATTACAAATGTACAATGTATTATATTTTTATAACTGATGTAAACCTCATTTACGACGCACACGTACGGTATGCATATAGGAAATCTGATTACCACTATTATGATTATGCTTCTAAATTATGAAAATAAATGCCCCCGAACCCCCAGCCAATTAATAGACGTTTTAGTCTCTTACAAATGAATGAGTAAAACTTTCCGATGTTTTTATTGCTGCAAACGACACCCCCCACTGTACGCACTTTAGCCATTGCCACGACCGGCCAAATACGACCGCACCCTCATAATCCTCATGCTGAAATGATTTTGCAAAATAAAGTTTTTGAAACTATGGACGGGTATTGCATGCTTTATTTTAAAAAAAATGTGGGATCGGTGGGAAAGTTCTTTTCTGTGCACCCTACTCTGCTCTCTCTTTAAGGTTAAAAGAAGATGGTTGCCCAGCCCTGGAGGACGGATCGGATCGACAACACGACACTCCGCCTTCAAAGTACGCGACTGACTCATGAACTCTCGCGTAGAGGAAGACCTTGACTTCCAAGGATGGGTAAAACGAACGGTGTAAATGAGGGAATGTAAAAGGAGGGTGAAATGAAATAATGTAAATGTGATAAAGTACAACGTTCCAAAGTATCAGGGAACGGAGCTGACCCAAGAACCGAAGAACCTTAGAACGCCACAGCGTTGAAAGAGGTTTAAGGATCCCGATAGTGAGATACATCCTTTGACTAGATACCTCGCACTAAGCACCTCTGGTTTCCTTTTTACGTTTCCCCGCACACGACCTATATGGACACACTACCCCCCTCGACTCCAGAAACCATATCCCCGGGGACCCTGCCCCGAGGAGGAAAGACGAGTAAGAGGTAAGTAAAGGACTTATGAACCCATGTGTTTGAATATGCGCGAATGCTGTCTCCCCCACCCCCTTTTTTCCTCCCTCTGCAGGTTACATCAGAGATTACAGCCGAGGTGTGGCGAAGATCTGAAGCCTTGCCATGTCTAATACACGAAGCGGACTAGCGCCGCAAGGTGGTGTCTACGCACGCCTGCAAACTACTCACGTATCGAACAAACCCGGAAAATTAGCACAACCTGATAAAAAGTGATCACCCTTAAACCAGACCGGACGAATGAACCCATGTCACGTATGATGCGAAACTATGAGGGAATGTGTGTGTGTGACTGAGGCGTCGACCCAACTGGTCGAAGGACCGAGAATGCGAGAAGTGCGACAAAATGGTACCTCCTTTCTTCTTTCCTTTTTCTCAAGGCACGTCCCCTCTACCCTGTCTAATGCTCAAACTGCATGATTACAAGATTCTAACGCAGACCCGTGAATGCCCTTTACTGTGTAATGCACTAAATAGCCTTTCTTGAATACACTGCCACCCTCTCTGTTGCACGTGTACTATTTAGCCTGCCGTTGCACTCTCTCTCTCTCTCTCTCTCTCTCTCTCTCTCTCTCTCTCTCTCTCTCTCTCTCTCTCTCTCTCTCTCTTCTCTCTCTCTCTCTCTCCCTCTATTTTTGCACTCCCACTCTTCCGAGTGATTAGCCCCGAAATTGGCAGACTGCCACCCCTAGCACACCACCTAATTGGCTTCAAATACCGTCAGTATTTGCACAAAAACGTGTCTTTAATACAATCACCCTGAGGCCGCGTCATTACCTCTCCTTTTCCGCTAGAAGTCAATGAACCAAGGTTGGGCCGTAAGGGAAAGGACAGGTAAGACGACAGAGGTTCCCTAATCTGACCCGAAATAAGGGAACCACATGTCAGCGGCTCCTATGGTATAAAACAAGGACCTCAGAATACGCGACCCTCCCCTCCCCGAATTGTCGCAATACCCAAACCGGAAAAATGATCACCCCTGTTACCTCCCCTGTATCAGCCGCCCAAAAACTGGAATTATGAAACTACCCCTCATTTCCGGTTGTGAGAGATGGGTCGATTTTTGCCCTTACCACAAGTTTCCTATGTCCCTGGTTGTTTCCCATAAAACCCCTGTCCTTCCTAATTAAGTAATCGGGCTGTAAAGGGTTACGTAGGATCCAGAATGATGTTTTACAAGGTTAACAGACTAGTCCAAGGTAAAGAAATCATCGAAATGAACCCCGTAGTAGTTGAAAACCAGGTAGCCATGTTCATCTCTCAGCAAAATACCTGTGTAGTACCATGTTGACGACTCACAGTACCCTTTGTAAATGTAAAACTCTAGAGAACGGCATATCTTTGCCAGGTTCGTCTCACGAAGGTGGGTCACCATCAGATGAACTGTCGTGACTGTAATAAATAATTGTAAAGGAAAATCATAGTAAATCCAACAGGCCCGTCACCGGTCATTCATATGCCAGTTGTGAACACTAATATAACGGGCATTTTCATTCTTTGCCTGGAGCTGGGAGAGAAATAGACTTTTTGATTATCTTCATCTGCAAATTCTCTAAAGACTGTCTTTTCAAACTTGTTTAAGGGTACTGCTGTTGGAGGAGAGAAGGACCGGATGTGGGAGCACGAGGCCTGACTGCAGACTAAGGAACACCTGCGACATTAGCCAAGGCGAGACCACGACAGAAAAGAGCTGCAGGACGAGGCACTGTTTTCGACAACATGAGAAGAAAGGGTCGACCTGATGCCCCTGCTCGATGTCCAGTGTTGGTCGACAAGTCCCCGCTCTCTGAATTCGGTCACACGCCCGCCTATTTGAAGTCTCTCGTTTCCCTAGTTTGTTCCTAATTTGGCCTTGCTCCATCCCCCTTTTCCTCTGACCTACCCTATGGACTGTTTTGTACGCTCTTCTTCCATCTGAACTTTCTGACAATCACCTCAAAGGACACAGGGTGATAAGGACCTTTCCGACCAGAAACGCGAGGAAAGGGTCGTGCCCTGCAACGCAGAACTTAGAACAGAGCTGGACTTGTAGCTCCACCGCCGGTGCTCAACAGCGCCAACGAAAGGCAACAAAGAATGATGAGAACTCGTTAAACTTCGAACATTTGACATCCCCAATCGCCGTTTCTGCTAGACCTCATTTCTCTCCCAGCCGCCATTGTATTGATCATGCTCCAATCCGAACCTGATATATATGTAATAACCTGCCAGTATGAAATATGCTTGCTGCTCTCGCTACAGAATCGTTTTTGTATTGCATTCCTATGACTTTCCTGCTAAACAAATTGATCAAAGTTTATCAAATAGGCTCACCTCCTAAAAACTAGAAATGTTAAAATGTATTGTTTACAACTCTTTTCCTCTAGGGTTCCTACCGTTTTCTTTCTCATGTCCACCACAATAGAACCGAGTAGAAAATGAACCAGCAAGATGTCTTGAATATGTTAAAGGGAGGACTGTTGAAAATTAGTACGTTTTGGTGAACATTATCTGCGCCATCTTGCCTCTTCCCCTGATGCCACACTTTTGTCGTGCGCGCCCGCCATTTTTTTAAGATGCCCCGAGCAGAACGAACCCACTTGCATGCCGCTGGCCCCTGACATAGCCCTTCGCTTTCACTAAGACCACCCCCTGCTTGCACCTGCCTTGAGTCATAAACCCCTCTTCGGCGCTGCTCTGCCCCAGGCCCTCATCCTGTTCCCAGCGCGACACCTCCCTGCTTCCCTTTCATGATCTCCGGCCCTTAGATGCAAACCCCCTTTTTCCCCGTGTGCCCGTTTTGTCTTCCCCGTTCCCATGCCGACACCCAGCTCTGCCGATACCATTCCTTGCCCCTCCCCGTACAATAGAAAGCTTCCCCCATCAAAGGATCCCCGGGTTGATCAAAGCCCCCACTCCATAAGATCCGATCAAACCCCCCACATTCCGTGAATCGGCGGAATATCCAGCTGCGTGATACTCATCACCTGTTATGACTAGGGTGGGGACTTCAACTGTAAATGTGTGTGGGAACGGGCCCAAAGGGGATTTCCGGGAATGTCTTTTCCATACATCAAAGCTTTAACATGAATGTGTAATCTACAATAAAGTCATAAAACCGTGTATAAGAGGCCAGGCCTCAGAAATGTATCTAGAGCACCTCAGAACGATACCTTCTGTCCGTTTCGTTGTGTTCTCCTCCGGAGAAAATAAAAACCTTGTTTCCTGCTTTCCAGTCTCCAGCGCCTGCCTCTTCATTGATTAAATACCTAGAGGGTCACAGAGGCAATACCGCCGGGCAAATATCGATTGTCCCCGACCCGACTCAGGTTTTAACAACTCAAGGGGCAGGTGGGGCAGGGGGGCATGGAGAGTTTGTTTTTCAAAGAGGTTAAGTGTATTCTGATAATGATGCCAGGATTGCGCTTTATGATGAGCAAGGTAATGTGGGTAGTCTTTTGTTGTTCTCTACTCCTGCTTCCCAGACAGCTGCATTGGCTGTGGTAGGGAGTGCTAGGGGCAAGGGGGAGTGGGCTCAAATGGGTGACGGGGGTTTTAGTCCTGGAGTCATGTTGGATGTTGAGGGCACGTCATTTGGGGCTGGTGAGTCATTATTAGCAGCCCAGAGTACTTTGCGGGGTGTTCATGGTGTTGCACATCAATTAGTTCCTGATGTTCTTCCCTCTCATGGCAGCGGCGTGGGTCAGTTTGGTGGTTTTCAAGATGTTGAGCTGCACACTTCTGGTAGGGGTGGGGTTGGTGAATTTTTGGATACAAGGGCTGCCAGCAAGTCATTTTTTTCTCTTCAAGGTGTAGGTAGGGTAGGGATGGGAGGGCCATTGTCTGCTAGATCTGTGGGGGATTGGCAGAATCTGGATGAGGTTGCTTTTGCTGATGTGATGCCTGGTCCACTTCCTCAATTTGGTATGGGTTTGAGGCAAGCTGTTAGTTTTCCATTACATGGGTCTTCTAGGTCTTTTCCTCATCGGTCGGAGGGTACAGGTGGCCCACATGCGGGCCGGGATGGCGCATACAGGGAGGTGGAGAAACAGGCAATGCTGGAGGGTTTCTTACATAGGGGTAAATCTTCGGCAGTTTCCGATACTAGATTGGATTGGAGTGATGAGGAGGATGTGGTTGGTGCTTCTCCGGTGAGGGAGGTGCCACTGAAAAATTTTGGTAGGGGTTTGGCCCTATGATAGGTTGCAGGGGAGCTCAGTGAATACTGTGGTATTCCAGCGGCCAGAGCTTGGGGCAGGTGTTGTTGTTAGGGAACCCAGCACACTAGTCCAAACTTTTTCTTTACAGGAGAGGGATAGGTATGGCGGTCCAGACTCGGTAGGGCGTGGCCCAGCCCAGCTTCGCCGAGGGGAAGTGAGGAGAGCGCCTAGAGCGGCCCTTTCTGTTCCACCGAGGGAGCCCGTCGCGGTCAGCACATGCAGGTCTGGCGCGATCTCGCTGGCCCCGCCGAATAGCAGGTCTAGGTGGTCTACCTTACCGTCGGCTATGGAGCTACAGAGTCAACGCACGGGGAGGTACAGGCGAGTACAGTCTGCTCCCCCGCCTGGAGGATCTTCGCATCACCTTAAGAGTAATGTTGTTGATAAAGGGTTGGGTAAGACCCGGAGTGTTGCTTTCCCTCCTGATATGGAGGCAGTGGTTTTGGATTATGACGAAGATACTCCTGAAGAAGGTGAATTGCGTGAGGTGGATGGGGGGGAGCCCTCTAATGTATCTCGTAGTGTTTTTCAGACAAGGCCAGTTCAGGAGAGTCGAGAGCACGGCCCGCCAATCAGGGCGACATACACTTGATGTTTCAGCACCACGGGCGGAATCTGTGAGAGCTGTATCTCTGTTGCCAGGTGAGAACTCAGTCACACAGGCCAAACCTACAATGGTGTCTGTTGGGACGGCGGTGGTGGGGGTTCCTGGGGTTGGTGAAGGGAGGTTGTTTAAAGGAAGGTATGTGAAGGACACTGCTGTGGGCACAGATGAGAGCCTTGGGTCTGCAGGGGGAAAGGTAGAAAGTAGTACGAATACTGAGGCTGCTGGAGCCCCTTGACAGTAAAGAGTTGAAGATTAAGAAATTGCCCTACATGGGTGTTACCAAACCTTTGGGCGCTCATTTAATGTTGTCCACAAAGGAGCGCATTTGGAAGGGTGAGTATGTGGAAATACTGAAACTCCTTCATCGTGAGGTACGATCTAAAGAGGGTTCTAAGGAGGAAGAATATGAGCTTGCAAAGCGTCCAAGAGTTCCTTTGACTATTGAAAACTGGACGGCAGCATTTCTTATATATGCAAGTGTTTACTGTGAAAAGTTTCCAGAGCGCAGCATATCTATTTTTAAATACATGGATGTCATTCGGAAGGCACAAATAACTGGAGGGGGATATGCTTGGGCCCAGTATGATCAGGAGTTTAGGGCTAGGATGGCATGGGATTCGGAGGCAAAATGGGGGGAGCTGGATACAGATTTGTGGCAGCATACGATGGGGGCTGCCTCAGGGGGTAAGACAATTTTTACAGACAGCGGTCTACCCTTGATTTATCGGCCCTTTCAAGGCAAGCCCACCCGTGGTGGGGTGGGGAGCACGTCCAATGCACAGTCTGGTACTGGCACCTGCTGGGAATTTAATAAGGGGACGTGTTGTAGAGAATATTGCAGATATAGGCATGAATGTTCCGGCTGTGGTAAGCGACACCCCTTGGTTAAATGTTGGGATAACAAGCAAGCAGGTGGCCAGCAAGGGCAGCAGTCAGGTGCGGGAGGTTCTGGGACGTCCCGACAGTTTCAAGGGGGTCGGGTGGTAGAGGTTCACAGGGTACTGGGCCCAAGGGCTTATACGCCAGTTAAGCTGGCGCAGTTACAGCTTGTCCTTCAGGAGTTTGAGCATGTAGGTGTCAAACAGACATTGCTGGAGGGTTTTCAATTTGATTTTCATTTGGGCTATTTGGGACCAAGGCAGAGATGCTGGGCTGACAATTTGAAGTCAGCATCTGAACATAGTGAAGTGGTGCAAGAAAAATTGAATAAGGAGGTACATGAAGGAAGGATGGCAGGCCCTTTTCATGACTGGCCGATCCGTAACTTGATTATTTCACCTATTGGAGTGGTCCCCAAGAAAGAGCTGGGGCAATTCAGACTTATTCAACATTTGTCATGGCCGGAGGGGTCATCTGTAAATGATTTTATTGATACGGATGCTGCTTCGGTTTCATATTCCTCAGTTGACGTGGCCATGTCACTTGTTGTGACCGCGGGCGCAGCTGCTGAGATGGCTAAGTGTGACATTAAGTCTGCTTTCCGGCTGCTTCCAGTCCATCCGAATGATTGGAGTCTTCTGGGTATCCATTTTGATGGGAAATGGTACGTGGACAAAGCATTGCCGATGGGTTGCTCTATATCCTGTGCCTTTTTTGAATGTGTCAGCACCTTGTTACAGTGGCATTTTACACACCAGTCTGGTCATTCACTGGTAACGCACTATTTAGATGATTTCTTCTTTGTTGGATCTCCGGGCTCCGCGGAGTGCCAGACAGCTCTGGACACTTTTCAAGGGCTCATGGATGATTTGGGGGTTCCCTTGGCTCCTGAGAAAACAATGGGCCCTGCCACTACCTTGTCATTTCTGGGGATTGAAATCGATTCAGTAGCGATGGAAGCTCGCTTACCAGATGACAAAAAAGTGAAGATGTTGGAGTTATTGGCTGTTATGTTGACAAAACGGAAGGTGTGTGTGAAAGAAATTCAAGTGCTACTAGGACACCTGAATTTTGCGTGCAGAGTGGTAAGAGCAGGGAGGACTTTTTGTCGCAGATTATTCATCGAAGCACCCACACTGCACTCATGGGACACTTCACTTACCTGTCACTCTCACTGCTCACCCTGCAATCTCACTCAAACTAGCACCTCATTCACCATGCATTAATTCCCCCACTCGGCACTTTCACCTGTACCCAAAACTCATATGGTCACATGCCTCAATCTGCAGTCAGTCCTTTCACCCTACTCTCACACTGGCACATCGCTCACCATGCACTCACACTTCTGTCACTCACACAGCTCACCCTTCGGTCACATGGGCACAACACTCACCCTGCACTTACACCAGGCAAACAGGCACTCCCTCTTCTCACTTTACACTCACAAGGACACACTTCTCAACCTACACTCACACAGGCACTTTGTTTACCCTGCCTGAACACAGGCATAATAGTCTACCGGAACTCACAGGGATACACAACTTAATCTGCACTAACTCATCTCACAATGCAGTTACCAGTCACTGTCACAGCTCACCCTTCACTCTCGCTGCTCACACTGCTCTGACACAGAGGCACACCACCTATCCTGCATGTGCGACCCTCACTTCACCACGCACTCACTCCTCTCACTCTGCATGCCCTCCTCTCACCTGACAATCACACAGGGCCTCCTCTCGATTTGTATTCATGCAGCTCATCCTACACTCATGTCAGCTTATTGTTCACCCTACGATGCACTCACTCACACTATTCACCATCACACAGCACTTACATGAGCACACCTCTTATGCTGCAAATATAAAAATTCCACAACTCTCATGAATATACACATATTTCTACAAAGGCACTCGCAGGATACCTGCTCTTTCCGCAGTACTAGATGCATACTTAATTTCATCTGCAACAACGGGGCTGGTGCAAGAGGGGAGAGTGGACTGAGGATGTGGGATGGCACGAGGAGGGAGACTAGGGCTGAGGCTTTGGGTTGTGGGGCTGTATTGAGGATGGTGTGACACCTTATGCCAGTCCTGACTTTCTTTTCTCCACAATGCTTTATTCCGGGACATGCAGTTTTTTTACATTGTATGTTGGGTCTGAAAATCTCAAAATGCAAACTGTTACTGGATAAAATCCATGGTTGCTGAAGAAGTCAAGCATTTCATAAGATCAATTGGATGCTATGACATTACACGTTAGAAAGTGGATTTGTTCATTCCCAATACAGCTATTTTAAGGAAGTGTACTTCCCATTCACATCAAACTTATGACAAGCATTGACAAGACAATATGTTATTATTTATGAATAGTGTATAAAGAATATGTTTTAGAAAGCGTCACTAAACAGGTAAAGCAGAAGCAGTAAAGCAAGCGTTTCTAACACAAAAGCTGATTGACTAATGGAAGTGTGAGTGGCACTGTGTGTGTGTGTGTGTGTGTGACAGGTGACAAATGTATGAAAGAGTGCAAGAGATATAGTGAGAATGCACGTGAGAGTATGTGAGAGAATGTGTGTGGTTTTGTGTGGGAATGTGCGTGTTATGCTTGCAAGTGTGCAGCTGGTCTGGCATACTGGAGGTTATTCTAGCCTAACGGACAAGGGCACTAATAGCATATGGATGGGAGGTGTTACCTATGGCAAACTGCAGCACCGGACGTGCTTCTATTAAGACACCATCATTGGCTGTGGGGACTTGAACTGTCTAATTGAGTAAGCTGCTAGCCCAGCAAGACCCAGCGGCAGGGACACAGAACATGCACCACCATACCTGGCCAAAGGCCCTTACATGATGCACATCATTTTAAGCACATGGGATGGATCCATGGCAAAATACTGGAACTGATCATTCTTGTCATAAGAGATATTGTACTCATTTTATAGGGGGTATCAATGGCAAAACGCTGACCCTTGTATACCGGAGATAATTTTCAGAGGTACCCATGACTATGGCTTAAGAATCCATGGCAAATCTTTGACACTGTCATATTGTATGTACTCCTTGGCATAAGGTCCTCACTCATAAAAAAAACGCTCACCCTGGTATAGTGGAAGTCATTTTTGATTTATTACATTTGAAAAAAATAGGATCTACTCCTTGGAAAGGCTTCCCTGGTGCTTTGATACAACAGGAAAGATCAGCATGACATATGTAAGGGCTGCAGCAACAGGCATGCCCCTTGGAATTCTGGGATGGAAGGGCAGAACCTATTGCTTATTCTTCACAGAACAAATGTAAATGGGGAAGAAAATAACCTGCATAGATGCCTTTGCAGCATTTATGTGGATGACACAGCCATTTTGAATGAGGTAACATCCTATCGAAAACCTCTGTTCACCAATAGGATTAGCCTACCAATAAAAACAAGGTCCACAATGTAGTTAATGCACACAGTGAGCATGTCATGACACTATAGTAATATTATTACCCAATACTATTACCACATGGTAAGGGAGACTTCCCATTGCAAACTGACACATCATTACGTTTTTTAGGTGACTAAACTCCACTCAGGAGCCAACAGGTGTACCACAAGCACTGTTTCTGAATAGTAGCACATGCCTTCTGCTCAAATATTGCACTCCGTGTAACCAACATGTGGGTGGAGACAAAGCCCTTCTCATCAGGGTGCTTCTTAAAGCTCTTTTTCTGTTGATCACATGTGAAAGTCATTGCTGTGATGTGCACCCAGACCTAAAAAGTAAAATTATGAATCTCAGAAGTTCTGAAATGCATCTGTTAGCTACAGTGCTTTAAACAAAAGCACATCACAGTATTATACAAGTATCTTAACATTTACAGACTGATGCATGGAGTTGGTTCCATGGTTGCAAAGTATTAGTCACTATCCAGAAGCAGTGCAGTGGTTTTATAACACTCTGCTTCATCTGCTTTATTCCAATTCACAATGTTTTTATTTATTGCCAATAATCTTGCACAGTTCCTATCTACGCCCATTGTTCCTTTGAATCATTGAAATCTTAGTAAGTGGATGACAGTGACTGAAAGCAGGGCCGGCTCTAGGCTCACGGAGGCCCTGAGCAGGGAGTGTAGGTAGGGGGCCCGAGGCCACCAAATCCCTGCCAGGGGCCGCCACGCAAATATGTATCTAAGGATATATATTGGCGTGGCGGCCCCTGGCGTTTGGCGGCCCTGTGCAGGTGCACAGCTTGCACATGCCTTAGGCCGGCCCTGCTGAAAGGAGCTTGGTACTGCACAGTTGTCCTATCGAAATATGCATCCTTTCTAGTAGAGCATATTCATGCAACATTATAATTTGCCTACATTAATATGAGCTCTCTTATGGTTTGTTAACCCTGTACATGTTTAGTGCACTCCGTTAACCCCTTGGGCGCGGCCGCGATTCTGCGCCTGTGCGGCACATTCCGATCACGGGTGCGGTCATGACGGCCGGGAGCCATCATCAGCACACGAGCACTGTATGCCATGACGGCTCCCGGCCGTCATCAGCATAGAAGGGGTTAAATATGTCATTGCATTGATACTAAACTAATGCACATTTGTTTCTCAGTGCATACTCTTTGAAATAAATATATATTATTTCCAATAAATGTCCATGTCTGCACAGCACAAACCTCTAGTAATAGTCACTGCTCAACCTTTAAATGGTGAGCAGCATGGATCTTTAATTTTCTTTTCTGCTGAAGAACAACTCAGTTGTAGGTAGAAGGAAAATATGATTGGAGCCAAGAACACCATGAGACCTGATACTTGCTGTGCTTCAGAGTAACCTGCCCTTTGTCCTGGCAAGCTAACCTGCAGCCTGAATAGTAGACTGCACTTGCACAGCTTATTCTACCATTGCTTAGGTGAGATGTTCACACACTGTTAGGTGTACTTGCTATCAAGGATCTCCGATTTTAGATACAGTCAAAGTGGAAGAGAGGATCAATTGTTGCTCAAAGGACTCCGCAGTTGAGCACCTACTGCTAACCTCCAAATCATAGGTCTGCGTTCCGGAAGGGCCAATTCTGGATTTCATATTTTGTGAGGTTGATAAAATAGCTATGGCTGTATTTGGTGATATGAACACCCAAAAGCTGAATGTCAAGTGATTATGAGTTTGTTGTGTGCACTATGTAAAACCTCAATGATCTAGGGCTTGCATTGAGCTTTATATTTCTTTTATCATCCCCTCTAAACTCAGAGCCTAAGGCAAAGAAGAGAGACTTGTTTGAGCGGTGACGATTACCCTTTTCTGTAGCATACCAGTTTGGTTTTAGACTTTGTCTGCTGAGCAATTGCCAATGTTAATAAATGGATCTAGGTTGTATGTGAAATCGTAATAAACAGGAACTTGATTAAACCGGTCCTAACAATCCTTTTATTTCTCAAAATAAATTGCATTAATCAGACTGACGAGCCCGACATCCTCGCCTTTTTTTACATCATTTTTACTAAATACTATGAAGTATTTACTTATCCTGTTGCTGTATTACAAGAAAACAGACTATTTTTAGGTCTCGACTAGGCAGCGAGCATGCACTGTCTCTCCGAGACATCTAGTAATCTATATGCGTGGTGAAACTATTCCTATTGCTGGTTAAATTGTCGCCGCTTGCTATTAGTTAACTTTTGCATTTTTTTTGTAAGCAGGGTCATTATTGGCTCTTCATCCGATGCGTAACTTCTGTTCTTTCCGGAAGCAGCATCGCCTAACTTCAGTGTCCTTACGTTTACACAGCGTAATTGTTTTATTTTTAAATAGTTCGCATTAACATGCGTCCGCAACCTTCCCCCAGCATCGCTTGATGCGGCCGTGGCGATTTCATAGCAGGAATTACAGCTGTCGGTGTATTGTGGGCATTCTCTGGAGCAGGGTGACACAATGGTTTGCGTTATTGGGACCGGTGTACGGATGACTTTGCAGACAGAATGGAACCAGAGAACTGCAGACATTTTTATAGAATATTTCAAAAGCGTGCCAGAGAAATTCTACACACAAAAATACCATTGGGTTTTGGTTTATGCAAGGATACGCCGAAATGGCAACTTTTTTGTTTTATTACATTACTTTATTTGCAGCGAAAGGCAAATCAAAACAAATGACGTGCTTGACTGAGGTAAACAAACACAGCTTGGTCAAATAAAATGGAGTCGGTTTGGTGGGAAGAATGCACGTTCATCATCTGACTAAGAATTAATGACGTCATGTTCTGGTTTTATTTTCTCGTAGGGCCAGATTAAGGAATGAATAAGGGCTAGGCACACTGAACATGAGGTAATGGAACATTTTTAAACCCATATGTTGTGCTGATGTTTTTTAGCAATAGAATAAGCCACATCTGCGCGCGCCTCCAGAGGGGACCACTATTAGAAAGGCCCCAAGGTTTTCCAAGTTAAGCACAAAAACACATGGATTGTGTTTCGATGCCACTCTGCATTTATTAGCGTTTCAATCCCGTCCTTTCCCTCGTGCAATTTTATGCCGAAGGAAATGGCATTTATTTGGGAACAGTGCTCAGTATTTTCACACTTGACTACCCCAGCCAGTCAGGCTTCTACCGCCTGTTCACGCCACTGCAGCCTGGCATCCAGATAATGGCGGGGCTCAGGGGAGGGGATGCGAGCAAATTCCAGCCCTCAATGGGCTGGGATTGGAGATGGGCCAGTTGTGCCTTGAGCTCTGGCCCCCAAACTACAGCCAGACAAGTCCAGCGGTGACTCAGTGCAGTCAAATCCCCTTTTAGTATGGATTGCTCTCAATAAACACATCAGCTAACTAGTGCAGAAAAGTCCTTGAAGAGAAGTGCACAATTATTGCAAATCGGAGAACTTGCCGCTTGCATGAAGGATGGAAAACTCCACTTCTGATTTTTATTTGAAAAGTTGACCCTTTAATCTCTAGGATTACTATTTTGACTAAACCACACAATAGAGGGTTATTAGTTGGACTGAACCGCACAGCTTTCATCATTTTCGTAAATGTTCTATTTATTTAGTTTTTAAAAATGGTGATGCAGAAATAAGCACATGCCAACTTGTTAGTGTGCCTACTTTTGGCCGCGATCACAGGGCAGTGTGCTGCGGACCCTATAGACCTCTGCAAGTGCTCCTCGCGATGTGATGTCTCCAGATGCCCAAGTCCCAGCTGCCACAGTGGATACGTGCCCGACCGCTGCAACTGCTGTCTCGTCTACTCCGCAGGTGAAGGGGAGGTCTGTGGCCGCAAAGAGGACCCGCTGTGTGGGGACAGTCTGGCGTGCAAACAGCCGGCAGGGAAGCTCATGGCCAAGACGTGTGCCAGTGCAAGCTGACGTCCAAGGTGTGTCGCAGCAATGGAACGACCAAAGAAAATCTTGATGCCAACTGGAGGTGGAGACCCGCAAGGCGCGGCACCAAGGCCTGCCTGCCATCATCCAGACGCAAAAGGGAGTCTGTGAATCGGGTGCAAGAAACACCGGTTTATGTCACCACTGGGCCTTATCTGCAAACTGCTCTTAGTATTGTTGCCAAATGTAAATACTTATACCTGGGGACAAGTGGGTCCTTTGCAATGCAATAGGTCTCGCATTTGCGAGAGTTTCAGCAGTTGACATTGCAAATGACAATGTGCTTTATTTAAATGTTTGTTTTAAAGCATAAATAAAAGGCATTGCCATTTACAATGCCAATAGCTTAAAATCTAGCAAATTATTGTATTTTTTTACCACACAAGTTTAAGCTATTGGCATTGTAAATGACAAAGCCTTTTATTTATGTTTTAAATACCAAAACATAAATAAAAGGCATTGTTATTTGCAATGCTAATAGGTCAAACTCGCTTACATGCGAGACCTTTGCATTGCAAATGCTTGTTATGTTTCTCTTTGCATTTCTATATTTGTTAGGAATTGTGGGATGTGCTGTTCGTTTTCAAAACTGTCAAAATGAAAGTTATTCTCAGTTTTTTTCCATAACATTCATAGAGAATGGTTTTTCCTATTTTTACTTTCCTTTTTGTATTTTTTTCCTTCTAAAATTAGCTGTGACAGGGATCTGCTTAAGAATCACACACAAGCAGGTTCACTGACAATGCTAGTGCAGGTCCATAAGCAAACCAGCCGTATCCCCTATTTAAGATGGAAGGCCCCCAATTATGTAGCCAAAAAGTTGATTTGCTTTATTTCAGGATAGTTTCTCACTTCTAAAACATACCATATTTGCATTCAAGTATAAAGCAAAAATAAGTATTCTTCATTATGTTTCATAATCTTGCCTGTGTCTTCAAACACGTTGGCATGAATTGGCAGATCCCAAATAAATTATGATGTGTGGAATGATTGGAATCTCACACCCCTGGTATACTTCAATTTCTCACTGTAGGCTTTAATGGTGTATCAGGGGATAATAAGAAAGACTGGGGATAATGTCTCGGGGCATATTCCATTCCAGTGGGGACCAAACATATGCACATCAGTCTTGATCCACCCCAAAGGGAGGAGTTCACCTGAAACTGCTAGACCAGATCTCCCCAAATCAGGAAAGAAAATGCTAGAAAACAATATCAACCTCATTGTTCATCATCGATGAGGTGCAATTTGAGTCCTTACGATGAGAGGGGATAAAACCGAAGAGTTTTTGTTGGATGGTTCCTTTTGGATTGGGGTCAACATTGTTTTGCACCCTGAGTAATAACTGGCAGTTATGATTGGTTTAAGATTTTCCATTCATCACTTTTTGTTGTTGGTGAACCATGAGTGGGGCAGGTATGTCCAATTGTGGCTTATGTGACACAAGCAGGACCTCAAGGTGGAAACATGCTTAAAGTTCCAGGTGTTTCTGTTCACATTAGACATGGCCTACCAGGTTGGGAAGGACTGTTCCTTGCTCATATTCTCTAGAGAAGCTATCTCAATGGGTGGCCCTACACAACTTTGCTGATCGTTCTATGTCCTTGCTATACTGTCCGTAGGTTTTCCAAAAAACACTAACATTTGCAAACCCTTGACACGTAAAGCGCTTGTTAATGAGTCAGACAGAGTGGAATTACCTCATGTAATTCCCCTTAACCTGATTTGGAGTTGTTAGGTTTTTCTACACCTATTTACTAGAGGTTTGGGAGAAACAGATTCAATTTGTTCAGCTGGTGGCATGCAATTTTGGCTGCAGCACAAGTCAAGTCTCTCTCCTGTTATCTCCTATTGTTTGTCCTGACAGAGAAAATGCCCCTGCAAGTAAATGATTTCTCCTTCTCTCCCCTAACACCCCCCCATTGCCCTCCCTCCCTCACCCTACCCGACTCACAGGCCTGGGTATACATTTACCACCAATTATTTTGCACCTAGAGCAGTGTTTCCCAAATTGTGGATCACTAGCCGATTTTGGTGGGTCCTGAAAGTCTGAGCAATAAATAAATTCTGCGTTTATCTTGTCAAATGTCCATTGCTTCAATGGCTTCTATGGGGGATATTCTCAAGAACATGTGAAAATTACCGCAAAATTAGCTTAACGCAACTCTTCATATCGCAGTCTATTGCGGGAAAATAACGCTGTGTTAACTAAGTATTCACAATACGGAGGTACCATGCGATAGGCCCAGGACAACATGTCAAATGTCCGCGATAAAGTCAACGCGATGCCACAAAAATGCGTAACATGAATGCTAAAAAATTGCAATGAGGTCAATTGCGATAAAAAAGCAGCGAAAACCAGTGACAGGCCTACAAATCCCACGCGTCATGCGAGAAAAAACACTATAACAGCAACAAAAAGAACACACCAAAAACAATTCAAAGTGCGTAGCACCATGGATGCACCCGGACCGAGTGCAGAGGTCAACGCGAACCCCACAAGCCCCACAGACCACCAGCAAGGAATAACGGGGCAGGGGAAGGCCAAGGAGAAGAGGGAGAGGAAGAAAGGGTGCAGTCCACAGGAAAACCAGATCAGTGTCACAGAGGTGGCAGAACACTACCATCAACTGACCCACAATTAGACTAACAAAGTGCAGTCAAAGTGTCGAGGAGGTCAATGGAGGAGGCCAAGAGGCGCTGGCATGATGTGAAAAACAAAACCAAGCACAAACCCGCTGCCAACAGGAAGGCAGCAACGGTGACAGGAGGTGGGAGTCCAGTGCCACAGGAGGAGCTGGAGGAAACAGAGGCCACAGTCATCAGTGTGGAGACGGTGCAAGGAGTTTGGAGTCCGGATACAGCTCGAGAAGGCCTGACACAATATCAACAAGGTGAGTAACGGCCAGGGACTGTGGGGGGCGGGGGTAGATGGGCACAATGTCACACATGCACAACGATGTGTAGCACACTGCACACCTACAATGACCCTGGATCATGTCCCTGATCCCCGTGGCACACTGCAGCACGCACACATAGCAATAACAGCACATTGAGGACAATGTGGTACAATGTGCAACCCCTACACAGCAGAACAGAGGACACAACTGGCTCCGCTCATGCGCAGAAACAGGCCAACTACATCTAACAGAGCAGGAAACTGTGAGATGAAAATGTATGCTTAAAACCTCACATCCATCATGTAGTCCAAATGTCCCCTGCCCGCATCAAAATTCAGCCCCTCCCAAACAGTCACAATGTACATTGTCATGTAATCTGCATGTAAACAAGAACAATGAGCCAACATACATGTCAACAGAATGTCAACATGCATCTCCCCTTCACATTGCATAGGGACAAACAACACCTCCAGCAGAGTAGAGCGGACAACTCACCAGTGATGCTGGAGAGGACCACAACAACTTCGATACTGACGCCCCACCACAGCTCAGGGACATCCCAGGCAACCCACCACCAGGACCAGGGCAGCCAAGCTACTTAGAGAAGAACCCAGCCCCTGCACAGACCACACAGCAGGAAGCAGCCGCCAGCACGGCTGGCTCCCAACACTTCAATGAGCCACACATGGCATTCCAATGTCAGGTGTCAGAATGCCAAAAGGAAGTGGTCGAACAGGTGAGGTGAGGTCCGAACCCATGGAAGACGAACTAGATCACAAACGTGGGTGTCTAACTCCCTTCAGGGACCACCTACACCCCACAAAGGAGACCCACACTGCAACAGAGACACATGCATTTGCACATTTCTAGTACTGAACCATGCCCAGAGGCACACAATTATCATTCACACACCCACGCTGGACCTGCGTACAACAGCCCAGTCCACTCCTCTTACGTATTAAGTGGGTGATGACCAGGGCCGGACTGGCCGTAGCGGGCACCGGGCAATCCCCCGGTGCGCCGCATGGATGGGGGCTAGTTTTGGGCCCCTGGGGGCCGTTTTTGTGACAGGGCCGTTTTACGCAGCATAATCGGCCCTGTAACAAAATCGGCCAAAAACCGGCCCTGGCAAAGAGCTCGGCGGCACCCACAACCACCCGGTCGAGAGAGGGGCCGGCCGAGTACTTTGCCAGGGCCGGTTTTGGTTCCCAGTCCGGCCCTGGTGACTACAAAGCTACAAGTCCAAGGTCTAACCCTCTGCCTGCGGTGACATCTTTGCATCCGCTGTACACAGCACAATGTAGTGTTGTAGGGCCCTGGGCCCTCATGCATACATTATGACCACACAGACACACGCAGATAGCTCCGAGCACGTGCGCCCGGCCCCTTTATTGGCAGGGCCACATGTTCAGTGACGCCTGTATTGGATGTATATGTGGTGAGTGTAAGCCAGCCCTCACGGAGTAGTTGGTGCTGGCAACAACTTGAACAGTGAACACCTTTAAAATGGAAACTGAAAACACCAGCATTACAGAGACAACTGCGGAGCATCATGGAGGTAGCCGGAGCAAGTACAGAGGTCACACAATATACAAACAGAAGTGCCCGTGAGTTGCAGTGCACTGAGTTTGGGGCACTAGAGCTGAGCACGCTCATGTGAAGAAATTGTCTAGGATTGTGTCCCTTCGGGATATACCTGATGCAGCTGCAGTGGGGTATGTTACACCTGCATCATCTTCCTCATTAATTGTCCCAGGTCTCCCACACTGCCGAGTTGACATTGCTGCATAACCTCTCCACCGCACAAAACCCAATCAATAACAGTCCATGGGTTGCGGTGCACTGAGTTAGTGGCACTTGGAGTGCTGAGCAGGGTATCAGGCAGATGATGGCATCCATGACAGGTGTGATCAACTCCGTTACTCTGTCAGTACGACTGTTTCGACTCTGGCAGTTGGCGATTGGAGGTGGCCCTGGCTGTGGTGGCGTGTGCCTCCTGTGGTGATACGATGTCCGGGCCGGTCAGGACTCGATTTGATGAGTGAGCCCTGGTGTACCACAGTGGAGGCCGGAGGCAGCGGACAGTGCAGGGCCACATACACATGGCGTCGATGACCCCAAGGCCATCGTCTCAGAGGCCATTCAATATCTCAGAAGACAGGGTCCCTGGGGCCACTGCACAGAGTTAGTGGCCAGCACAAGCACACCGCCACTGGACGGTGACTTGCGGTGCACTGAGGTAGGGCCACGCAGACTGAGCGGGTCCTCATCGTTGTCTGAAGTGAATATGGCAGAGGGTTGCGGGAGATAGTGGAAGGTGTCCTGAAGGGCATGAAGCAGATGGCTGAAGCCATCCAGAAGTGGCAAATTGAGGAGTGGAATGCTGCAGCCTCGTTATTACCAGCACGTCGGTATCAGCTACATGAGGATGAAGACAACCCCTAGTCCATAGACTCGGACGCCACAAAAGTTCAACCAGGGAGTGTCCATGAATGTCGGGTAACAGACTTAGTGGCACTGGGGCTGAGAGGGGATGCAGTCTAAGATGATGCCGGTACAATGATATGAACGCGGCCATTGTTAAATGAGACTCAGGCCCAAATGTGTGACCTACTCGAGCACAGTGTGGCCCGAGGCAGTAGTCAGCGGGGGCCCACAGACACGTGTGGTTGGAATGCTATACACAGACTTTGTGGCACCACATCGAAGGGAGTATAATGATATAAACTCTGCCATAAATAATGTTCTCTGTCATAGTGTATTCAAGACTCAGTTCCAAATGTGTGACCTACTAGTCCGCTGTGTATGCCGGTGGAGTACGTCAACGAGAAAGGAGTACTGTGGGCCTGTGTCTGAGGAGGCTGTCAGGGTCGTGGCCCTTGGGCTTGGAGCTTGGAGCGGCACGTGGTGGGCCCTCTTCGACACATGCCGGTATCGGCAGTTGAGCATGAGGCCTGGGTGCGCAGGGGCGGGCAGGACTGGTTCGGAGACCAGCGGCCCGGGGTGCAGCAGGCACACACGATCGCAGGCAACACCGCTCACGGTAACGGCGACGGCCTCGTGGTGGGGTGAGAGGAGCCGCCCTGGCAGACACATTGGCATTCCGGAAGAGAACCACGCCCAGAGTTATGTGCTTTTTATTTGCACCCCTAAGCTGGCCTGGCATATGCCAGGCCAGCCTACTCCGCTCACCCTTACGGGGCAGATGTAACACGCTACATTTCCACGAGCTTCACCACTGGCTGGGGTGACATGGTTGCATCCACTGTCCACTACACTCCAAACACCAGCGGTGTATGTCGACATGGATATGTGTGTGGTCTGCATACTGCAGTCTGGCCATCACATCCACGCCACAGTTGGCATTGTGTGCATTCTCAGTGATAAGTCACTTGCCTCCTTCGCACATGCCTGGTCCCCACCTCTTCCCACATTCTGCCATCATGTGGCTGAGGTGCCATGCCGTTGATGGCTTATGTGCATGGCTGTCCCAGGTTCCCACAGTAAGTTGTGCTGTCGTGTCTGGTGGGTGGGCATATTGTTTGGCTTGTTGTATGTGAGTTCGTAACGTGTGCATTCCCAGTGTTGTGAATTACATGATTGTGGAGCTGAGGTGTGTGGTGTGTTCATTTGATACCTGACAAAGAGCAGTGCATTTCCGTAGGTGCCATCCTGGTAGCGCTGGTTGATGATGGACTGTCGAAAGATGTAGGAATCATGCACACTGCCTGGGTGGTTGTCGTCGATGTTGGTGGTCCACTATTGACTGCTCATTGATGGAATACATGTTCTTTCTGTTGCCAGGGGGCACAAGTAGGACATGGTGCAGTCAATTGCCCCCAACATGTGCGGGAAGCCAGCTATGGCAGAGACGCCTTGCTTGGTCTCCAGCTGTTCCTGCGCAGTGTGGGGGAAGTATAGATAGTGAGGTACCAAGCAGATGATGTCATCCACAACCGTTGTGAGGAACTTGGATTCAGCTGGCTGTGAGACTCTGCTGACTCAGGCGGTTGTTGGTTGGAGGGTACCAGAGGCCAACAGGTGCAGCACGGCCAGCAGCTTTGTCTGAGGTGGGATGTTGGTTGTCCGCTGTGTTGGTACCTTCAGCCTGTGGGCAATGATGTTCAAGATGTGGGGGATGGTTGTCCCGTTGAGTCTGTAGTGGGCAATGACATTCTCTGGTGTTGGGTCTGTGAGGTTGGTGCGTTTTATGAAGGTTGCTGTCTTTGCCTGCACTGCCCTAGTGTTGGACCGGAGAGGGTCTGGGAGGGTGTGGGGGTCCTGGGGGTGGTGGCGGTGGGTGTTGTGGCTCTCTTGGGGGTCCGGCCTGCATGATCAGTGGCTCCATCGCATCTGTTGTACTTCAAGTGTGCCTCTGGGCTGGGCAGGTGTTAATTTCCTGCTACTAACGCGCCTTATCGCATATTTTGGGATCTTATCGCCGATCTGGCTGGTCGTTGGGAAAGTTGCGGAGTGGTGTTGTCACGGCTTTTCGCACTGGAATGCCTACTCTCCATCTCATTAGCGATAATAATAATAATAATAAGGGAGTTTTATAAAGCGCCCGGTTACGCTCAACTAGCGTGTCCCTGCGCTAAGACAGAAAAAACTCATGCAAGCAGGCCGCAGAGTCAGCTCGAGTTACCGTGTGTAGAGATGTGTTTTTAGCTTCTTCCTGAAGCCGGCTTCAGACGATTCTAGGCGAAGGTCCAGAGGTAAGGCGTTCCAGCCCTTCGCCACCAAGTAGCGAAAGGATCTGCCTCCCATGCGAGCCTTTCTTGTCCTAGGGACCTTTAATAGGCCACCATGGGAGGAGCGCAGAGCTCGCATAGGTTCGTATCTGGAGACCAGACTCTGGAGTGGTGCTGGTGCCCTCCCATTAAGGATCCGATGGCAGGTACAGAGGGCCTTAAACTCGACCCTGCTCTTCACTGGAAGCCAGTGAAGAGTCTGATGGGCTACTTTGGAGGCCGCTCTTTTAGGAAGCTTCAGAATGAGGCGAGCTGCGGCATTCTGCAGTACCTGGAGACGATTTAATACCTTACTGGTTGCTCCTAGGTACAGTAGGTTGCCGTAGTCCAGGCGAGATGTGACGAGGGCATGTACCAGCGTCCTACGGGCAGACATGGGAAGTAGATCTAAGACCTTCCGCAGACTTTTTAGGACTCTGAAACAGACACCCACCACACGGCCTATCTGAGGTCCAAAGGACAAATCAGCATCAAGCCAAACTCCAAGATTCTTGGCTTCCTGACAGGGGGTTGGACCTCGCCTAGGCAAGAGGGCCACCACGCCGACGACCACACAGATGGGCTCCCCCCCACCACGAGCACCTGGGTCTTATTGCCATTTAATTTGAGGCAATTGGTGGACATCCAGGGTGCCAACTCCTGCATACAGGTTCTGAATCGGTCCACCGCAAGACCGGGCGCGCGCGATAGGGAGATAGCCAGCTGCGTATCGTCGGCGTAGGATACTATGTGCAGGCCATGACCCTCCACAATAGAGGCCACTGGGGAGACATATAAATTAAACAGGGTGGGGCTCAGGGACGAGCCCTGGGGCACACCCTGTCCCAAACAGATCTCCCCGGAATAGCATTCACCCTGGCGGACCTGGAAGCCTCTCCCTGTTAGGAAGGACTGGAAGTGCAGTACCCGATATTCCTCCATTATTCAGACACTGTAGCAAGGTGGTATGTGCTACAGTGTCGAATGCCGCACTTAGGTCCAGTAGGATGAGGGCCATGGTCTGCCCTTCATCCACCCCCTGGCGTAGGGTCTCCACCGCCATCAGGAGCGCCGATTCAGTTGAGTGGTGGGGACGGAAATCAAACTGGGTGTCATGCAGGAGGACGAATCCACGAAATCCATCAGTTGTACATTAATCGCTTTTTCTGCCACTTTAGCCAGGTAGGGCAGAAGGGAGATAGGTCGGAGGTTCTCTAATTTTTCTAAACTGATGTTTGATTTCTTCCTCAGGGGTAGAACCACCGCCTGCCTCCAGTCTCTAGGCACTGTCCCAGTCTCAAATGACAAGTCTAGCAGGTGCCTGATCTAGAGTTCCAATACTGGCAAGCTATCGGCTAGCCGTTTAGGCGTGGTGGGGTCCCGATAGATTTACATATCTTTAGGAGGTCCTCCGGGGGCGGGGTAACGAAGTTGGTCAATCTGTGTCTATTCCCCCAAACCCTCGGTATTTCCACAAACTCAGTCCCTGCCATGGGGTGACTAGGAAATGACGAGTAGATTTTAGTTACCTTCTCGGCGAAAAAGTTCGCGATCTTATCACAAGATTCCGCCGAACACTCATCTGGGGCAGTAGCTGGTTTCCCACACGAGAGAGAATTATAAAGCAGAAAAAGCTCCCTCGTGGAGTTGCCAGCTTCACTGATTCTGGTGGCATAGTGTACAGCTTTGGACTTCCTAATTAGTCCATGATAGAGTCGCCTCTCAGTTAGGTAAATCTCCCTAGTTTCCATTGAAAAGGCCACTCGCCATTGCCTTTCTACTCGCTTCAGTGCTGCCTTTGCAGCCCGCAGCTCATCACTGTACCACGGGGCAGTTTTCTGAGTGCGACCACCTAATTTAGCACGAGAGAGTGGAGCCGTGCAGTCAAGTGCCTCGGTGATACGTTTGCAGAGGTTGGAGTTAGCAGTGTCCGCATCATCCCCCCCCGGACTCCCTCCTTTGGTGAGTGCCACACAGAACTTTGCCTGGGAGAAGTTTGCCCATCTCCGCCTAGAGTGGTATAGAGGTGCTGGCACCAATAATCTTGTCCCGGGAATGAGTACGGAGAATGGTACCAGATAGTGATCCGACCATGGGATAGGGATGGGAGTCATTGCTTCTACATCCCCCCAGTTGACAAATATGGGGTCTTACAAATGTCCCAGCTGGTGAGTGGGACCACCTACTATCTGATTCAGTTGGAGGTTTCCTAGCGCCTGGCAGAGGTCCTTGGTGGCGTTGTCTGTGGGGTTAATCAGATGTAGATTAAGATCCCCAATACCAAGATTTTGTCTCTACGCAGCACAGCCTCCATAATGCCTTCTACTAGACTCTCCCCAAACCGGGCCATAGGGCCTGGGGGTCTATAGATAAGGAAGCCCTTCAACGTACAGCCTTCTTTTACTTTGACGGTGAAGTTCCCCGCCTCACTATCTAAAATGGGGGAAGTATCCAGTTGACATCGTAGGCTTTGCTATAATGGCAATACCCCCTCCTCTACCAGTGGGTCTATCCTGCCTAAGCATGGTATAGCCCTCCGGTAGTGCTTCTAAAGCATCAGGAGTCGAGCCTTCATCCAGCCATGTCTCAGTGAGAAACAAAAGATCCCACTGTTTCTCAGTGAGTAGATCGTAAAGGTCTAGTCTGTGCTTCCGCAGGGAACGTACGTTGAGCAGACCACAGGTCAGGGTAAGGTCTCCCGATAAATGCAGGGGTCATATATGTCGATGTTTTCTGAGACTGCTTTTGCAGGTAAACTGGTGATGTAAGCTGTTAGCACCAGCTTGTGAATGGAGCGATACATTTATCGCGACTTTGGCTTTGATAAAGTGCAGTTACCTCGGCGACACCTCCTTGATAATATGCCCCTATGTCTTCTGATTAGTTGCTGCGTATTCGTTTAAAATGTGACAGGTGTTTATTTTTGTTTCTCTGCATAGTGGAAGAAGTTTTTAAAGTGAATTTGCTGCCAATCATATAATATCGTTTTTTTGGCAACACAAAAAATGTTAATGCTAATAAACGAACTATATGCATTCAACAGTTAAGAAAGCAGAAAAAAATGAAGTACATATTTTTTGTCATTCTGAACTGTGCTGGAAACACAGCCTTTAATTGGATCAAAATAAATAATGCTACTTCAATTCATGATGCACAAATGATCAATATTCACAGAAACCTCATTTCCACACATTATCACTTGAGTGCTGTATATAAACTGTATGTCTGTGCAAAGTTAGTGACTGTTTCAATAGAAAATGTGCTTTATGTAAATGACAATGCGTTACCACATGGAGCTTTAGTTTAGTTATAAAATCGCACCTCCTCATATCCATTAACAATAGTTGGGTCAACAAAGTTTCCTGTTCTAAAAAGTGGGTCATAGTTCCAAAAAGTTTGGGTACAATTGGCCAAGTGATAATTAATTAATGGCAGATAATACACGAAAATCTATTTTTTTTTAGCTATAGGTAATGTGCATATTAAAGCAAAAATCTGATCGATAGTTAGAATATTACAAAGGGTATCAAAGACATATCGGGCTTGGTTCCAAAAGAGCCTTCGCACTCATGAGGAAGGCCCTGCATTCGGTGTGGGCTGTCCATACTGCAGTTACCCACTGCGGGCCCCACGCCACAACGCATTTTAAAGAACACATTTTAAAGAAAACTGGGCAGTCAAATAAAAAATGTTTTGGGGAATTTACATCTGTTTTACAATGCCAGCATAGACAATTTCTAACAATTTTGCTTTGAACAATTCATATGGAGCTCAAAAGCAAGTACGTACAAGGAATAAAAAAGTCATATAGAGAGAAACAGGGACTCATTTAAAAATGATGTAGTACAATATGGACAATAATTGATCCAGTTTTCTAAAGATGGTCGTTTTGAAAGTTCAGCATTTCAAAAATCTTCATATTATTTAAATTGAATGCAATTGAATTTGATAATTTCTTGTATACGTTAGAGGCACTATGGCCCGATAAATTATATACATTTAACCAAAGGCCAACCTTTGAAAATGTGGCTACCGATAGAGTGTTCGGAAAAGCATTGCAATACATAAAATGTCATGATTGGAGCCTTCTGAAGGATGCACTTTGCATTTATTTTGTATCTCTAAAAAGAACAAGAACATATCACATTGGCATATCTTTTGTAGGTAGAAAATAAACACCAGCATCCAACCAGGATTTCCAAAACTTTTTTTTGTAAGATTAAGATATAGAATATGCAGTAAAGATATGTTTTGAGGTGAAAAGTAAATAACATTTTAAAAACACAACTTTGGTAGCTTTGATAATCAGAGAAGATTTAATAATGTTATTATTATTCGAGATTATCAGAATAGCAGACAATTAATTAATTCTGTTCGACCATGACTCATTGAAGCAACAAAGAGATATGTAGGTTTTGGAACTATAAAATCATTATCTAATAAGAAAGGCAGTATCATATTTATAAAAAATATGGCATACCTACACTAACAATGAGTTTGTTAGCTTAAAGTTTGTTATAACTCATCTTGGTGTTTTGGTTTTACATATATACGTACAAAGAATGTTATCCTTATTTTTATCAAATGTAATAGGAATTCGTAAAGGGAACATAGATAAAATGCATATTATTTGAGTGACAAGTAGTAGTTTAAATATAGTGATAACCATTTTTTTTTTTCTTAATCACACAAATGATGCAGTTAAGTCAGTTGTTTTTAATGATATCAGTAAAGAGAATTCCAAGTCATTTAATTTTAACACTATATTGTACCAGTACTATATAGTATGTCTGGTGTACAATAAATACTTGAAGGACAGACTTCAGATATATTACTATTGACTAGAAACTACTGCACAACTATTTAGGATTTGAAGCATAATGGGGACGTCAGAATCATCATTAATAAACAATAAACAGTAGAATAACATCTATATAAGCAGAACATTTAGGTGTTAGATTTTCTGCACTTATACTCGACAGTAAAGGTCTGATTGCTAATAGGAAAAGCAGAGGCTTTAAGGGGCAACCTTGCCTGATTCACCTAAATAAATGAAAAGAGCAAGAGGTGTTTCTATTAGTAAATACTTTAGCAGAAGGTTTATTTTAAAGAGTATGAATAATTTTCAAATAATTCAGAACACATTGGAATACATTCATTACCTTAAATAAAGGTTGCCATTTTACTTTGTCAACTACTTTGTCTGTACAGAAGGGTAGGTTAAATATGTATTATGGGATGAAACATGCAAGGCAGAACTGTTATAAGGGCTTCCACAAAGAGCCAGAAATGTAATCATTTTGCTAAACTCAGTAAATAACATTGGAAGATACAATGTGTGTTTTATAAAGACTCTGCAGGGATTCCTACAAGTGAGTCTAATAAAACTGTCAGTTTGAGAGACGACACAAAGTAAAAAAATATGTCTGGCTTTAGGACTGACATTTGTGAGTTTATTGTATATTTTAGCATACAAGGTCAGGAATTCCTCAATGATTTTTTCCGTGGATAGTAATAGTTTTCCATCTGCTTCATAAATGGCATGTGTTTGATTCCAGCCTTTTTAATACTTTAAATAATTATCTAGTAATTTTCCAGATCTACTATAATTAAAATAAGATTTAGCTTTGCTTTACATAGCAAGTCTGTAACTTGCCACTTAACCACTCACTGCACTAATCTGAGATTCGTTCATTTTCTTTATTCCTGTGAATCCCTGTGGACACAGAATAATCTCTCCCAAAACACATCATGGTAGTATGGAATGGTATTGATTTGGACATTTAAAAGGAACTTTCCTTTCTTTTTAAAAGAATGTCAACACAACCTAAACTCTTTTAATCATTATTAATTTGGTTTGCAAAGACTGACTTTTAATCTCGGATAATTGTGGTGAGTGGTTAAGTGCCAAGTCATGTCAAGTCAGAGGAACTTGTTAAGCGCACATATCACCATAGGGTCTCATGGCTCTAGCGAGGACTCCGTAGCGACTGACAATCAGGTATGCGGGTTATGGATGGTCAAATAGCCAGGTTTTCAGTTCCTTATGAAAGGACTTATGGTCCGCGATGGAAAGAAGATGAGGCGGCAGCTTGTTCCAGCAAGCAGGAGCAAGAAAGGAGAAGGATCGACCGCAGCTTCTAGCGGTGTGGACTCTGCAGGGGTTGGGGGGGGGTAAGGAGACATTTAGAACTGGATATGAGCGTCCTACTTGGTTGATACCACCTAAGTCTCTTAGCCAAGTAACTTGGCCCAGTTCCGTACATACAGTTATGAAGGGACTTCAGACTTGTCACAGATGGAGCTCTTGCGGGGAGATTTAATATCAATCTAGCCACAGTATTTTGCAAAACCTGAAGCTCAGAATAGAGCTCCTCGTTTATAGAGGCCAACAGGGCATTACCATGGTCAATGCAACTCATAATAAGGCCCTGGACCAACGGTTTCCTGGATTAAATGGGAATCCATTGAAAGATTTTACGTAATTTATGCAGTATGCCATAACAAATACTGATTACATGGCTAATATGGCTTTTCATCGACAGCTCATTGTCAATGATCACTCCGAGATTCCACACCGCAGATTTGGGGGCTTGACACTGGCCCAGCTTCTGCGGACACCACTCACTAGACCTATATTCATCCGCCTTGTCAAAGATGATAACTTCTGTCTTACTTCCATTTAGTTATAAGTGGTTTGTACACATCCACTTATCAACATGGGCCATGCAGTTTTTAAAACGGCCTTTGTGTCGAGGGGGTCAGGGCCCAAGGTGATTAATAGGGGTGTGTCGTCAGCGTATGACACCACATCAAAGCAGTAGGACCTGATCACCCTGGTCAAAGGTGTTACATGCAGGTTGAAAAGCGTGGGACTCAGGATAGATCCTTGAGGAACTCCCATGCTTACAGACCGACTGCAGGAGGCCAGGGTGCCTATTTGTACTGTGGTGATTCGGTTTGTTAAATAGTTCCTGAACCAGGTCAAGGCCTTGCCCCTGACACCCACCTCCCAGAGCCTCCTCCCGTTGTTCTAAGATGCTGTGGGAAATGGTGTCAAAGGAAGTTGACAAATCCAACAGAATGAGCATGGATGACTGCCTTTTGTCGAAGGCCAGCCTGCGAGGTTTCAGTGCTGTGTGCTGGCCTGAACCCCTACTGTGATGGATCAAGGAGTCCATGGCTCCCCAGGTGGATGGTAAGCTGCTTATTAACCAGGCATTCCAGTACCTTCCCAAAATAAAGCAGCAATGAGATTAGACGATAGTTGCTGGGTATTTTGGGATCAGCAGAGTTTTTTTTATGATGGGCTTAACTTGGGCTGCCTTCCATCTGACCTGGATCTTTACTTGGGCTGCTGACATATTAAATAAGTCTGTAAGTTTATCTATAAGCAAAGGAGCAAAGGTTGGAAAGAAGTGGGCAGGAGCGGGTCAACTGGAGAGCCCGATTTAATCCTAGCCAGGGCGGTTGAAACCTCATCTGACGTGAACATAGTGAATTCCAGCAGGGGAGGGGTGGTAGAATCCAGGTTGCTGACAGGGTTACTGTCAAGTATTATGGTATCGATAGCTGTAAACGAACTATGAATAGATTTAATCTTTTCATCGAAGAAAGTAGACAGTGTATCAACCCTTTCTTGCGACTGTGTATTACCGTGCTGGTCAGACGAGGAAGTAGTAAACTCCTTTAATATTTTATAAAGTCCTTATTGGAGTTGGACGCTCTATTGATCCTGTCAGTAAAGTATAGTTTTTGGGCGAGTCTGATGTTGTTTAAATAGCCTTGATGGATCTGTTTGTAGTTTTGCCGATCTTCACTGGTCTTAATTTTTCTCCATATGCGCTCGCCATACCTACTAGACATTTTTTCGACTTTCAAATCTTCTGTAAACTCGGGTGAGGCCCTGGGCCTATTCTTTTTTTAAAAAAAATGTAAACATTATTATTTGCATTTTATCACGATACAACATTACGGTCACATCATCTTTACCCTGGGCCTATTCTTGACCCTTGACAGAGGTGCAAAAGTGATCAAGGCCAAAGTAATTGCATCCTCAAAAGCTGTTGCCACATGATCAATGTTCTCAGTATGGGCTGGAGCAGGGGGATTAATATGCACTGCAAAAGTTGCTAGTGTGATTTTACGCCATGGTCTTCTCCATGTAGGTTCACTAATAAAGAACACATTTTTGGTATCTGTAGGTAAAGTGAACTTTAACAGGTTGTGATCCGACCAGAGCAGCGGGAGGGGGGATTCAACTCTTACATTAGTGGAGTTTGTAAACAAGTGATCAAGAGTATGGCCGGCCAGGTGATTGGGGCCCTCCACCATCTGGGCTAGTCCCAGTGAGCTCAAATTTGTCACCAATTGACTTGTGCCTGGAAATGATACCAACTCAGCATGATAATTAATATCTCCAATTAGGAGAAAGTTGTCTGGGGGGTGGAGCTTGGCTCATAACTAAAATGGTCGCTGGAGCTCCATAGCACGGAGAAATAATCCTGCAATATCCTACCTCACACCACCGCTCTCGTGGCAGAGGGCAGCTCCACAGCCGTCGGAAGGTCAGCGCATTGTGGGCAGACTTCCTGGTCCTTCACTGGGCGAAGTTATAGGCTCCGTTTGCTCCGGAAAAGTGAGGCCACTGATCCCCTCAAACAAAGTGAAAGCGGGGCGGAGCGACGTAACGGTGCATGCAGCGAGGAGTGCAGCTGTCGGTCCGGTCTCCTTGGTTCTGGACCCCGCAGCGGAGCGGATTGTGGCTTGGAACATTGGAGGCGAGCGTGAGGCTGCTGTGAGCGGGGCGAGGGAGCTCGAGCTCGACACCAAGAATATAGGAGGATGCATCGAGGGAGCAGAGAAGAGGCTTTCGTGTCCCACCCACAGTGTGAGAGCAGCATGGCTGGAGAGACTGCCACCCCGTGGTGGGCCTGCAGTGGAGGTGCGAGGCAACGTGCTCAAGTTAAAGTGCGTACCCGGGGGGAGCAGGTGGGTTTTTGCTACCCTGAAGGCACAGATACGGCACGGCTTGGGAGGCGGATTCACCATCCTGTGAACAGCCAGGCGAGTGTTGGACGCCGGCCATTCAGAGAGCTGCTGTGGGGTGCTCACCCTGAGACTACACTGGGCACAGTGCCAGCGGCCATTGTTGGAGGAGAGGAGCTGGGTTGCGCCATACTAGGGCAATAAATTAACGGCTTATGGCAACCTGCAGCACAACCTCTATGCCTGGCACAGAGGAGAACTGAACAGCGGGGGTCCCAGGCTGCTTAAACACCGACTCTGCAGGAACTGGCTGACTGCGGGAACAGGCAGGAGACACAACCAGATCAGAGCTGGTAACTGGTGGGCACCCCCTTGCTACAGGAGCGCTGGCTTACTCTAGACGCTGTGTTGGACGAGAGTCCTGTGGTCCCGAGTGGGCCAGCCCTAACTGGAACACACGTTTAGGGACTACGGCCATAAATAGCGGAAGAAGAGCACTCAGGAGCAGCGGTTGGGCTGCGGTGGACCCTGGGGGACTGACTGGGTGAGGTAAGAGAGAGAGACTAGGAGGGGGGCCCGGGCCGACCGTTGGATTTCCTATACACGTGGAGGTACGCAAAGAAGACGGATCACTAGTTTGTCCAAACACCTGCAGGGTTGGAGTGCAGGGCACGGCGTGGCACAGAGTGAGACACATGTCTGTCCGAGTTGTGCAAGTCTGCAGAAGCAGGTGAAGAGGTTCGGCAGAGCAGCACCAGGGAGGGAAGAAGCCCGATTCTGCGCCAGGTAGCGCCCTCTGTTGCCGAGTTGCTGTGCGTCACATCGGGTTTCCCTCAGGAAACACATACAAGCCTGGGGGTTCTGCGAACTGCACCTCGAGAGGGGCTCTGCGGTTGAGCTCTTGACTGCGGGCACCAGGAGGAGTCTTCAATACCGACTTCAGCGTAACTGCACTACATAAGAAGAAGACAATGGGCAAAGCGGACAGGACTCAGTCCAAGTTGACATTTGATCAGAAGCGCTCTGAGTCCCACTATCCTGCTTCGGGGGAAGAGACCAGACCCGCACCCCCGATAGAAGACGAGCAGGATATCCGCAGCTTACTAATGTCAATGGAAAAGGGATTGCAGAGTGGCATCTCGGCCCTGGGCACCAAAATCGACACCCTACCGTACAGGATGGACAGAAGGGGGGAACGGCTTGACAAGCACGCGGAGAGGCTCAATATGTCCGAACAACACCTAACGGAAGTGGAAGAAGTGCAGACGACGTTTGGATACGGACCATAAAAAACTCGGCAGGGTAATGCAGGTGCTACAGGACAAAACAGAGGACCTTAAAGCTCGCTCGAGATGCTGCAACATAAAAATCACGGGCCTGCCGGAAACAACCCAAACGGGTTACATGGAACGCTTTGTGGAGAAGCTCCTGACTGACCTATTGGGGGCAGAGGTGTTCTTGAATATTTTTGTGGTGGAGAGAGCTCACTGCTCCATGGGACCCAGACCGCAGCCGGGTGCTCCGCCACGACCAATCATTGCTAAACTATTGAACTATCGGGATCGAGATGCGGCACTGAGGGTGGCGAGGGACAAACAAGTGCTGCCGTACGAGGGGTTAAATTTATCGCTCTACCCTGACTTCACCGTCCGAGTACAGGAAGCACATCAGCAATTTGTCCCCATGAAGAAGCAGTTACGTGAGTTGGGTCTACAATATGCTATGCTGTATCCGGCCAAGCTGCAAGTGAACAGACAGAAAAGATCTCATATCTTCACTAACCCTAAGGCTCTGCAGAAGACGCTTAATGACTGGAACAGGGACCAGCGACAAAGCCCGGAGTGGCAGCTCTTGAACGAGGCCACTGGGGGATCATTGGAGGAACAGGACTGAGGCAGGTTCGGATGCGGACACTTGATAAGTATTCTTTATGCTGGGGGGCAGGGGGGACATGGGGAGTGAGATGGTATTATTTATTTAATGCTGTGTTGAAATGGTTGACCGCGGGCGTGCTGCTATACAGTCTTTTCCGAGACTAAATGGTGTCCTTAGGTGTTAGATGGTCGCACGGGGGGGGGGTCCAGGAGTCTCTGGTAAAATGTCGGGAAGGGCCACAGGGAAAGCTCATTAGTTGGAGCGAGTCTGGACGGTGGGCGACGCAGGACTGGGGAGCTGTGCTCCGAATGTGTAGCAGCGGAATGTGAAAGTATGGTGGGGGTGAAAATAGCTGTCTGTGCTTGGAGGTTGGGACAAAGGACAAACAGGCATTGCATTTGTGGTAGTGAATAGAGCGATCTCCGCCCACACGTGAAAAACACCACTACAGATGCATATGTTGGGGGTGGGTGGCAGAAGGTGTGGGAAGTCCCTTTATGGGATGCAACGCGGACGAGTTGTGGGTGGTCCCCAGTGGGTGAGGGGAGGTAGAGTGGGGTTGTGATTTGTTTTTTTTTTGGGAGTTTAGTGAGGTCAGCAACAAAGTTAGATATTGCACAACATAGGAATCGCTTGCGGGACGCAAGACACTATAGGACATTTGACGGACAGGATGGTGATGGCTAGAGAAGCTGCTGGGCAAAGGCCAGTAGATTCCCTTAGAGCTATAACATGGAACGTACGGGGCCTTAATGACCACCGCAAGTTGCGCAAGGTACTGAACTACCTCAATAGACATAATGTAGACATTGCCTTCCGGCAGGAGACGCACCTCCCACTGCAAAGTCCAATGATGTGCTCCAGAGGTCTGGTGGGGAACGTTAATGCAGCAGGCTTTATGACTCCCGCAAGGGGAGTCATGACATGGGTCAACCCAAAGTCTGACTATTAAGTTGCAGCTACTGACAGTAGATGCAGGTGGTATATTTGTGATCACCTGATGTCAGGGTATGGGACTTGACTTGCTATTGGTTAATATCTACGGCCCCAACTATGACTGCCCAGAGTTCCACATCACGCTGGCTGCCACTGTGAGCAGACATGGGAATGAGCAAATGCTTTGAGGTGGCAACTTCAGCCTGATCAGGAACCCGAGCTTAGACATGTTGGGTGGTCCCTTGAGACGGCCGGCGTCGGCCATCAGATCCATTGAAAGGGTAATGCTTAGCAAGGACCTTGCAGATGTATGGAGAGGGATTCATTCTGAGGAGGGCGGGTTTATACACTACTCTGCTTACTATAACCTGTTCACATGTATTGATTATTGGCTAATATCAACACCCCTTATGTCACAGATATGTTCCTGTCAGATACTACCGCGTACCCTGTCGGCCACTCGCCGGTCCTTCTGGTCTTGTCCAACCCCAAGAAGACTATTCCCCCATTCACATGGCGATTCCCCCCTTACTCTCTGCTGGATCCCCTTTTTAAAGAAGCAATTGCGGAGGCGACTGAAATGTTTTTTGCTACCAATGTAGGGTCAGTGGATAGTTTTCAGATGGTGTGGTAGGGGTTCAGGGTGTACATTAGGGGGGTGGCCATGTCTAAACACTCCGGGTTGCTGCGGGACATTCGACAGAGACTGTCAAGTCTGGAGCGCCAACTGGGCGAGTTAGAAGCCAGTGAGCAGTCAGGATCGGGAGTAGAATCCACAGAGGCAATGAAGTCATTGCTAAAGGAATATCATGAAGCGGTGGATAGCGAGGTGCAGCATCTGGGAAAATACACTATAGCACGCGCGTACGGAGAGGGCGACAGGCCGAGCTCAGTGCTGGCTAATATCCTGAAGGCCAGACGGGGTAAGACCTCCGTGACTGCGATCGGCTCAGAAGAAGGTGACTTGCTCACTGAAAAAGCGGATATTGCTCATAGGTTCCAGCGATATTACTCGGGTCTTCACACCAGTCAGACATGGGTGATGAAATATTAACGTATTTGGAGCACATTAAGTTACCCTTCCTATCCAACACACATGGGGAATTTTTATCTCTCCCCATAGAAAAGGATGAGACCCTGGAGGCTCTAGCAGGAATGAAGGTGAACAGCGCCCCTGGGTCAGACGGTCTCACAGTGAACTTTTATAAGACTTTTATAGACCTTCTGCTCCCGCATATAGCGGAGTTATTCGACGATATGTGTGTTATGGGACAGATGCCACAGTCTATGAGAGAGGCCATTTTGGTTGTCATTCCTAAGCTGGGTAAAAACCTGGAGGAGTGCGGATCTTACCGTCAGCTTTCTCTGCTAAACGTGGACACTAAACTGTTTGCGAAAATCTTGGCTTCGCATCTGGCCCTGTTGACCCCCGAGTTAGTAGCCCCTGAGCAGGCCGGGTTTGTCCCCGACAGATACCTTACCTATAATCTGTGCACGGTCTTTGGCACAATGCTACATGTCAGGCAGGACACAAAAGCACTCGCAGTCTTTTTGGATATGGAGAAGGCCTTTGACTCGGTGGAGTGGCCCTTTATGCGGCAAGTGCTGACCAGAATGGGGCTTCGCCCTGTCTTTTTGCAAATGATTGGAGTATTATGTAATGCTCCTAATGCGCGAATCCGGTTGGGGGACTTGGTCACCGATGCAATTCCCATATCAAGAGGGACACGCCAGGGCTGCCCTCTGTCACCGATGCTATACGCATTAATTGCGGAACCCTTGGCTTGTGCGCTCAGGGAATATCATGGCCACAGGGGTGTCAGATTCCCCTCCTACGAAATCGTAGTTTCCTCGTACGCCGACAACACCCTGTTATGTGTGAGGGACCCCGATAACAATCTGGCCCCGGTCCTTCGGGAGGTGGTGCACTTCGGGGCACTTTCTGGGTTAAAGGTTAATTAGGCTAAGTCCATAGCCTTTCACTCACCCAATCCACTTCCCCATTTGAGATGGAGTTTCCACTGCAATGGTCCGATGACTCAGTTAGATACCTCTGCATCAGGTTACACACAGATTCGGAAATTGTTTTCAGAGAAAATTATGGGACAGCGGTAGACAAGCTGGAGGACAACGTTGAAACATGGATTGGGCTCCCACTGTAACTAATCGGTAGGGTCTCCATCATGAAGATGGTAGTTCTCCCGCGATTCCTCTTTCTGTTTCAAAATATCCCGATAGTGCCTCGGCGCTCCTTTTTGTCAGACAAGCAGGCCAGTGTTCAATGGCATGTTCTTACACTTATCATCTGGGGGGTTGGGAGCGCCGGACCTGGAGCTGTATTATAGAGTGGCACAGGGGGCACAGGCACATAGCTGGATCCACGGCGCGGACAATGTACCATATCTCAAGCTTGAGAAGCTGTTCGAGGACCCTCTCCCCCTCCCAGCTGTAATTTTCGTAACGGCTGATCGTAGGACCGGGATTCTAGACTCTCTAAAAGCGACTCGGCATGCATGGCACTGCATACTGCAGCAAACAACGGGAGCACTGTTATACTCCCCGGACATGTCTATAGGCTGGGCGATCTGGTTGCCCCCATGCAGGGACAGGGGGGTGTTTCAGGCGCTATGTGCGCTGGGCATCCACAAAGTGGGGGACCTGTTCTCAGAAGGCATTGCTAAAACTTGGGAAGAAGTCAGAAATATTATAGACACTCCTACGCTACTGCAAAGTTTACAGTTTCACAGAGTGCACAGCGCAATGCGGCGGCAATTTGGGGACGACATGGACAAACCCCCTAAGGTTCGAGAGCTGACTTATCTCATCAAGTCGAAATCCCCCCGTAAACTGGTCTCCAATCTATATAAATTGGCAATGTCCCAAAGAGCTAACAAGTACACTAAAGTCAGACTAGCCTGGCAGCGATTCTTGGACATCACGATAGATCACGATATGTGGTCATATTGCTGGGCTAACACGAAGCGCATCTCTCTGCATGGCAAACATAGATTGATACATTTTAAATTTATAAACCGAGTGTATTACACGCCAGAGAGACTGCACCGGTATGGACTGTGAGAGGACGCAGCTTGTGAAAGGTGCCGCTACCCAACGGCTGACTTTATCCATTTAGCATGGGGTTGCCCTGGTGTTTTTAAATTCTGGGGAAACGTATTTCGGGAGATAAGCACGATCGTGGAGCTGGACATTCCCCCTGACCCGGTGGTAGCGCTCCTGGGCCACTCTAGGAAGCAGCCAGAAGCTGCTCGCCGACTGGTGGATTGGGGGCTGCTGATGGCAAAACGCAGAGTAGCGATGTGCTGGCTGAGAGAACCCTTACCCACGATACAGCAATGGTCGCGTGACTTCCTTTATTGCTGCACACAATCAGAAAACTTTAGGGAACTACTTCCTCCGAGGTGCAGACCAAAGAACTTTTGGGGACTATACACCACATATTTGAGGGGTGGGGGGGAGCGACAGCGGTGCCGGGGGCGGGAGCGGAAGAGGAAGCCAACGCCCCAGAGTTATAGAGGAGATAACACTTGCAGTGCTTGGGTTGGCAGTGGTGCTGGAATGGAGAGTCCATATTGGGGGAGAACGGTGAAGAGAGCGGGGGGCAGGAAGGGGTTGACAACAGAATTAGAATCTCATAGTCCATAGGTACATAAGTGTTGGAGTCTGATGTCAATTGACTGATCTGGAACCTCACGGTTTTGTTTGTTTATATAAAAAAAAGTGTTTTTGAAATGCATATGATATCATTGACATTCAACAATTTTACTTACTAAATTGATTGGCACGGCAATTGTATATACAGCGCTGGCCGGCCTCCGGGATGTGCGAAGTGCTGTGTTGAGACGTGTCTTAAGTGATAAGTGCTGCCGGCCTCAGGTTTGTCGGTAAGGTAGGACTTGCGGGGCAAGTGTCTCCAGTAGGTGGTTTGTAAAATTAGTTTTCTGGCATGGGGCCTATACACTAGAGCACCTTTCCAGGTTCCTTTTAGTTGCGTTTCAATTTTAAAATGAGGATTTCGGACGATTCTGTGGTAGAGGTGTCTAGTGTAGTTATGCTTAATCCAACTCTAGTTGCTATTGCGATCCCACCTCCTTTTTTGCCAGTTTGGTCTAGTCTAGTTAGCTGGTATTTTGTGGGAAATGCGATTGCCACATCAGGGGAAGCATGCTCATGAAGCCAGGTTTCCGTAATACAACAGATATCAGTTTTTTTCTAGGTCTAAAAGGCTCCATATTTCCAATGCATGCTTGGGATCGGCAGGGCATTAAAATAAAGCCCTTTTAGTTGTTTAGGGGTCAGAGTAGTATTACTAACATTATTTCCTTGAAAGTTAGGAAGAGGAGTTAACTTTTTAAGAGTGGTATCCCTGACTTCTTTAGAGATGACGGTACATGTCAAGGGTTTAAAAAGGTGTTCAGGTGCACGGTTAGTATACGGTTTATTTAGTAACTTGGCTTGAGTAATGCAATTTTGTCATGTCTGAGCTGGCCCGGAATAGGATTACCAGTGCAGAAAAAATGCGCAGGAGTCGTGGCGGCTGGAGGCGGTCTGGCGCGGACAGGCACAGACGGGTTTGCCTTGCCGCTGGTGTGCCACTGCCTGTCCTCTCTCCTTCCTGCCTTAAGTAGGTGGCCAACTAGTGTGCTGACACAATGTCCGGTAAAACACCATAAGTGGAGAAAAAGAACGACATGCGTCCCTCGCACAAATGGCACTAGCCTGGGCGGAACGGGGACAGTCGCCAAAGAAGAGTGAAATCAAATAAGCAGCCAAATGCGCAGCAGCGGCAAGTGCTTTTAACAGTAATTAAGACTGTTCCAATCACAATCACAATTAATTAACAGATTTAAAACAAATTTAAAAGCAAATGCTGGGGTCAAGAACCTGGCCGTCAACCGGGAGTTCGCTGGCCGGCCGCTCTCCTTCCTGCCTTAAGTAGGTAGGAGGAGAGGAAGAGGTAGCCAACTAGTGCGCTAACGCGATGTCCGGTAAAACACCAGAAGTGGAGAAAAAGAACGACTTGCGTCCCTCCGCACAAACGGCACTAGCCGGGGCAGAACGGGGACAGTCGCCAAAGAAGAGTGAAATCAAGTAAGGGAGACTTGTTGTGTGGATCACTTATTTAGGGGGGTTCCCTTCACCGTAGTGTATTTGTAAAGTGCACTATCACATGAAAGTATATCCTGGCGCTGAGCTGGTGTGCTTGCCTAGCTGTGCCTAGGGCAGTGAGTGGGGAGAAGATTATTCGAAAAGCCAGGTCTTCAGTTTCCTGCAGAATTCAAGAGGAGAGTAAGAGGCTCTGATGTGCAGTAGGAGGTTGTTCCTCGCGTTAGGAGCAATTTATTAGACGATCTGGCCTCCGGACATGTTTCTGTGTATTGGTGGGATGTATGCAAGGAAGAGTCCAGCAGAGCAGAGGTGTTTGGATGGTTGGTGGAAGTAAAAGATTCAACTGTTTAGGTAGGCAGGCAGGCCTTATGTTGTGTAGTGTCTTGAATGCATGAATGAGGAGTTTGAACAGAGCTCGTGTGTGTGTCGGAAGCCAGAGGAGCTCCCTGAAGTGTGGTGTGATGAGTGTTCTGTATTAAAGGTTGAGGATGAGTTTGGCTGCTGAGTTCTCGATAGTTTGTAGTCTTCTGGTGAGTAGCTTGGTGATTCCGGCATTGAGGGTGATGCTGTAGTCCAGTTTGCTGAAGATAAGGACATGAGTGTTGGTTTTACTGTTGTTACTTGGGAGCCCCTCAGCATTTTCAGAGTGTAGAAGCAGGAGACGGTAACAGCGTTGACTTGTGCAATCATGTTGAGTTTATTGTCAATGATGATCCTGAGGTTTCTGGTGTGGGTGCTGAGGGGTTGGATGTGGGTTGAAGATTGGTCAGCCACCAGATATAGGCTTATGGTGAGGTGTTCTTGACGCAGATCACAACTTGTCTTGTGAGTGTTGTACTTGAGATAGCAGGGTTTCATCCACTTGGTGACTTCGATCATGCAGGCTGTGAAATAATTTCTTGTGTGGAGGGTCTTGTTTTAAAGAGGGAGTATGAGTTTTGTGTTGTTGGTGCAAAAGAGAATATTTATGTTGTGTGAGCGGATGACATTGGTCATAGGGGTATTGTATGCATTGAAGAGGGTAGGGCTGAGGGATGAACCATGAGGAACTCCACAGATGAGCATGAGGGCTTCCAAGGAGAATGGTACCAGGCTGGCAGTTTGTTTTATTTGTCAAGAAGGATCCAGTAGAGAACGGGTCTCTGGGTGCCAATTTCATGGTGGCTGCTGATGAGGATGGGATGTGAGAGTGTGTCGAATGCTGAAGAGAAGTCCAGGTGGACGAGCGCTGCATTATCTCCTCTGTCCACGATCATGCTGCTGTCATCTGAAGCAGTGATGAGTGCTGTTTCCGTACTCTGGTTTGGCCTGAAACCAGACTGTGTGGCATCGAGGAACTGGTGGTTGATGAGGTGGTCTGAGAGGTGTCTGTTGATGATCTTGTCTAGGACCTGGGCCAGGTAAGAAAGGATGGGGATTTGGTCTGTAGTTGGCGAGTGTGGCTGGGACCACAGAGGGTTTGTGGAGCAGGGCCGTAACTTGATGTGTTTCCAGGCATCTGAAATGTAGCCAAGTCGATGGAGGTTTTGAGGAATAAAGTTACATTTTTGATGATGGGTGAAGGTGTGGTGGGGGTAAGGGTCCGATAGGGCCCCAAAGTGGATTGACCTCATGGTGGTGGTGGTCCCTTTCATGGTGATGGCGGTGTCAGGGTCCATTATTCAGGTAAGATGAGGAGTCGAGTTGCAAGGGAGACGGAGTCCAGTTGAGGGTTAAAGTTGCAGTATAGGAGGTGATCTTGTCGCAGAAGAAAGGGAGAGTTTGTTGCAGAGCTCCTGTGAGGGTGTGATGTTGCTGAAGGCATCTGTTGGCGAGATAAAGCCTCTATGGTGATTATTTCCTTATAGCTATTGGTGCCAGCTTTGATCCTGTCTGTGCGTGCTGCATGCTTGATGTCCCTTATCTGTTGGTGAGCTGTTTTAGAATAGATTTAAAGAAGTTTCTGACCGCATTCTCTCAGTTCATATCCACTTGCCCTTCAGTTGCTTGCGGTGGCACTTCATCAGCTTGAGTTCCTCTGCATACCAACTGGCTTGTGGTCAGGCTTTTGCCATTGTGTTACTCTTAAGGGTGGACCAGGGTGTCACCGCATGTGGTGATTTAGCTGTTGAAGTTCTTGATGGTTTCCGGCAGATTGCCGGTGTGATCAGGCTGGTGCGCAGAAAAAGCTGAAGCTCATTCCTCTTCTTGGATGTTTTTCCAGCTGTGACCGAAAGATCAGGTGATGATTTGTCTGTGGTGTTGTTGTATGGGTATGTAGAAACTGATGAGGGTGTGGTGTGTCCATGTGATTGGTGATGGCTTGCTGACTGTGATGTTACGGAAGGAGGTGAAAATCAGGTCCAAGGGGTGTCAGGCAGCATCGGTGGGTCTGGTGATAGGCTGGGCAAGGCCGATATTTCAAAGGTGTTTTAGAAGGTCGTTTGTGTTCACATTGGCATGGTCTAGGTCTTTCAGATGAAAATTCAGGTCTCTATTTAGGATGAAGACATTGGAGTCGATGATGAGGGGTGTGATGAAGTATGAGATGTTGCTAGTGAAGTTATTGCAGGCTATTGGTGGTCAGTACACAAGGGTTATATGCAGTTTCATGTTTGCAGTGATTTGTAGTTTGAACATGAGATGTTTGATATAGCTGGTGGGTATGTCTGTGGCGGTGGAGCAGCTGATGGTGTCCTTACATATGATGGCAAATCCACCTCAGGGCTTGCACTGCCAGTCCAGGCTTATGATCTTGTAGCTGGCAGGGATGGCTGAAGCAATGTTCGGTGCAGAGATTTGGCACAAAGAACAAGGGTAAAACAGAGCATAAAATGGCCAGAAAGGCACAATCAGAGCAGAAAACTGAGCCTGGCCGCAGAGAGGCACAAAGAAAAGGGGTAAGACACCAGCCAAAAACGAGCAGAAAAAGGCACAACCAGAGCAGAAAGTGGAACAGAGGGGTATAGTACAGGGAGGGGACAAAGATGGAGTGAGAGAAAAGAGAGAGAGGGCGAGATCGAGAGAGAGCAACTAGGAGAGGAGCAAGTCAGGAGCCCCAAGGCTTTTAACCCGGAGCACAAGGAGTAAAACCTGCTTAATGGCTGGTCTGTGCTACGGCCGTCAATAAGTAGGAACTTGGAGGGGGGCTGGAAGCGCAGGGGAATGTGGGCAAAGCTGAAGGGGGTGTCCAGGACGGCAACAGGAAAATCATCCAGTTTCCCATACAGAGAATTTAAAGAGTAGTCAGAAATATTATTTTGCTGCATTTGGGGGTTCGAAATTAAATAACATATAAAAGTATATAGTCTATTTTCGAACGAGAAAGCTGTAAGAGAAAAACCTAAATACTTTGTAAGTAGAATATTGAAGTCACTAATGAAAGGCCAGTTTTATATTTATAAATAGGCAATACAAATTGTAAATATCTTGGTTGTCAACAATCACTCTAGCAGTGATCCCCTTATTATCTTCATCTCCACCACCAATGAGGGGATCATTGCTAAGCCTAGCACTTTCTGTAGAGCTATCTTTCGAGAAAGTAGGATAATCAGCAATAAGATCATCTATATTGACCACATTTAAAATACATTTCTCCAGAGTGACTTTAACATAAACAGACCTACCATCTATGTCACAGCATGTATTTACAATTTAGAGCTGGAGTTACTTTGATAAGAAAAGGTAACACCATTCTTTTCCCTAGCAGCAGGGAATGAAACAATGCTACTAGTCCATCCTTCAATCAATTATGTGGTTCAATGGCTAGAGCGGCCGATTTTGAAGCTGGCGAATCAGGTTCGAGTCGTGCCAGGGATACTCGAAATTCCTGTGATTCTGCAAAAAACTAGCATAAATCCTGTCATTAACATGTGTTCCATGAATTAGAGAAGCAAATTGTCATACACAGCCTGATTCATCAACGGGACGTTTTGCGTGGCCCTAATAGCGATTCATAGCGAATCGCTATTAAGGACACGCAAAACGGTATTCATGTAGGAATTGCTAAATAAATAGCGATTCCTACACATTCTTTATTTGCGAGTAGCAATTTGCTACTCGCAAATAAGGAATAACTCCCCATTCATTCCTATGGCCCAAAAGGCCCATAGGAATGAATGGGGAGTATTCCTTATTTGCGAGTAGCAATTTGCTACTCGCAAATAAGATAGCGATTTAAAGGGTGCCAGGGGTGTCCAAAGGACACCCTGTAGCACCCCTTAAATGCACATTTGAACAGGTGTTGCGCACACACATGTCCAAAGGACATGTGTGTGTGTAACATGCAAAAGAAAAAAATGCATTAAAGTGCTTTTTACACTATTTTCGCAATTTACCACCAAGTCAGACTTGGTGGTAAATTGCGACCAAATATTGCTATTTCGCAATTTCTAATTGGTTGATGAATTGCATTTAAGGAATCTCTATTAGAGATTCCTTAAATCCAATTCCTCGCAAATATGCGATTTCGGTAATAGAGATTTTTGCATTTGGGATGATGAATCCCAAATGCAAAAATCGCACTCGCAAAGGGCCAGATTCTCCGAATCTGGCCCTTTGCGAGCGCAAATCAGCTTGATGAATCAGGCTGACAGTGTTAGGAGAGGTAGCTAATTTGTGGACTGTTACTACATTATGATGTTGTGTTCTTTAAAGTGGTGTTTCTTCAACTCTTTCCTAAATTGGAAGAGCATTGGGGCGGCCCTGGTGGATCTGAGGATGTTGGGGCATATTACCAACAAATAGCGATATTTATCGCTAAGTAGGGTTAGCGGCAATATTTTTATCGCCGCGCATCACCGATTTTTATCGCTGAGATAACTTGCTATTAGCAAGGTTTATCTCAAAAGCGATAAAAATCAGGCGAAATGCGTGAATATCGCTGAGAATACAGCGATATTCACGCATTAGCGACAAAATGCTCTTAGCCATGTTATCCACCTCCCATTGGATAACATGGCTAAGAACTGGTCTGAGCAGGCGTTGGTTTTTGGCGATAGCGGGAATATTTTCATCGCTACGCCTGCCTTGCTAATAGGCGATAGCGACGTTAGCGACTGCTTTCATTCGCTAACAGGTTGGGTACGCCCACTTTGCATGTCATTAGCGATAAATATCGCTGACATGCAAAGCGGGCCCCAAACCGCTCGCTATTGCCTAAAAGCTGTCGCTAACATCAGTTAGCAACAGCTTGCTAATAGAGCGATAGAATTATCGCCGCTTAGCGGCCGAAAACGGCCGCTAAACCGGCGATATTTGCCTATCGCCACCCTTGGTAATATGCCCCGTTGTTCCATCCAAAGATGCAGATGTAGAATGGTCTGCTGCCATGCTTTTTCTTTTTTACACTTTTTAGTCTCCAGTCCGATGGCATGCTGCCTGTAGTTGTACCAAAATTCACCAGAGATGGTGAGCTTATCTGCAAGATAAGCAAGGTTGCTGGTTGTGAAGGCTTTGTAAATGATTGAGGTGGTTTTGAAGATGGTGTGGGCTAGCAATGGGAGCCAATGGAGTTCAGTTGGGATCGGGGTAATCTCATTATATTTCTTGAAGCCCTGGATGAGATGTGCTGCTGTGTGGAGAATGCCCTTCAGGGTTTGCCAGTGTGGAGTCTGGAAGGCCATGGAGCCGGGAGTACCACCACTCAAAGGCAAGAGTATGAAGATTTCAACAGCAGTTCTGAAGTTGTTTTCTGTAAGAAATTGTTTCACTCTCTTTAGAAGAGGGAACTGGCACTATACTGTCTTTTTTTCCTAATGTGTTCCTTGAGGGTGAGGTTGGTGTCCAGGGTGAATCGAAGTGACCTGGAATTCAGTAAAAGTTGGGGTTTGATGCCTTAACGGTTCATGTCATTTAACCAGATTTGTACTGTTTCTTGTTTGTTGTTCCTGCAGATAAAAGGAGTTGTTGGCAAAAACTGGAATTCTATCTTGGTTGGGTAGGTGCTAGGCGTTCAGGTCTGGATGATGCTCTGGCAGGGGTGGCTCCTCCTTAATGGCAGAGGAGCATCGCCTCACAGCCCAGCGCCAGCGGATGATAAATAAAATTATAATAACACAATGTTATTATCATTTTATTTATGCTGTCTGCCCCGCACAATGAGAATTTGGCAGTGCAGAGCTGGGCATGGCAGGGAGGAGTACTGTGCACTTATGAGAACGCATGCCTGACAGCCGGCCAATAAGACATATGCACTTATGTTTCTCCACCCCAGCTGTGTTGCACAGCCATGTTGGAGAAAAGCCACAGGCTCCAATGCACTGTCTGAGTGGCAAGAGAGGACGCACAGACCAATCCTGGTGCTGCTCTCATAGCATGTGTCAGCTTGAGAGCAGCATCCAGATTGGGTGGGGAACCTGTGCCTTGAGGGCCCATCCCCTTCTGGCCTGACGAGAGGAGCAGCGATGCTGCTGGCAGCGTCAGCAGGAGATGAGCGGCAGGTACGTCTTTTTTATTTTTATATATTAGTTCTCCCCCATTCCCCAAGCCCACCTGACCACCGTGGTTGCCCTACCACTTTAGATAGGCAGCAGCTGCCACTGTATTCAGGTAGTGCTTGAGCCCTTGGACTTCCAAAGTACATGAGACTTTCAAGTAGAGTTAAATATCCACACCATATTGGTGAATCTTGGTGCTGTTATCTATGAGTAGAACACCAAGCAACTCTATGTAGAGTTTGAAGATGACAGGAGCAGTATGGAACACTGGGGGACTCCACAGGTGATAAGGATGTTTTGGGACCTGGTGGTGTCCAAAGGCATTCAGTTTGAAAGGTAGGAAGAGATGCTGGTGAACCCCATTCAAGACTGCAATATGCTTAGAAGGGTGGGATTGTCGACTGTGTTTCGCCAAGAGGTTTATCCAAGTGAAAATTGTTTTCCCTAAGGAGGACAAAAACAGAAAAAAGAAAAGAAATATGCAATTGCACATCTGTGCTACCTTTCCCCAGTGTAGAATTGACCTGTGTGTACAATTATGCATCGTGGAAATAGTAGCACATGGAAAAAGTCACATGACTTTACTGGGGAGTGCGCCTGGAAAACTGCGACTTTCTAGGTAAGGTTTATTTATTTATTTTTATTGAGCAGATCCTAAAGCTTACACTCTAAAATCGGAGTTCATATGGATATGCAGTAGAGAAGAAATGAGTTGTACCTATATAACAATGCATTCAAATTATCGAAAAGGCATTTAATTAAATTTCTAATATTTATTGCAAAACCAAGCAATAGATAGTAGAGCATAAAATTATGATGACCCCCTAACCATTATCCTTGTAAAGTGCTGAAGATTTTGATAAGATACCTTTCTAAAAATCCCTGTAGTACAAAAACGTTGAATAATAAATATAGGGTTGTGATATTGCAGAAATCAAATCTTATGCTCAATAATTAGATTAAATGCCCTACAATTATCAAAGTGCTTCAGTATTTCCTGTTCATAAACGATAATATTATCTCTTATAATCTCCTTCCTCATTTTTATAGCTCCATAGCAAACAATTCTAATTTTCGAAAATACATTTCATTTCCTTGCTGATATAGCTTACAAAGGTAAAGCAGTAGATAATAGAGCATTAAATTATGATTGCACCCTCAACAATATCCTTATAAGGTGCTAAAGAATTTAATATAATACGTTTTTAAAATTCGTAGTAGTACAGAAACGATAAATATATAGCATATGGTTATGTTGTTGCGCAAAACGGGCCTTATTCTCAAGTGCCGCAAATTAGATTGAGTTCCTTACAGTTATCAAAGCTCTTCAATTGTTCCAGTGAAAAAAATTATAGTACTGTCTATAATAATATTTTTACTAATTTATATAAACAGCATAATTCAGAACCGAGGGTCAGAGCCAAAAATTATGACTATGCCCTCGAGATTCTTAATGAAACAATACCAACATGGTCAAAAGGCTCTAGCAGATAATGTGTTCTAGAACTTTACTTATCCATACTAAACCTCCCTGACCTAATTACTAATTAAATCGAAGTATTGCCAGGAGGCATTAAATCGCTTCCGACCCCCTACTCTTTTGGCGTAAGCTTACTCCAATTACATCATTCTAGTAATTTTACCAAGCCACTCTGGATAATCCGGAACCCTGGTAGTTCGCCACCTTTTCAAATTCAAAGAACGAGCTACTGTGAAAGCAATTGCCAATAACTACTGGCCCGATTTAGATACAGTCCGGGGTTGTCCAGTATCTAAAAAACCAAAGAGCATCAAAGCTAGATCGAGTTTGAAAGCTGAATTGAGGACTTCCACCAACTGGACAAGAAGTTGTGTAACCCAGGACAGGAATAAAAAAATATGAAGCCAGCCTCCCTCACCCTGCCGCTTACAATGGAAACAACAGTTATCAAGAACCAGGAATATTTTATTTAATACCTCGAGTGTATAGTAGGTCCAACCAATGCAAAATACATCCTTCTAAAATGTGCCGCTCTCGGGCACTTATGCCCTAAAAGCGATATTGTCTGCCAATTTATTACTGTAAAATCGCAATGTGTTGTTTGACGAATTGTATATAACAGACCCATCTCCAACCTTCCCCTTCTCTCCAAAATCCTAGACAAATGTGTACTCCAACAACTAACCCAACACCTGGACAATACCAGCCTTCTCGACTCCCATCAGTCGAGATTCAGGAAAGGTTACAGCACTGAAACCGCGATCCTCAACATAATTGATGATATCCACAAATCATTGGACTCCGATCAATGTTGCCTCCTCATTCTCCTAGACCTATCGGTAGCTTTCCACACAGTTGACCACAAATATCTCCTCAAGGCTCTCGAAGACAGGGCTGGTCTGGACGAGGTGGTCCTCAAATGGTTCACTTCTTTCCTCCACAACCGCTTCCAGATAATCAAAATCAAAACCTTTGAGTCCGACCTCCACCCCGTCAATAGGGGAGTACCACAAGGATCGGTGCTCTCCCCTCAACGTTTCAACATTTACATGGAACCCCTCACCTTCCTACTCAGAAAAACCAACATCCCTTTTCACTTGTATGCTGACGATACTCAAATTTATTTGGAAATCTCCTCGGCCAAAGATATTCAAAGACTCAACGAAACACTAAGAGAAGTGCAACTTTGGCTGACTAGTAACCACTTAAAACTGAACCCGGACAAAACTGAACTACTCCTCATTTCAAACAAAGATGAGAACCCACAAATGGTAGAGTGGTTAAAAGCTATTGATGCTCTCAATGGGAACCTCACCCTGGCTGATTCTGTCAAATCTTTAGGCATCACCCTTGACTCAAAACTCAACATGACTAAACACAATAAGATCTCGGCGAAGAGCGCCTTCCTCAACCTGTAGCTACTGAACAAAATCAAACCTTTTATCCCACCCAAAGATCTTAAACAAGCCACCCAGGCATTGGTGCTGTCTAGACTGGACTATGGTAATGCAGCACTATATAGCGAAAACACATCTTGCCCCTCTGAAAACAACTCTCAACGCGTCTGCCAGAATGGCCATGGGAACAAAGAAATTTGATCACATCTCTCCTGCACTCAAAGACCTCAAGTGGCTACCAATAGAATTGCGGGCGAACTTGAGAACAGCCTGCCTCACCCGCAAAGCCCTTCACACAGGCAAACCTGAATATCTGGCGGCTAAATTTAAAAAAGCCGGCCAGAACAGAACTCTCAGAAGCTCTAACACCCTACTTCTCATCCCTCTAAAATCACGAAAACAAAAAACTGCGGCCTGGTCCTTCGCTGGTAACGCGCCCAAAATCTGAAAGTCTATTCCCCCCACATCAGATTTATTCCTTCTTTCGCTAAATTCAAAAATCAGCTCAAAACCCTCTTCCTCGATCGAGCCCTAGCGAACAGATAGAAACAGCTGGAGCCCTGAGATTGACACCTCACCCCTCCTGGATGCGGTGTTTTCAAGTCCTTGCAACGGAACTCTGTAGCATTGTCATTACAACTGTCTTGCGTCATTGTATTATGTTCTGCTCTCATTTCATCTGCTCTGTAACTGATGTGAAGCGCTCCGATACCCCCCCGGTCTGGCTAGTGCTATACAAAACTTCTTAAATTAAAAAAAACAACAAAAAAACCAACATATTCTTGATGGGACATGGACCTATCTCTAAGTCATGTATTAGTCGATACCAATTCCCTATACTGGCCATCCTTGATCTGAACAGGGTTTGGAATAGAGTATGGCTATCATGGTCAAGATCCAAATTAGAGGCTTTCAAGAATGATAAAATATGATGATGAAAAAAGACGGTGTGAGACCAGTTCACTACACCGGGCCATAATTTCAGGCCAAGTCATCCGCTTACCCTGAAGAAAGAAGTGGCAGACCTCTATAAACCCGGCTTGCTCCCAGAGAGTAAGAGTGTCAATCAAAGATCCCCTACCTCGTGGAGCGTGAGAAACACCAAGCCTGAATCCATTTTTATTGCGATAGTAGGAACTCAAAATCCCGGCTCTTAGCTCTGCTAAAGCCTTATATCCAATTTTCTTTGGAAATATAGGGACCTTAACAAAAACTAGTAACTGGATGGCAGCATCCTGCAACATTCTATCTGGGTAAGGTTTATGAATTAAAAAACTGTAAATGTGCATTCAAGCAAGAAAGTAAAACTTTAGGAGTATTTTTTTCCTGAATCGAGCCATTTGATTAAATGCAGACACAAAGCTAGAACTGCTGCTGAACAGGCTACAGGCAAATGGCAAGGAATCGCAATAAAGTATTACCTATTCAAAACAAGCACTGACAAAGTCATTACATCTTGTCTTTGATAAACGTTAGATTACCTTTTTGGCTTTAACATTTCTTCTTTTCAATCAATCAATCAATCAAGATGAACATTATTCGGATAAATACAACATATCCATAAAAGTACAAACTAAAAAACAGTTAAAAAACATTCATTGAAGTTAAGATAGGCCTCCAGTAATACAGTACATAATTCATAGTTAAGCAATCAGTAAAAACATTCAACTTAAAAACATAAGATAAAGAGCATATAATTCAGCAGGGGTGCATAGAGTTACGGGTACGCACCGCCGCTTTCAAAAAGGAACCAACCCGAAAGGTTAGTTCATCATCATTTAGAGCTAGCACCATCCCATAAGGTGCCTTATAATCAATAGCAGGTAAAACTTTGAAATAAGGGATCACAAACCTCTTGGTGAGAAGTAAATAATAAGAACAGAAAAATAAAAAGTGCATCATTGATTGTTTGTGTTGGTTATTACAAGGACAGGGTAGAAGGTCGAGGTTGGCAATAAAACCCACTGGAAATGATAACATATATTTCATAGTGTCAGTCCTTAGCTGAAAGAGTAAGCCCCTTTCCCAGCGGCCAATTGGTTTTAACAAATATCTAGAAACCGCGGGAGTAACATTCTCAATTTGCAAATATCTGGCCACTGAGGTTTTTTACATTCTGTAGCCAGTCTAGCACTTTAATACGATGCATAAATGGTCTTTTGGAGGGATTTACTGCTGATAGTGCTACGGTCTGAAGGGTTTAAAAATACACGTTCTAGGTTCACGCTAGCTAAACTTTTGTGAACCGCAGCCAGCCATGGTATGTCCATCCCCCTGTCGCATTTCAAACAGTCTGAGATTATCTCTCTTGTCAACAGGGCTGCAGGATTTTTCCAAATTCTCAACCAAAATCGGGTTGGGCGAGTCTTAACATAATCTTCAATATATGGGAGGTTAAGTTCACAGTGACTAGCATATTTGGATGAAGAGATGGGTGCACCCAGGATTTTACGACAGAATCTATTCTCTTCACCCTGGATACAAAGCCTATTTGTGTACCCCCAGACTTCAGCACCGTAGGTTGCAACAGGTATACATTGGAGTCTGTAGATCTTAATGGTGGGGGACACCACCTCTACATTCCTTGGCTTGGGAAGCCCAAGTATGGTACTAATAGAGTTTGTAAACGTCCTCCAACAGTAGGCCACATGGTCGGTCCACAACCCGTTGGATGCAAATGCCAAACCAAGGTATGGGAAAGTGCGAGTGCTCAATAAACGGTTGGAATTTAAAACTATCAATGAATTAAAATACTTCTTAGACCCACACAGCATTAAAAAAGGTTTTTTAAATTGGTGCATAGGTCCAGGGCTGCTATAAACTCTACAAAGCCATGAACCAGAATGCGGAGAGCTTTTGGAGTGCGCTCCATCAATACCGCATCGTCAGCATATAACAATGCGGGGAGTTTATTGCCATTAATAAGTGGGACATCCGGGGTTAATGTTGCCAAAGACTTTTTTAGATCGTTGATGTATAAAATGAATAGGAGGAGGGCCAGGACACAGCCCGGCCTGACCCCCTACCAACTTCAATGGCTTTGGAGACCTCGCCATCCTTGCTAATGCGTACCCGGGCGTGTAGATCTTTATGCAAATAAGCTAAAAAAGAGACCATTGACTCCTCCAATCCATAATTTAAAAGAGTTGTCCACAGCCGAGATATGTTAACAAAGTCGAAGGCCGACGTAAGGTCCATGAATGCCAGATATACAGGTGTTTTCTTAGCTATATTATATTTACTAATAATCAGATTAAGGTTAAGGCATTATTCCACAGTGCCGACGTTACTCCTAAACCCCAACTGACATGGGTGTAAAACCGGGCTTTCTTCAGCACATGACTTAATCCTGTTATACAGTACCCTCCCTTTCTTCTTTTCGACCTTGAACAGCATTGGCAAAAAAAGTTATAACTGAACTACAACAGGATCAGCAAAAGCAATAAAAACACTGAAATGTAAATGATGCTTCCAGCAACATAACATATGTCTGATGCGTCCCCACCCGACCAGTTTTATTTTACAATTTGAAGTAAGTGGACACCTGTACTGGAATAGTAAGTTAAAAAAATAGAAAGTGCACAGTAGGAAATTGCAGCTGCAGGCTTTCCAATAAATATATAAACAAATATAAAGAACACAAAGGATGGGAGGCCAGGCAACAGCCCGGGTAGGGGACCTACAGAAGGCCACCAAGTGGTGAAGGAAGAGCAATGGGGATGTTTTGGGTCAATGAAAAGAAAAAAGTAAGAAAGCTGAGCAGGATGAGCTGGTAGAGCAATGGACGAGCTGAGAAAGAGCAGCATGGAGAGCACAGGACGTGGGGATGTGAGGATGGAAAGAACTTAGAAAACATGGGCGAGAGCAAGAAAATAAATGCACTCCCATGGAGGAGTACCCTGAATGTAAGCAGTGGAAAGATGCAAGTCATCAAATCTAAAGGATGCTTCAAAAGCTAAGCTCCAAAAGAGGGACATAGACTAGTGGAGCAAGGCACGCCATCAAGTAAGAAGCAAGGAAACGAGACTGACAAGAAAACCAACCAATGATAAGCTTTTGACTGAGCCAAAGCCCACTGTAAGCATTAGGTTTGTATAAAGTAGGTCTTTTGTCTACAGGCAGCTAAAGCTAACTGTTGGCGAGATATAAAAATACATTTTGCGTTACTCAAGACAGCTCAAAATAATGACAACCTAGAAATTGTGGACAAAATGCGTCGTGTTTTTTCACCTGACCTTCAGTTGAATAACCGTATACTTTTGTAGCAATGACAGTTCTATTTCAAATGACTGGTCCACTCTTTCAAATCCTGTCAGCAGCCGCATTGCCTGTCAGGTATGCCGCTTCAATACATAACATAAAACGCGACTGTTGGGAGGGGCGCTGGGGTGGTTGGCGGCAAACGAACCTTGTGCAGGAACGCACAGTGGAATTCGTTACCACGTCAAATTCACCCGTCTCTCGAACGACACTTTTGACACCAGTAGATTAATCATCCACATTTCTTGTAAAAAGAGGCGCAGGCGTACACCGGAGAGACGATGACAACATTGTAACAAATAATAACTGAACATGAGTTTATCCCCGCGTAATAATGGCCAACAAACCATATAATCCCAGCCTAGAAAGGGGCAAAGGGTAGTTGATGACCGTAAGCGATCACACAGCTGACCACAACAATCATACACGGATCACTGAAATAATATCGAGGGACAGAATATCGACCAACAAAAATATCGTTGACAAAATATCGAGAGACAAAATATCGAGTTTCTATCTACAAACAGGTAAGTACAAAAATATTGAGTAAAAAATATTGTTTACAAAAATATAGTTGTAAAAAATATCGACTTTAATAAAAACAATGTTTAATTACATTAATATAAAAAATTAATTACTAAAATATACTTAATACTTAAAATAACTTTTAATAATTAAATAATTAATGAAAGTAAAAAAATAATATTTTTTAATCATATTTCTTAAAACATATATATATATAGTAACAAAATGTAATTAAATAATAGCCAATATTATTAACGTACAAATACAAAACAGTAAAAATTAATATTCCCACTCCAGTGGGTGCAACAGTAGGGAAAGCGTTGGATAGCGTAGGGGTTAAAATTACTATTCCCACTCCAAAGAGTGCAACAGTGGATATATGACGTTACAACGCAACTTTTACAACGCACTACCATTACAACGTAAGTATTGGTAAGTATATAATAATTTTTATAATTTAAGTTATTTAAAATTAATTTAATTTAATTTAATTTAATTTCATTAAATTAAAGTAATGTAAATTTAATTTTACTTTATTTTTACACTGTACCCCTGTACCCCAAAAACCCAAAACTGACCCTGAACCCTAAAAAAAACCCTTTACCCAAAAACCCAAAACTGACTCTGAACCCTAAAAATACCCCTTTACCCAAAAACTAAAAACTGACCCTGAACTCTAAAAATACCCCTTTACCCAAAAACCCAAAACTGACCCTGAACCCTAAAAATACCCCTTTACCCAAAAACTAAAAACTGACCCTGAACCCTAAAAATACCCCTTTACCCAAAAACTAAAAACTGACCCTGAACCCTAAAAATACCCCTTTACCCAAAAACTAAAAACTGACCCTGAACCCTAAAAATACCCCTTTACCCAAAAACTAAAAACTGACCCTGAACCCAAAAAATACCCCTTTACCCAAAAACTAAAAACTGACCCTGAACCCTAAAAATACCCCTTTACCCAAAAACCAAAAACTGACCCTGAACCCTAAAAATACCCCTTTACCCAAAAACTAAAAACTGACCCTGAACTCTAAAAATACCCCTTTACCCAAAAACCCAAAACTGACCCTGAACCCTAAAAATACCCCTTTACCCAAAAACTAAAAACTGACCCTGAACCCTAAAAATACCCCTTTACCCAAAAACTAAAAACTGACCCTGAACCCTAAAAATACCCCTTTACCCAAAAACTAAAAACTGACCCTGAACCCTAAAAATACCCCTTTACCCAAAAACTAAAAACTGACCCTCAACCCTAAAAATACCCCTTTACCCAAAAACTAAAAACTGACCCTGAACCCTAAAAATACCCCTTTACCCAAAAACCAAAAACCGACCCTGAACCCTAAAAATACCCCTTTACCCAAAAACTAAAAACTGACCCTGAACCCAAAAAATACCCCTTTACCCAAAAACTAAAAACTGACCCTGAACCCTAAAAATACCCCTTTACCCAAAAACCAAAAACTGACCCTGAACCCTAAAAATACCCCTTTAATTTAACATAATTAGCAATTAATCAATTAAATTAAATTAATTACCAATTACATTTTAATTAATTAACAAATATTTTTTAATTAACAATTAATTAAATATTACTACCAATTATTAAATGTACATATTTAATTAATTATAATTAAATTACTTCCCACCCTATTCCCCTATAAACCCACAACCCGCTACAGGAAATAAATTATTTGAATTTACATAATTAGCAATTAATCAATTAAATTAAATTAATTACCAATTAAATTTTAAATAATTAACAAATATTATGTAATTACCAATTAATTAATTATTACTACCAATTAATAAATGTACATATTTAATTAATTATAATTAAATTACTTCCCACCCTATTCCCCTATAAACCCACAACCCGCTACAGAATAAAATTACACAATAATTAAAAAAAAATCATTAATTAAAAATAATTATAACATAAAATGACACTTTTCACACATATTATAACACAAAAACACTATAAATAATTAAATATTATTTAAAAAACGATATTTTTTACTATCTAGATTATATACTTGGATATTTTCACTTTCTATATTATTTACAGTCGATATTACTTCACTTACCTTAAAAACGATATTTTGGCTGTCGATATTCTGTCTTGTCGATATTTTTTCCAAACGATATTTATACCTCGATATTCTGTCCAAACGATATTTTGGAGTCGATATTATGTCTGTGCACCATCATACACAAATGACTGTGAACTAAAAGCAACCTGGGAAGAAAAATATATCTACTTCAAATTACACTAAGTGAGCATCGTGTGCGACCCCCGCGGTCCATCATGGAGACTGTGGGGTACTAACCTCGAACATTGTTGTACAATTATTGTCAGTTAATGCATTCTAGAAATATTTCAGTTTATTAACTCAAATGTCATTTAGCGCTGCTAATCACCTACGCCTTATCAGAGTGTAATATAAAGTGCACATCAGCATTGGGAAATATTGCATAAGAAAACACACAGCAGGAGTTTTAAGAGATCAGGAGGAACAAATAGGGAGGAGGCGGCCGGTGGGCAGTGGCGTAACACAAAATATTGGGGGCCAGCTGCAGAATGTTATAAGACCCCCGGAGTCTCCAATATCTCACAAATGTTAATAGGCCGTGGGCTGTATGGGGACTCCTCTGCGCCGCAGGGGGTGCAGGGGACTGTGTTACGCCCCCCCTGGTGGGAGGACTCCTGCATAGCATGTGCAGCATTAGTAACCCCATTACAACATTGGGCCATTGAGCGGCACTCCAAGCACTCAGAGAGTTGAAATGTGAGTGGCACTGCGTGCGGGGGGGTCATGAATTGTACCCGGACTATGACATCACTGTATTTTTGGTACAGCTCTGCCCAGCCAGTCCTGCCGTCTGGCTCACTGGGCTGCACCTGCACCTGCACAGCAGCAGATGGTGATGCTACTTACTAGCAGATTTGTTAGTGGTATTCGACTCCCAGCTCTGCTGGACCAAGGGCCACTTTCAAGTGCATACTCAGACCTCTTCTGTATGCCAGATGTAGCCTCTACACTTCTCTGGATACCTCCTGTCTGTCTACAAACTTCACCAAAATGTTGAAGCTAAGCTGGTCTATAAAGAAATGATCAATAGAAATCTCAGTTGTGGACGTCAACTCCTTTTAGATGAAAGGCCCAGACATACCACAACTGTGGTACAGCTCTTATCAGTGCTGAATACATCACCAGCTGTAAACTACTGCCAGGTCGACAGCCCCTGGACACACCTGAGATTCTACGCATTGTCACATTCCCACCTACATCACTCAACTGAGTCAGAATGAACATACATACACTCCCAATCCAAGATACCACAAAAGTGTCTCCAGGAGATTACTTTATTGAGGGTACAAGTAAGGTCCCAGAGGGAAGGGGGGAATGGAGGGTGTTGGTTCAGTGACTAATGTCAGATCTTATGGCAACAAAGGTTTTTGTTTTTGGCTTTTCACATCTGGTGCATGTAATGAGCAACTCTTCAGTCAGAAATTAAGCATTTTACTTTCAGGGATGTTCTGAGGAGTAGGGGGTTTGGCTGTGATGTCAGAGCGTTGCCCTATAGTTCTGGTTGAGAGATCAGTAGATAGGTCTGCGGGTTTCATAATCATGTGGTCCTTGGTTAGCGCTTGGTTGAAAGAAGATTGTGTAGTTACCTTAGGCCCTTTCTTGAAAAAGGCCTTGCGCATTACACAGTGGAGATTTGTGAAAAATAGTGTTATCATAGCAACAACTTAAAAACAAATGTACTGACATTGAACTGATATGGCACAATTTGCTCTTAACCCAACATCCTTGTCGTTACTGATAAAAGATTCCAAGTTGCTATTTGAAGGAAAGACTATGTCTGCCAGTGGAGCAGATTATTTAAGTAAATCCTGAACAGACCACGAGTGACATATTGTGTTGTAAAGTGTGTACAAGTGATCTATATATGCTCTATGTCCCAGCCTGTATCTGTAGGTCATGTATCTTCTAAGTATGGTCATCTAGTCATTGTTTCGTGTAGTTCAGGATTCAGAGTTGTTGGCTAGCAAGGGGACGCCAGGGGCAGAATAAGTCACTATTGCACCTTGCAATGGTTTTAATGCAAATCCAGCTGATTAACAGGTGCTACCCACCCTGATACAGGGGGTACCCAGTCCTATAAGCAGGGACCAGACAACCCACCTTGTAAGCACTGTATAAATCATGGCATTCTATTGTGAGCATGCGGAACCCCTAAAATACTACACCTCAAAAGCATGCCCACCAGTTGGGTGGATTGGGGACGTCAATTTAATGAATGAATGATTTTATTTGAGTGGTTATTTAAAACCATTACAATTTATAACATTTAAAACTTATCGCAAAAAAGGATATTGTTAAAATCAGTTTTTTTCTTTACTTTTAAAAGAGACTACATAATGTTAGAGACCGAACCGTCAAAGTGATATGTGCACAGGTGATGTAGTCTTAATATTTTAGTTTTTTTTTGTTTAATACAATCTAATTTAATGAGGCAATGTGTCCCAGTGACAAGGTACAAACCAGCATATCAAAATACAGTCAATTAAGATAAGACTGATTCAATAATCGAGTTCTAGAGTGGGCGCTAGCTAAATCACTAAGGTTTAGTCTAAAATTCAAAAGGTACAATGCAAAGTAATTGAATTCAAAATTTGTGGGTTACATAGAATTCAGTTGCCATAAAGACCATCAATTCAGAGATGCACAGAATCGAGACAAAACCAAGAAAATGCTAGTTCCCAGATATGGAGCAAAATTAGTATGAAATCAGACAGCATCCCTAACAGAAACCCAAACGATCTGGCTCAACCCTAAATTTGAGGGTTTATATAGTGAATTTCTCCATCTGGGAGTATGAAAACTGTAAAGGTACTATGGTGTGAGCAAAGAAATACATTTCAACAAATCAAAATAAAGGTTTTAAAATAGACATACATCCCTACCACCTAGGCCCTAATCCACTACATGAATATTGATATAGTTCAGCAGACCTTATGTCACCTGGAGTGTCAGAACAAAATAGTTACATAAACAACAGTGAACCATTAGGAATGAATGTAATACTTCGTGCAAACAGAAAACTTGAAAACATGTTACAATAGTGAACCTGTGCTAGAGGGCCTTCTTTGGGCCTTCGTTGAGAGTAGTGGCATTAAAAAAAAACAAAGCCTCATCTTGCTTGACTACGAGCAGCAGAACTTAAACAAGACATGTACATGATGAAACATCCATTTTGAACAAGAGGATGTGGAGGTTACCTGAGGCCTAGTTAGCAGAAGCCAGGAAAACATATTTTATCAGGTTATAGCAAAATTGTTTCAACTGCAATAGTATTATTTTGACTTATACATGTGAAATCAGGTGAAAATTAATATTCTGCCCACTGTTAATAATGCACGTTCTTGAATAATGCACACAAAGCTCCCTAACCAAAAACAAAACCACCAGAATAACAAGTGACATTACAGATATCCATTCCTTTATGCAAACATTACAGATACCTCTTCCTCCATGCAAGTGTAGATGTAATCCACCATCTGCACAGTGCAACTAAGGACGGATACAATATTGGGGCTATCCTGTACAAGAGATGGCAGCGGCGATCGCCCTGATGAAATGGTTTATTCATGATCTCGTGAAGTTGTATCAAGACACCCCATGCCAACAAATATACATTTCCAGTGTCTCAACCTGGCTCAGAGTCTAATAATAATAATAATAATCCACATTTGTAAAGCGCACAATCACCCGTAAGGGTCTCTAGGCGCTGGGGGCCGTCGGGAAGATTAAGCAAGCTATTGCCCAGAGTCACATGGTGCTGGGCTGACCTGCTGCCGGTGATCGAACCGTGATCCCCAGATTCCGGAGTCAGTCGCCCTGGCCGCGGCGCCACAGAGTCTAAGTACCCAAAACACACCCAATGGTGTATTAAAGGCGTTTTGTTCACTCAACATGTTGCATAACATAGAAGGGTCCAAACAAGCAACGCCACAGGCAAGAAGGATAGCTGCACATTTACAGTACAAACCCATGGCCATCAAGGCACAGCAATCCCTCCAACCAGGTGTAGCATTCACTCCACAATCAGATGAGCTCCAGGGACCCTCAGACTCTCAGGAATGAAGATGCTGATTGTTTCACCTGATACACCCTGGTGATGAGGCAATATAGAAGACTTTCAACCCATCAATCGAACCAGCTCCGCCCCCCTCACAGTATGGTCACACTCTCTGTCCTGCCATTCTGACACAACTTCCTCTGAAGTGCTTAGAGGAATAAAATACACAGGCACAAGCACATATACTTTTATTAGATTTTCATCACTTGCATTATAAAAAGCTCCAGTACCTAAAAACCATCTGTTTCAGAGGTGTAGGCTACATCAATTGGATATAAACAACCAATTATTAAAGTCAAACATGACACTTCATTTCAGTTGGGTAGCATTGCTTTCAGGTTTTTTCAACAATCATTGACACTTTTATACAGTGAGCAGTGGTGCAGTAACACGTTACACCATGGCGTGCCAACAGGAGGACTCTTGCATCTTTCGCAGACCCCAGCTCACCTTCTCCAGCAGGGGGTCTCCCTGTCACTTCTGGTGGATTGGGTAAGAACCTTGAGCCCACTCATTGACAGCTCAGATCAAGGGTTGCCCTAACATAATCTGAGTAAGGAGCTACAATCCTGGAAAGGTTTCCCTCAACTTCTGGTTTATTAGCCATAGTAAGTGGCAAGTGAACACAAGTATGTTATGATATAGATAAGGAAGATACCCCCCTTTACACAGATTTACACGGCTAATCTGTGCAAATGCCTAAGTAATACTGTCCTTCCCTAGAGTATGTGAAATATTTGCTTTCCCTTTTAATAATACTCCAGTATTTACACTCCTCCCCAATGTATGCTTCAAGAATGTTATTATGTAAAGCTCTCTAATGTGTACTACGTCTTGTTAGTGCATCAATATGTAGTAGAGGTACACCGAGGGGGTTTATACTTACAGCAATATCAAGCAAACCACACTGTGCCGTTGCATTGTCTGTAGCAGCATCACTCATAGACCCGCTGGTCTCGTCTCTTCCCTCAGTTTACAGCCAAGGGCTTAGTACATCTTTCATATTTTTCCAGACGAATAAACATCATTATTTCATTTCCAAAAGGCCTGCTTTGCCACACTCGCCATTTAACCGGGTTATCGTGGGACGGTCGTTTCACGGACTATTAACTGCTCACATAACAATGCACATATATTTCAGGTCCCGCCTATAGACAACTAGCTGTCTGTTGGCAATATACAGCCTTATTCATCAACGGGCCGTTTTGCGAGCCCCTAATAGCGATTCATAGCGAATCGCTATTAAGGACTTGCAAAACGGTATTCATGTAGGAATTGCTAAATAAATAGCGATTCCTACACATTCCTTATTTGCGAGTAGCAAATTGCTAATCGCAAATAAGGAATAACTCCCCATTCATTCCTATGGGCCTTTTGGCCAAAAGGCCCATAGGAATGAATGGGGAGTATTCCTTAATTGCGATTAGCAATTTGCTACTCGCAAATAAGACAGCGATTTAAAGGGTGCCAGGGGTGTCCAAAGGACACCCTGTAGCACCCCTTAAATGCAAATTGAAACTGGTGTTGCGCACACACATATCCAAAGGACATGTGTGTGTGCAACATGCAACTTAGAAAAATGCTTTTAAAAGCATTTTTCTAAGTTTTTGCTATTTACCGAGAGGTCTGACCTCTCGGTAAATAGCGGCCCGAAATTGCGAATTAGCAATTTAAAAATGGTTGTTGAATTGCATTTAAGGAATCTCAAATAGAGATTCCTTAAATGTAATTCCTCGCAATTTAGCGAATTAGCAATTACCGAATTTTGCATTTGGGATGATGAATCCCAAATGCAATAATTGCGCTCGCAATGGGCCATATTCTCAGAATCTGGTCCTTTGCGAGCGCAATTTGGCTTGATGAATCAGGCTGATAGTCCTAATGGCAACACAGACTTAAAGGCAACGTACACATAAGGGCAGGTGTAATCATTATTCAACTAATGCAACATAGAAACACATTTGTTGTGTTGTGCAAGGGGATAACTACAGCACAAAGCCATGTCTACTGAGACAGCCGGCAGAGCCTGCTGCTGCTGCTTTCCCTAGGCTGGCACACTTGAAGGCCACCTTGCATGTCCAACTGCATTGCAGGGGTCAGGGTGTGCTGTCTAGCATGCAATTTGTACTAGTAGCATACTAATCCTATCTCTAGCCAAACACATGGGGTTCCCATGCACTGGACGTGTGCTGTGCACTTCAGCATAAATGAAATGTGAGGGTTTTCAGAAAAATCGAAACATTTTTTCTAGTTAGCACCTGCTTAAATGAGGCATTAGATTTTGACATACAGGCCTGTCCGACTAGCTTAATAAATTGAGCTTTGCATCAAAACCTATGGGTGTTCTCACTAATCTGTCCATAATACCCAGTAATGCCCCTTTGACACAAAGTGAGGCAAACAATGCGGGGGAGCTGCATTTTTAAAAATTGCACTTTCCAGTGCAAAATATTAAATAATAATGTGTTGCTTTGCAAACCTTTGTGTCACTTGCGATGGTAAGAAACACACATGGAACAATAGCTAAAGATTTAACTTTTCCAGTTAAGCCTATAGGCCTACATACTCCAACATTCTCTGCAATGGCTGTTGGCTAAAAAACTTAGGCTGCATGAAGCAAAGCAATCTCAGTTGCTTCAAAGCAAATGAGGTTCCTTTGAAGCCAAGTGATGCAAAGCATCGCAAAGGGTCATTTGAGTTAAAAAGAAAACCCTTCCAGTGCAAAATACCTATTATGCTTGAAAGTAAATACAAATAAGTTGCTTTGCGTGACTTTGTGTCATTTTGTGAGGGAGCAAAACAATAGTAAATCTGGGCCTTAAAATGGGCTTTTGTCCATCTCTTGCACAAAATTCAATTACATTCTTGTCTAGCTCATTTCTGGATCCATATTTTTCCTGCCTATCCTTGTGTTTGTCCTTTTATTCTCACCACATTTTGACAGGAAGAGTTGTATCTTTCCACTGCTGATCTCAGATTTTGCATTTCAGTGCATGATGGACTCTTTTCTTTGCCCTTATCAGTCACTTCCATCTCCCACTGTATCTATTAACAAAACGATCCCGAACCTGCTTGTTGCCCCACCTCCTCACACTCTAGCTGGCACTATCTCAGTGGGCATGCATCTTTAAATGTGTTTGAAACCATTCCAAAATGCCCACCACTGTGTGCATATACATACATAAGTAGGAGGGAATATTGGGATATTTTTTTCTTAAAAAGAAACAACATAAAGAGCAGTCTTTTTGTAATGATTGCTTTAAAGAAACTATTTCTAAAGTGCCACTGCGCATGCATGAACATGCACAGTGACAATCTTGGGTTATTTTTTTTAAAATCAAAAGGAATAATATTTCAAGATGGTGGTTGTGCATGCATCTGCATACATGGCAGCCATATTGGAATGATTTTTCTTTTTATTCAACAAAAATCACTCATAAATGGCCACTATGCAACAGTGCCTATGTACGGTGGATAGCTGTGAGAAGAAAACCCATTGCAAAGCCATTAGATCTAAAGTGAGATCCATTAGCTTTTCCAATCCTTGCGACTTGTATTAGTGAAGATACACAAATTATATTTCTCTATACATTCTCTTTATATACAAATACTAATAGGCTCTGAAGGAAGGAGGGTATGGTAACATGTCTTTTGTCGCCACTAGGTGTGGAATGTTGTGAGTGATGTGGACTGCGTGATGTCCTGTAGTGTGAGTATTCTATCCCAGCTAGTTGGAGTTTCAATCTGTAGCTGGGGATGAGCTGGTTACATCATGCCCATGGTGGTTAACCAATACCTGTAACTTGTTACCTAAACAAAAGTACCTGTAACTGCCTGCATCCTGAGTCTCTGGTCCTCCAGCTACGTCATTATGTTATTATTTTAATTTCACATTCTCAGACGCCGTTCAGAGTGCCAAGGGGCAAGCAGGAGCTGCTGGGACCAACTGTGGGGGTTGAGGCCTTTTACTCCTGATACCCTAGAGCCCATACTACTATTTATCCTTATCAACGGGCCGACTACCCCTTCAGCACTGATATCTCAGTGGCAGTGCAGGTAAAGCAGTTCAAGGTTTCTGAGGGGGAGGTAGACACTAGGGGGTGGACACAGCCTTCCAAATAAAAATACATACAGCAGCAGCAATAAATAATAGTTGAGTTAAGTATTTGCTTTTATGAAAAACGGAGTATCTATAAACGAACACAAAGTGAAAAAATTACATTTACAAATAATATACACAGTCCTCTGAGTTCTGGGCTCTAGTGTTTTATAGATGGGCCGCTGAGTTCGACTCCCGTCTCAATGGCAGTAGTGGTTATTTTCCATTTTCTCTAGGTGGCATTCAGGTCAGCCCCACTAGTAGTTTGTGTCTCATTAGTCCCACTCCAACTCCTTGGAAAAGTCAAAAGTGTTTCAGCACCGAAGCAGGCACGTTCCCCAGGGCTGTCTTGTCAGTAAATCAGCCTTAACAGCACCATTAGGATCTGAGCAACCAAAGTCTTCGAACGCACCCACTTCGCCGGTGCTGAAGCTGTATCTAGTTTCTCTGGTAAGTTCCTCACACACGGCAAGTGAGGGGCAGCAGTCAGGTGTCTTCGAGTTCCTCACATGTGGATCCTGCGGAGGCAGATGCCGAGGGGGTGGGTCCTCGATGCTCCTCCGATGTTAATATGTTTCGTGGGTTCCTCTCCACATATGGGATTTTAGATCTTATGGAGAGGGGGTCGGGGTAGTGGGTGATCTTTATCACGCATATCCCTTTACAAACCATGCCTTTACAACTAAATTGCGTGGTAAAGGAATGAGTGGTTAAGATGCATTTGTCATGGGGTCCGCGTTGAACGGGCATGCATGGTTCAGCCATGCGTGCCTCTGTCATACAACCGCTTCTAGTTCCAGAACAGGTGGTTTTGAAGCCCCTGGGTGGTGCCCCCTCAGCCTGCTGGGAGACTGGCATGCCTTGAGCCCCAGTCCTGGTCAAAGGCGGAAGTCTTGTAGAGTTTCTCCACCTCATACGGCCTGACTGGCTGCTTGACAGTTGACAAGTTTGGGGGCCTCGAGCTCCCATTCGTATAGTCCATTTCCAGATACTGATTTTGTTTAAGAGTCTGAGTCTTTGAAGTTCATGTCGGAGGTCTGCTTCCTTTTGAAGTACCCTCTCTTCTGCCCTGCCCTTGCTCCAGAGAGCAGTCTGTCACAGCAGTAGTGGCTCCAAATCTGATAAAGCAACAACAAAGACACTGGGAGTGACTAGAGGTTCACACCTGGATGTCAGCCACAGAAAGATGTGTATCAAAAGGTTACCCCAAAACCTGGGCCCTACTCTTTATGATTCTCTTATCAGGACCATCTCCTTCCATAGATGTAATCAGGCCCTTTCCCAGTGACTTCTCTCTCAATCAAAGAGCCCCCGTTGAAGTGTGCTGAATAGCTTGGCTCCTCCTTCCTCCGATGTGAGACCCACCGAGCTCCCAGGAATGCACAAGGGGAGATCATGTACCTCACCATGCTCCTCCAGTCAGCCCTAGCCCACAGACTTCCATGTATTGTACTACTCACAGGCACACATACACCCAGCACATGCATCCACATGCACCCTGCAAAGTGCTACATATTAACTTAAAGTAGGCCAAGAGTGAGTTAAGCACACAGCAATGGAACTTTACATGAGTGGGCTTGTAGGCCTCACTCCACTGACACAGGTAAAAAGGCCTGTTCACTCCCACTGATCACTACATGGCATGCTGCCTCCACTACACTCGTGCTTCTTAACTCCTGGTAAAGACAGTAGCCTTTGACCACCTGGGGGGTAGTGCTTTGGGCACCCTTCTCGGTCAAAAAAGACCACAGTATGTGAGAAAGGCTTATGTCATGGTGCACACGCATGGCCTGTGTTCGCCAATGGCTAAAAAAAGTCTGCACTAAGGATCCAGATATTGTTGCAACTGGGACACTCTGGGCAGGGGTGCACTTCCGTCACCACGTGACGGACTTTTCTGTCCCAGTACTCTGCATTGGCAGTTGGTGTGAGAAGTTGGCCTGATATATGATGTTTCCAATCCTGGAACCACCTTGTATCAGTCCAAGCTTTCCCTTATGGTGTCTGGTTGTAAGTCAACCTTGTAGACAAGCTATCTTAATGGTAGCATAGACTAAGCAGCCTTAAAGGCTTAACTCAAGAGGTCGTGTTAAGCGAGCTGTTTTACCAACCACAGTCATGTAATATCAAATGAAAGGACACCACACAAGTATATATTATAAAAATATATGTATTTATTACTCAAAATAATCCCCAGTATTCTTTATGAACAAAGGGGCACAAGCGTTATATCAAAAGCACAGTATAACATACAAAGTTGCACAATTATGGATGAGGGCGAGGGGCCACTCAGACCATATATTAAGAAAGTGGTATAAGAGATACCAATCGAACAGTGGTTAGGCCTAGGGCCTAGGGAATCGCTGGGAGCAGTCGGGACAAGCAATGCTGAAGTCGGGAAAAGCCCGCGGGATTCGGGTGCAGTGCTGAAAGCACACGCATGCACCAATGCAAGTCAATGGTGCGTAAAAGTTAAGCAAATAGAGTTTTAGGACACTTCCGCTGAACCTAGAAAGACAAAACTTAAGACACAGGCCCTAGAGGTGTGTACCAGTGTGGGAACACCGGCGTTGCAATGTTACCTCACCCACAGGAAGCGGGTGCACAGGGTCGAAGTAGTGTCGGGTTTCGTCACGCTGGTTCTTGGTGCTTGAAGCTGAAGAGGCTGCAGGCGCTGTGAAGGAGAAGTGTCCGGTGGGATCCAAGGGTGGATCAAAGTCGAAAAGTACCTGAAAGCAGAGGGGACAGAGTCTGGGTCACTCAGCAGTAACCAGGGTGGAACCAGGATGTAACCAGGCAATATCGGGCGCAATCAGGTGGTTGTCGAGGAGCTTCTCTCCGCTGTCACGTAGGCTCTGGGGCATCTACGAAGTCCAGGAGCAGGTCACGATCTGTCCCACAAAGGCTCTCGCCGTCGGCGCTGTCGGCTTCAAGATTGGAGCAAACAACACTTGGTAAAAGCAATCCACGCGGAACCGGGAGATTGCTTCTCACTCGGACCAGGAGGGTCAGAGTGGGTACTCCTTTTCAGGGGAGTGGGTGCAAATCTGGAGCAACCAGAATCACAAGTTGTATTTTGTTTTTCATTGGCACAGGGGCCACAAGCCAGCTGGCAAGGGACTGGCCAACACGTTGAGCCAAAAGAAGCAGAAGGGCCCCACGCAGCACTCGTCGAGTGTGGAGGGCTGAACTTCGGTGCAAGAGTGGCTCAGGGTTGGGGCTTCTCAAACCCCGGTGTACAGCTTCGAGGGTCACTTGTGGGCCGCACGGTCAGCGTCTCGTGGTCTTTTCAAGATGGCGTGCCCCACGCTTCTGGTCGCCTCCACGGGTCTCAGCTCTGCAGGGACTGTGGATCGTGCTGTTAGAAGGCAGGCAAGCTTGATCTCGTCGATCTCTGTCGCTCGAGTTCCGGCGGGAACTGCAACAAAGCAGACGTCGAGGGCTGGATGGTGCCTGTTTGCACAGGGTGGTCCCTCCTTGACCACAAGGGAGATTCTTCAGTCTTCTACGTTGAGTAGGATGTCGAAGGGTCCAGAGTTTCATTTCTTATGTTTCATCAGGTTAATCTGAAGTGCATTGGCACTGCTCCCACTCTTATTCGAATCTGGGGGGCTGGATTACCTGCTAGGTCCCCTCCTATGGGTGGGACCCAGGAAGGGGGTGGATACACCCCTTTCCTTTGATCCAGGCCGCGCTGGGACTGGGGCTGGTGTACCCCAGAACCGGTTTGACCGGATTATGCAAGGGGCAGCCTTGTGCTCCCCATGCAGTGTCTGGTTTCTTTCAAACCTCTCTGCTACAATCCACTATCTTCTGTCTGGGGGTGTGTGACACCTCCCTGCGACAGGAAACCCTTTGTCCAGGCCCCTTTGGCTGAGTTTCGGTCAGCTTCAGGGGGTCAGACTTGTGTCTGTGGCAGAAGCATCCATTTTGTGGATCTGAGGCCCTTTTAGAAATTAACCGCATTTCAGTAAAGTAACATGTCTTACCCCTCTAGAGGGGTGGAATGCTATCCCCGTCGCCAGAACTGGCGAGGGGATAGTATTCCAAATCGTATGACACCTTACACGACATGTTTTGATAAAGCCAAACCAAAGTTGCTATATAACCGCGAGGATTATAATGCACTTAATAGTATATGGTATGGCATTATCCTGAAACAGCTTAGGGATTTGTTCCCGACGGCTGCAGACAGGCTCAGCTCATGCCAGAGCTCCATCTCACAATAAACCACGCACTCTGCCTCCAGAATTGATAAGGCCTTCCATAGGAGTGACTCACAGGTTTATATGTGTCCAGATATAGGTTTAGATATAGGTATACTATATCTAAGCACGAGGTGATTACACCATCTTGCCCCAGCTGAGTGATCAGCCAGTTGTGTCAATTTAGGAACCAGCCAGGGGTGGCAAAAGATATGCTGCAGCCCCTGGTAGGCCTTGGTGGCACCTATGCCCTGAGCACCTATAGTGCATGGTACAGGGGCTGACAAGGTGTCCATTTCCAATTGTGGTATGTACCTAGGGTACATGGAATCCATTTTACAGAGAGAGCAGATAGCCTGGGGCCCTGATTAGCAACCAACTAAGTAAAAAACCAGCTAAACACAAGGCAAAAAATCTGGGGTAACCATAGTCAGGTAGCCACCGTCCTACAGTTGGCTAAAATCCTAAGGCTGGCGGAAGGTGCAACACACATAATGGAGCAACTAAGCAGCAATGGGCTCCTTACTAGTCACTATCATTGCATTTCAGCCGAATTATGTGGCAGGTGAGTGACTGGTGCTCTTAAAAAATCGTGCTTAGAATAGGACAGCCCTGACCTGGGGTGGTGTGGAGTGCAAAAAACGATGGATTTAGGCCCATATCTCTGTACTGGGGTGAATGTATGACAATGTTCTGCATTCTGTCCATCACCTGTTGTTTTTGCCTAGAATAGGACAGCAACGTAATTGTAAGTTTCATTGAAACATTGCTAACGAGGAGTTTACCAAAGTGTTTGTTTGTGTCATTCAGAATCCTCAGTCAGCACCAGCTTTTGCTTTGTGCACTTAGGTAGGTGTATTGTATTTTGTGTGACTCTGCTAAATGAAGGATTTTAGTGAATGGACAAAAATAAAATACAGGTCTTGCTTGGAGTGGATTGTGGGTGTGTGGGACAAGGGGAAGGGCACCCATGCAAGTGGAGGCAGCAAGCGGTTCACACTAACTAGCCCCAAGTACATTAGGTTTAGGCCTAGTCCAACCCCGGCTAATGGTGCTTTGCCTTATGACTGGTTAGGTGAATGAGACCAACAACTCAATGTAATCATAAAATGAAACCAAAGGTGCCTTTTTATAAAATATATGTATACCCGTGGGGCTACATGGTGGAAACTGAACACACAAATGAACTCTTCAGAGAAATATTTAGCAAAAAGCATGAAGAATAAAGAACTGCATTAAACTGCTTCCTGACCCTCGAGCAAACAGTAGTCTGATGAGGACACTTCTTCCAATCAGAGCACTTCTCATTTAAACTCTGGGGCCCTCAGGGAGGGCTTGTTTCCGTCAGGGAACGCAGAGAAACCGCATACCAAAGCTGTAGGTGACTGAACATTTACATGGTAGAGTGCACCCTTTAAAAGCTGCCCCCGCCGTCCCGGGTAGTCAGTGGCACGCAGGTGTCTATATGTGACAAATATTAGCTTCCTTCTACAACTCTTTTTTTACATAAATGACTGACCCCTTTCATTTATTTAAAAAAGAAGCTGCAGTATTGAAGTCCAGATTCACTCTGTATGGAAAGTGGTGTGACAGGAGAGAAAAAAAATCGAACAGAATTTTAATGCAAAGATGTACATTAGCAGCCTCTTAAAACTGCAAAATGGCTGAAGCAATCTTCCAGGGTTTTTCTTTGAGAAAGACCTTGGAATTAAACTAACACTGGTTAAGAGTTACAAGGAAGTGAACAGGTGAAGCCAGCACATACCAGAAGTTCCTACAACCACTTTGTAGGTAAGTGTGTAAAGTGGGCGCCCTGGTACATACACACAGGCACATACATGTATGTACATTAGATATAGATGCCACTTTAGCACGTGTCCTTGATGGGTTGGTGTGTGGTTCTCATGGCTCTCGTCCAATAGGAAAGTCTCTATCACCCAAGACAATTGCGATTTGAGTTAAGTGGGTCTGACTGCTTTGTTTCTCCATTTTCAATAAACCTATCCATAGATTAGAAGCTCATCTACATGTTCCCGCCATCGGGCCATCGACAGCAGAAGCCTGCCGCGCACGTTTCCAGGCGCTAATAGATGTTTCTCGGAGAAGCAGGGGACCTTGATGAATGCTGGCAGGCAGAGACAGCCGAAACCCAGGCCAAGAGCCACGGCGGCGAGAAGAAAAATCACTGCTGTCATAAGCAGGCGCGCAAACACATCTCCACTAAAAATAAGCACTCGCCAAGCACAGGCGGCCGGGAAGAGCTCTCCAGTAATGAACGAGCGGCCGGCTTGGCGAGACGGACCGTGCAACGAGGAATATTTGCTTTCATTAATAGCGGCCAGCATAGTAACTCTCCGAGTAATGATGCGCGGAGTTGTATGAACCCAGGGCACGAGGGCAGAAATTGCAGGTGTAGTGAGTGCATGAAGCAGGCTGGGCTCTTCGGCACCGTTCAGTTCTATCTAACCTTTGCCACCGGCAAACTGGCTAAGAGACAGGAAGTATAATACAGATCAAAGAGAGAGAGAGGACTAGGTAGGCTAGCCCGTATCCCCTGGGTTATATGTAGATATCAATGTGGACTAGCTTAGTTTAGGGGGAGGGGGGCCCAGTTTATTAAATACTTGTTAACCCTCGGGTGCTGGGACCTCCTGTATAGCTTTTTAAACTTTCACTTCTCACTCCTTCACTGCACACGCAGCAATATACCAGCTCCGCAGTCACCTGGCGTTGCAGCACACCCGGGGCACATTCGGTGCCACTGTGGTGGGCCCGATGATGAAGCATGCCACCGACTAGGTCGGTGGGTGAGGGCTTTATAAGGAAAACATTGCTTTTTTCCTTTCTATTGTCTGACGTACCAGAGTCACTTAAATCCCCCCTCCCCCTAAACTAAGCTAGTCCACATTGATATCTACATAAGAGACAGGAAGCCCATTCATTCCACAGGGCCTGCACCTCCTCATGGCCGCGGTCTCTCATCTGTGGAGAGGTGCGCGTGCACACCGAGGGCCTCATTTATGAAAAGTGACGCATCGCTGCGTGAAAACAGCGATGCGTCACTTTTCACTGCGCTCTCCCTGCGACATGATTGATGCGTCATATTTACAGTATGACGCATCATGTCGCAAGGAGTTACAGATACGTCAGTATTTCTGACGTATCTTTAAGCGCAAAAGTCACGCATTGCTGGGGTGTGTCACAAAAGTGACGCAACTCCAGCAATGCGTCCTTTCACATGGGGAAAGCCCCATGTGAAAGGGCTTGCATCAGTCTTACGCCTGCTGTGAGGCAGGCGCAAGATTTTGACGCAACAGCGTCCTAAAAGTGACGCAGTGAAATCTCATAGTTTTCACTGCGTCACTATTACGAGGCTTTTTGCGGGTGAACGCCCCCTCTGCATACATTATACCTGACGCAGGTATAATGTAGCGCAGGGGTTTACAAAGTGACGCATCTGCTTAGATGCGTCACTTTGTAAATAGTGCACAACAGGAGGCATGTTTTACGCCGCCGATGCGTCACAAAAAGTGACGCATCGGAAGCGCAAAACTGACGCAAGGCCTCATAAATGAGGCCCCGAGACCGGGCATCCCTGTTACTCTGTGTGGAGAAAAACCCCGAATAAAATAGCTGCTCACGCTATCGCCCTGTCCAATTTTCTTTCATGTAGTCTTAGCTGGTTTATGTCTCACGCAGCATTAACTTAATCCATCTCCTCTTGGGGTTGCTAGGGGACTTGGGGCAGATTTATGGGGATTTAGCATAAGGCAGCACAGCAACTCACCTTCCTGCACTGCCCTACCTCAAAATGAAAGGGCAGAATGCACCATATTTATGTAAGACTGTGTATTCCTGTCCTGTCCCCTTGCGCTGATACCGTTTTGGAAGCCTAGCACCAACCCAGGCACCCTTGCACCATGGCACAAGGGTGTTTGTATTGTCAGCAGGATTGTTTTTGTGCAGGAAGGGGCGCCTTCCAGCAAAAAACAAAACAAAAAAAAAGATCCTGGGAGGCTTTTTCCTCTAAGTGTACTGCAGTTTGCAGCACACATAGGAAGAGGAAAAGATGAGCAGAAATAAATTAGAATTATTTCTCTTCCTTGCGCATCCCCAGGTGTCTATCCCTGAAGAAGTGCCAAAATCCATGGGTGTTACGTGGGAACACTCACTGCAACGCCCATGGAACATCTCCCTAGCGAAGAGTAAGGCAACACAACAATTTGTGCTTTCCTGCCTTATTCCATGTCTATGAGGCCATTCAAAGCTGCTTTACGTGGCCTCATAGATATGATTTTGTAGTTTACCCCACCGGGGCATCACAAAAAGTGACGCTAAGGGAGTAGAAAGTGCTCATAAATAATAGACTGTCAAAGCGCTCGGATACCTTCGGGTCTAGCCAGCGCTTTATAAAACTCTTCAAATAAATAAATAAATAAATCTGCAGGTTGTGGGCATTCCTGCAGCTCTGGATCCATGCAGTTGCGGGAGACTGCATCTTGCAACCACTGGGCGTAGCTAGTGTTTGTCTTCTGGGGATTATGACTCAGCCTCATAGAGGGAACTTCATGTACAGGATGCGGTTCCTGTGAATTTTCACCTAACCGGCGTGAGTGCACTCAGCGGGTCCAGTTTTTCAGATGCAGTGATAGTTTCAGAGTTGGTGCAATGGTGGCATGGGGTGAGGATGTAGGCTCAGCAGTAGTGTAAGGAGAGGGCACAACAGTAGTCTAGAAATGATACCTTTCATCACCATTCATTTTTTCTCATGTTTATCTGTCCCTGACACCTCTTTCCCCACGTAGAAGCCTCTGTGTCTTAGCACCCTTTTAAGGCGGTTTTTGAAACTAGGTGGTAAAATTGTTACATCAGCAAACTTACATTTTAGTTTGGCCAATCTTATGAAACTCTGGTTCGTCCTGCTCTTTCTGGGCTGGAACAGCATTTTTTTTCACCCTGTTGCAGCTCAATGCCTGGTTGGTTTGCCGCCTTTTGTGGAACTTGCGCCATCTAGCCCTTTCTGGGTTGTGGCAGCACATTTTACCATTACAAAAATATGCCTGTCCATGTTGCTGAACCCTAACGCATGCCTTACAAGATTGCAATGTTTCTCAGTCATGTCTAGCACACTCACATGTAGAGCAAAGCCTCGTTGCCTAACACGTCTTTACTTTACTTAGTGTCATTTACATCAGAGCCTTTCAAATAGGCTGTACATAATGTTGCAACAGGGAACTTACAGTCTAGGTTTGTGACAACACATTACCCCGTAAAGAACCCAGCAAGGGTCTGTTAAACAGCCCCCAGCTGCCCCGCATACTGGCCCATGTTTACCAGCCCTAACACATTACTCTCACTTAGAAAGAAGCCACAATTGCACAACACTTGTCTTTATGCATGTGTTTATTTTATTTTCCTTTTCATAACAGGCATCATTTTACATCAGAGCCTTTAAAATATTTATTTACTTTTCCTTCATAATTAATGGCACTTACAGCAGAGACTTTCAACTTTGGCTGTGCATGGTGCTGCACCAGCAACCTTACAGTTTAGGTCTGTACATCACATTACCCTGTTAAAGAACCCTGCACAGGCCTGTTACACAGCCTACACAGCTGCATTACATACTTGCCCCCCTGTTTATCATCTCTAATACATTACACACCCGTAGGAAAGAAGTCACAATTGCACAACAAGTGTCTTTATTTATTTATTTTAAAATTTCCTTTATTATGGCTTCCATGACAGACATCCTTGTACATCAGAGACCTTAAAATATTTATTTATTTTTCTTTTCATAATTAGTGTCATTTTACACCAGACACTTTAAAAGTTAGGCTGTGCAAAATATTGCACTGGCAAAATAGCAGTCTGGGGCTGATGCAGGACCGTCCTCCATGTTACAGAACAATGCCTGGACATGTTGCCAGCCCATGCTGCTGATTTACAAGATGGCCATGTTTATCATTCCCATTACAGCCCCCTCATGTAAAAAGTAACCACACTTGTATAACACCTGTCTTCATTTATTTTTATTTTATTTTCATAACTGCTCTCATTTCACAGTCCAGACTTTTTAAAATTAGGCGGCAGAATTACTGCCGCAGCAAACCTATGGTCTAGCTTCCCGCCTCTTTTAGGACCATTGGCTTTCCCGCCCTCTGCTGACTATGGCACGCCCCCACACCTCAGGCCACCACTCAGGAACGCCATCGCCATCAGGAACGCCTCCTATGGGGCTGGCCTATCTCCCAAAAAAGACCCTGCAACACTCTAGGGCTCCCATTCCACAGATGGACCTCGCCGCTGCTCATGCAACACCAGCCTGCAACCGCACCTACCCGCTGAACATGCCCAGACATGTCTCTGCATGCCCAGACATGTCCCTCCTTGCCCAGCCAACATGGCGCACACTGGTAGGTCTCTGATCATCCATCCCACAACCCTAAACACACCTGTAGGCCCTACTGCTTGCCTTGACGCTAGCCCTAGCCACCCCGCACCACCACTCTACACCATTGACACACATATACATCTATTTAATTCCTGTGTGAAGGGCACTCACACACATTACACCTGACCCCCCTTCCTGGATTGACCCACAGGTGCTGGACTTCCGGCCCTGGACTTCCGACCCTGGACTTCCGGCTCCGGACTTCCGGCCCTGGACTTCCGGGGAGGGACTTCCGGCCCCGGACTTCCGGGGAGGGACTTCAGGGGCGGGACTTCCGGGGCGGGACTTCCGGCTCCTACGTCACTTCTGGGGGGCGTTCCCACCTGTCAAAAAATGAATGGTGATGAAAGGTATCATTTCTAGACTACTCACAACAGTACCCCCTTAGCAATAGCAAGGGCATTTGTAGGAGTTTATGTGTGCTCATAATGCGATTGTCTAATTATTCTTTAAATTCAGCCCAAGGCCAGATACTACACATACTATCATATATGACAGCCATTTCCAGGACGTTATTAACATTACCAGCATCTATATTTAGAAGAATTCAAACGTATGTGAATTATCAGCTGAAAGAAGGTTCTGCCAATGATTCTATTTTAAAAATTGCCTCTGTAACCAAAAGGAAAGGCCTAATATTACAGAGATTTCTAGAAAGGAATAATAATAATAATAATACTGATGCTTATAAAGTGCGAACAGCTACCTCACAAGGAGGTGTCCCGGCGCTAAGAGAGTGCTTCAGCTGAGCAAGAAGCTTGGTGAATTGTTTAGGTTTTTTGCATAAAAAGCCAGGTCTTTAAGAGCTTCTTAAAACTTGCTTCTGTCGTGGCAGATTGAATGGCCAGGGGCAGGGCGTTCCAGAGTTTCGCCGTGCCAGCAGAGAAAGATCTGCCCACAAGTCTGGCCTTCCTAACTCATGGAATAGTTAGCTGAAGCAGGGAATTGGAGCGTAGATGTCTCTCCTGATGGTAGCGGGGGAGTCTGAGTTTTAAATAGGTAGGGCAAGTACCTTTTAATGCTCTAAACGCCAGGGTGAGAACTTTGAATTTAATTCTGCTCGCCACTGGGAGCCAATGCAGTTCGCGCAGATGCGGAGAGACATGATGTCTGAAAGGAATCGGTTTTATCAGTCTCGCAGCCGCATTCTGCACGATCTGCAGGCGCTACACCAGATATTTGGGCAAACCAAGGTAGAGGCCGTTCGAGTAGTCCAGTCTGGATGTAACTGTCGCATGGACTACCATTTTGCGGCACTCAGCAGGTAGAAGAGACAGAAATTTACGAAGGTTTCTAAGTTTGTGAAGACATCCAGTGGTGACCTGCTGCACGTGCGAGGAGAAAGAGAGATTCACGTCCCATCTTACTCCCAAATTCTTCGCATTGGTTCCAGGGACTGGTGCTGGGCCCATTTCGGGGGGCCACCACAGGTCTGGTGGAGGATGCGTATTTTTTCCAAAGAATAATACCTCCGTTTTGGATGCATTCAACTTAAGTTTGTTAGTATTCATCCAACTGGCTACATCTTGAAGGCAGCCCCTTATTTTGCTGATACTTCAACATAGGGGAAGACTAGTTGTGTATCATCTGCATATGAAATTGCCTTGACCCCCCATTTGGTGATCAAGGTGAAAAGTGGGGCTAAATAAACATTAAAAAGTAGCGGGCTGAGTGCAGGTGTGAGGTGTGTAGTATTACTGTTACTTCTCCTAATTTCAGGTCAACTCCGTCTCCTCCTCCTGCTACAATAACCTCCGCATTCTCCGCAGGATCTACAAGTGGATCCCAACCGAAACAAGAAGAACGGTGACACAGGCCCTTGTCAGCAGCAGACTGGACTAAGGCAACACACTCTACGCAGGAATCCCAGCCAAACACTTACGACGACTAAAACGCATCCAAAACGCCTCCGCCCGAATGATCGTCAACATCCCCCGCTGCAGCCACATCACCCCCCACCTGAAATGCCTACACTGGCTCCCCGTCGACAAGAGAATCACCTTCAAGCTCCTCACCCACACACACAAAGCACTCCACAAAGCCGGACCAGCCTACCTGAACAGCAGAGTCAGCTTCTATACCCCCACCCGCCAGCTCCGCCAGCCTCGCCCTCGCCGCTGTCCCCCGCATCCAACAAACAACCAGCGGCGGTAGATCCTTCTCCTACCTCGCCGCCAAGACCTGGAACACCCTCCCTACCCACCTACGGAAGACCCAAGACCTACTCGCCTTCAGAAGACTCCTCAAGACCTGGCTCTTCGAGCAGTAGCGGCACCCCCTCCCCTCAGTGCCTTGAGACCCTCACGGGTAAGTAGCGGGCTTTACAAGTACTCTGATTGATTGATTGATTAATTTCAAGAAAAGTCTTTAATGGTCTCGGTTATAAGGTGTATCCAGGAGTCTGATTGCCAGACGTCTTTTTGACTCTGTAACTTTGCCAAGAGATTTGACTGGAGCACTGACTCGGATGTCTGATCTGCTTTTATATGCACCATTTGCACATACATTTTTGAAAACATCTTTGGAGGTACGTCCAACTCCCCAGGCAGTGTTTACACACTGCAAAGTCTTTACATCCATTTGTATTGCTACCATGGTCTACAAAGGCATCTCTTAGCACTATACGTGCCCCCACTCCTCTTCCACAAGCCCACCCTATGCCTGGTCTGCACTCACAGGAAACTGCATCCGGACTTTTCCCATAGCGTTCCATGCTGGCTGAACCCCTGAGGTTTAGTATTCTGGGCTGTATGGTAATATAGTAGCATTTATAGATCACTTCCCACACTAATGGAGGAACCAACATGCATTAGCAGACAGACAGAGTAGTACGCCAAAGCAGGAGTGAGTGGTGGGAAGCGTGTTCCAATGCTGTGTGGATCTGTGCTTCGAGAGCTTTGGTGCTGTGTGTGATTGGCAAGAGTATTGCTCTTGTCCCTTCTGATTGCACCTCGTATCCATGGTGCTGGAACAATGTTTAGAGTGGGGCTGATGCTAATAATGTTACATCACTGAATTCACAGGGATTGTGAAAGGTTCAAGCGTCATACAAAGAACAAGTGTAATATGTGTGCCATGCTCATCCAGCAGGAGAGTGGTGAGGGTGCAGTATGTAGCTGGTGGTACATTTTGGAGCAGAGGTGGCACACTGCCAATTACAGACAGCCCAATTCCATTGAAATGGTCACTAAATTTACATAGACATTCAATTTGCATAGACATGCAGCTTTACTGGTAAGAATATGTAGCATAAAAACGAATATGTATAGAAATCGGGTTTCAGGGAATATTAATCACTTGCGCATCACCAAGTAAAGTGTTTTGATTTCTTTTGATTCTATTAAAAACTTTGTTTCCATCAAAATTCAGAATTTTAAAAAAGTGCTTAATTTGTTCTTTCCTAATTGCTGATATACTTTGAAATATGTGTACAGTTAATTCCCCGGTATTTGCTCTGTTCAAAGCATGACAATCATGAGGAACACTATGAAGATCCCTCGCATCCACAGACACAGAGCTGGTGGGAGATCTTTCTCCTACATCGCAGCCAAGATCTTAAACGAGCTCCCGGTGAACATCAAACGGCCCCCTACCCTGCACACGTTTAGGACGGACCTCAAGACCTGGCTCTTCGACTGATCCAGAGCTGCCCACCTCCCCAGCGCCTTGAGACCCTCACAGGTAAGTAAAGTGCTTTTAAGCACCCTGATTGATTGATTGACCCCTCCATCCCATTCCAGAACAAGAAAGAGGAGACAGACACCCAGCTTTGTGTTCTGCCATAGCCTAACTGCAACAATTTAATCTACTACAATTCAATCAAGGAAGGGAAGGTAGTTACATACATCAGCGATATGAATAGCAGGTAAATGCATCACACAAACTGTACAGCAAGTGACACTTAAAAATATGTTAAATCAAAATACATTCTGCAATGACTCCTCTGTGGTACACAGGTCAATATTGAACGCCCCAAGTTGCATACTCCTACCACTGGTCTCATTGTGGATAGCAAAGCATCTTCTATTTATGTCCTCAACAGGGGCAGGCACTTAATGAAACAATTTCTTTTCTCCACCAAGAGTCAGAGGCAAATAATGGCATCAACATTCACTTATACAAATTCCACCCTTGACTAGTTTAGGGCTGAACAATTACATACACATTAATAGAAATGCACACAACACAAGGGAACCGCGGAGCGCTCCATTCCTGCCAGGGCACCTGTGGCCTGACCAGCCTTCAAGCAAAGTGCCCATCAAATATCAATCCCAGGCAACCCAGGGTAGGACTAAAAGGTTCAGGATCACCAGCAGGTCAGTCCCCCCTCCAGCCAGTCCTGTGCCTAGATACTCTTGACCTCATCAAGAGGGTAAACCAGCAAAACAGCCAAATTTGTCAGTTATCCCCTTATTTTCTTCCAAAATTTCTGCCTGTTGCCTTTAGGTGAGAATGGGTGGGCATTTCGCAAAGCTGCTCCCAGCCGACTGATAGGTATGTCTGCATTCTCCATCCATCGAGTCACGTGGTCAAAGAACAAAGAGCTGTCTTATTGATCCTGTGGTATATTTAAGCCCCGTTGTGGTGCCCCAGATGATGTCATGCTTCATACCTGTATAGAGCGGTGGTCTGTGTCTTGTCTGCACCCTGCAAGACACAGACCACTGCACGGCCCATGGAACAATTAAAGGTGACCCTTTGCTAGAAGCAGGGGTCGCCATCTCATATTTGTTACTTTGCGTTAAAAGAAAATAACATGCTACAGCCTTTAATTTCATTTCCTCTACCCCACCAAGGATAGCACGAAGAGGAGTGATATATTGAATGAATATGCATTAATTCACTGTTATGTCTGATTGAGCAGGTCCTTGTGGAATCCACCCATGAGCAACAGAGGAGCAGTCTTTTTTTTTGTAAACCAACTGAGAAGGCCACATTACCTGACTGTCTGACACAGTAGTGTCTGGCACCTCAAAGGTTTGTTAAGAAAACCCTCACACACCAAACTGGTTTGTGTCATGCTTCATCTTCGGGTCCCAGCTGAGTAGCCGAATGCTACTCAGCTGTGCTACTACACCTGTTTACAGTGGAATGGGTTTGAGGTGTGAGTGAAGTGTGATGAAGTGAGTGTAAATATAAAAACACCTCCAGAATTCTACCTCTTAACTTATTCCTGGTGATTCGGGGTATATTAAAAACAAGAGAGTAGGTAATAATCTACGGATACTACGTGTAGTTTATTATTACCCTTTGATGGTCGACATGTTTCATCCCACTTAAAAATATTGGGGCTTTATTCAGGACCTCTCAAATACATTATGTAAAGTGAAAAAGTGAGTGGTAAAAATAGAACCACGTGCTAGAGCTTTTTCAGTACTTGCGCTAAGGAGTACTATATATGCTCGGAGGACTGACCGTATTTTGGGTCCTCAAATTGGTTAATACACTAATCGGATTGTAGGCGCACGCATCTGGTCCTGGGAGGGGGAGCCTTTAAAAGTCACAAATTGGTGATAAGGTCTCTCTCCTTAGTATAACCTATTGCGGTGTTCTCAGGGACAGGCTGGTCAACAGAGGAGCAGCCCTCAGCATTCAGTTTATACAGGCAGTCATGGACAATGCTCTATATCTTCTCCCAGAGATACAGCTGAGTGACTCACAGACATGTACCGTATACGGCCAGATAAGGTAAATGACATCAGTTCATTTCAGACGGATGTGTCGGCATGCACAGAAGAAGTCTAGCTATAGTGCTAGGGTTTAGGGATTACCCAGGACTGACAGCGGAGTGACTGACTGGAGCGTACTGGTTACAGGCAGCCTGGATCTCCATGGTCCACCCAGGATCGATGGTGGAGTAGCTCACAGCAAGACATGTCATGTTGATGCTTGCGTGTGCTTAACCTACCTGTCACACCGTACCTCACCCCAGAGATGTCCACCCTACTGCTTCAAATATAGACACCAGTGCATTATGAAGAGGCAGCATTGTTACAATAAGTGGGGCTGAAAAACATACAAAACCAAATTAGTGAGAATTTGCCTTGAAAGAAAATAGAGATTATTTTTTTAACAGTGCCAGTTCATGCACTGCATCAACCTCCCTCTATCTATTGAGCTACATTGGCCTGCATGTGGCAACAAGGGCACCCGTTTGTCAAGTACCATGCCACTGTGCAGTGAGAGGAACTCTGAATAGCTTTTGCAACAATGCATAGATTTTAATCTTGTCAGTGGCGGGGTTCAGAGGGTGGTTGTTATGAGGCCAATAAGAACTTTTTCCTTCTCACAATCTTGCTTATATGCAGTTCACAGGTGATCACGTTTAATCCCTATTTATTCTTTATTCCTGACAGTTTCAGTTTTCCACTCTACAGGCTGTGAGTGCCCTTGGCAGCGATTGGCATCCTCCAACTTCCGGGAGCTGCATGTGACATGCCTACAACTCTTCCGCACCTCACATTCATTCATGGAAACCTTCCACATTGATTGGACTTTGATAAAAGAAATGAAAAGTTTTAAAATTCAGTGTAGTTCAAAGTGAAACACTCTGGGGTGAATTCAGCAAGCAATCACTGCTTCCCTTTGGGGTTTGTTGTGTTTTGGCAACCAATGTACATTACAGAGGGGAAACTATGACTTCCTTCTCTTGTTGGTCTCCCACTCAAGTAATCCCGACAAACCAGGGGCAGTTTGGAAATGACAGCTACCAATGGTAGGATAGGTTAGAAGAGACAAAGAGGAGGTCTGAGATCTCCACCTAACAGGACCACTGTGGGCTCAATTTATCGCAGAGACTGTCTCAGCCCGCCAGACAGTGCAGAGCGAACAAGTATTGGCAAAGTATTGGAGATGGCTGGCAACCTATTGGATTTGCCAGCATTTGTGTTTTTTAAATGTGCACTCGCATACAGACGTCTTTGATGTTTCTATAACACGCAAACGTGTTTCTGTAATAAAGAATTACAATAAAATTCACAAATAGCTTGCCATGTGTTTACAGCAGGTGTATGAGCATGCACAGGTGGCCGTCCTTGAAGTTGATAATTGCCCCTCCAAAATGTTCTGCCCATAGATAGATATAGATTTATTTATTTTGAAGGTTTTATATAGCGCAAACAAGACCCTTGCGGGTATCAGATCGCTTTACATGTCATATATTGGAAACAAGTATAAGCATAAAAACATACAATTAGAGGTGATTTGGATATAAGGTGCTCAAAAGTACAAACTAGTAATTACAATGCAGTACTCAATAATATAGACTAATAACTAGAATACAGAAATAAGTAAGTAATTCACATGATTTTAGCCATGAGAATTGCTTTCACTTCTTTTTTGAAGGAGGCTGTGGAGGGGTTCAGTCTATTTTTTGTGGGCAAATTTAGTTCAAATGTGAAAAGTGTGTACTATCCGATCACTGATTCTGAGAAACTCATTGATAAACATCTGACATGATTTTCAGACCATTGCTTTTATGTTCTAGTCTGTCCATGTGTAAAGAAGTATGTGGGCAGTACCATGTTTGCTGCACAGAAACGCATCTTAGAATATATGAGAGCCATCCAAAATAGGGACAAGTTATACCCAATAGCAAGACAGTTAGAAGAATTCCACAAGAGCAATCGCAATCTGTTAAGATTCTTTGTAGTCGATCGAATACCCGCCTCTAGCAGAGGTGGTGATAGGATTCGTAGACTACGACAGTTAGAATCTGAATTCATTCTGGAACTCCATACAAAAATCCCTGGGGGCTTGAACTCTGAGGAAGAAATGTCCTGGTATCTGGGAGATTGAACCACAGACTAGTACAGATCCTCCTCCTCCCTCCACCCCCCTTTTTTCCTAGCCTCCTATCTGATGTATCTGTGTAAATAGTTTTTACAATTTTAATTCACGTTCACTATAAGGTCATATGTGTTAAGCACCTGTCTGAGCCCTGTATCATGGACACTTTTTTCGCCCTTCCCTTTTAGGTGGTGAAACAGTCTGAAGGCAGAAAACTCTCTAAGAGCCACATGTATAGCGGTTAGGAATATCACATTGGAATGAATAATAAATGCCCACTTGGGATAGATTGTAATATCGCCTTGTCATGTTCATTTTTTCAGTCTTTTGATTTTTTAACCCACTTGGGATTTTATATATTTTTTTTAGAAAACCGCAGCCTTAATAGTTCTGATGTTTTATTTAAATATTATATGGATTAATTACCCACTTGGGATTATGAACTTTATTCGTTAACTCAGCATTACTAAATGGTTGAGCTGTGCATTTACTAATAGGAATATGATGGCCATGACACAGTTAAATTTAAGACTGGTATATATGGCACATTGATTATATGTGAAATATGATAATAAGAATTATCGCTATGACTTGTGTGCATTTCAGTCAAGCTCTTTACTGCTCAATCATAGCAGATCATGTAACTGAGCAAATAACATTGACACAGTTGTGAAGGGGAAATTAATGGAGTCCCAATAGTGTCCATGTTTGTAGTTCTGATGTGTAATATTCCTGGGAATGATGGACAAAGATATTTGATCTTCAAAATGAATTTATTGTTTTTCTATTGTAAATATATAGTAAATACGTTTTGTTGATTTACCCAGCACATTATTTTGGAATGTAATTTCGTGTTCTTTAAGACCACTACAAGATGGCCGACAGTTTTCTTTTTTTGACTACTAGTCCATTTTCACTGTCATTGTTTTTCAGGTCACATGCACATGTAATGTTTTGTTTAAATGTCCGTTTGTAAGACAAATTAATTTACCCGTGAGCAAGGCGGCTTCGCCGAAATGCGTTGGGTGCTTCTTGTTGGCTCGATGCATTGAAAATAAATTCTTTAGAGCACTTTGGAGTTGGCGTTATATTACGAGAGGAGTGCACGCGTGCTTGATTGCACGGTGAGTGGCAAAAGAAAACCGGGCTGCTTTGGACCCGGAGGTGCACGCGGCTTGAGTGTCCCGGCTTCTTCTGAGGGCGAGGAACGGATATATATATATATATATATATATATATATTTCCCAGGTTATTGTCTGAATGGGCCAACTTCAAATTTGATAAAAATCCATAAACTTATTAAAAAACATGCACGTTTTGTTATTTGGAGTAAAGCGCTTCAGCTTTTTTGGACAAATTAACATTTACAAAGGTGCCCAGGATGAGAATGAATTGGCTAACAATGGATAAAGGTGTGCGTAATTTGCGTAAATCAGTGTGGCGTAATCACGTGGAATTACCAAGAAATTGTGCAAGAAGAATAATTCTGCATTTAGGGTTAGTTTTTAGAGCAGAAACGTCCTCTTGCATCCAAAATGGAAGCGAGGATTCATCTTGTGCGCAGAAATGGTGCTAAATGCAATAGAACATGAAAAGCGAATGCGAGCAGCTGCTCGTGCTCGCTAAATGTGCTCTCGCATTAGGATTTGCCCCCCAACAAATTACTCATAATTACACGAGGAGGAGCAATCGCAAAATTGTCGGTAATTTGGCATCAAAGAGTAATGCAGAATTACCTAAATAACTCCAGTTACACCTGCCTGATTGAAATTCTGCCTAGGCCAAGAAAAAAGTGAGAGATGAATGGACCATTAGTGTCAAGATATGCTCTGATAGGCCCATTATCAAAGTGTATAGACGGATCGGGACTTTCTGGCCACAACATGGAGATTATGTTGTGACAGCCATCACAGGACTATATATATATATATATATGTATATATATATACTAGTTTAAATACCAATCTTGAAAATCTGAAATTCACCAAATCTATCAGTAACTGTGAGGCAGAGTTTCTGGATGTTAAAATATTTGTGCTCAATGGGCATTTGGCAACTAAACTACATAGAAAAAGCACTGCTGGCAATAGTATCCTCCACGCCAGCAGTGCGCATCCACGACATGTAGTAGATAACATCCCTTTTGGCGAGCTACTTAGGATCAAAAGAATATGCAGTACTGAAAAAGATCTTGAAGACTGCACCATGGAAGCCCTGGATAGGTTCAGACAGAGGGGTTATCGTGAATCTGTCCTGAAATTGGCAGTGCAGAAACTAAAAATAGAACCCGTGATTCCCTGCTTGACCCAACCCACAACAAAGAGTCAGTGAGCGTTCTTGATGATAATACCCAGGCACCGAGACTTATAACTTCCTACAGTAGACAAGCCAGACAAATCAGGCCCATTGTAACACGGAGATGGTCGGTTTTGAAAACAGATTTGGTGTTAAAACCACGATTGCCTAACGGTCCAATTGTGACCTTTCGGAAGGGCCCTTCCCTTAGGACACACATTTGTCATGATTTCCCTGAACTTAGGAAAAAAGAGGAGTGGATGAAATCCCGGTTTGGGTTCAAACGCTGCACCTCCTGTAGGGCGTGCAAATTTGGTAAAACAACCACCCAGTATTATACACCTTTTAGCCCAGACCCAGTTAACATCAAGGGTCAGTTCACTTGCAACACTGATTTAGCTATCTATGTCCTGACATGCACATGTGGCCTTAGATATGCCGGGAGCACACGACAGCCGGTGCATGTCAGGATCCTCCAGCACCTGCGAGCCATCGTAAATAACGATTCTTCATACCCGGTGGCCCGGCATTTTAAAATCAATCACAAAAATGATCTACAATGCCTAAACTATTTCGTCATCGCCTCAGTGGACAAGCCTCTGAGGGGTGGGGATAGAGACAGGATGCTGAGGAGACTGGAGTCTCAATTTATTTTGGAACTAGATAGCAGATTCCCCAATGGGCTTAACACTACGGAGGATTTGTATGTTTTCCTGTAAACACTTTCACTTACTATTACAGGTAAGATGGAGTGCGAGCCTTTAAGCACCTCCATGTTGATTTTTAAAAGAATTTCGTTTACTTACCATTTCCCTTTTCCCCTATCACCTATGGCTTCATGGTTGTTACCATACAAGCTTCCCTTTATTTTAAATTATAATTTGGGCAGCACTTTATCTTATTCAATTTTTGGACATAGACATTGGGTACTATATGTGAATTTCTGTTTCCTTACCCACAACTGCTCTGATAAGATTCAACAGTGGTCTCTCTCCACAATTTGTCCGTTATTCCAAATTGGCTTTCGACTACTGTCCTCACTTGCATTTTAGGCACAAATAATATTGTTGCTGTATTATGTTTGATTACTAAAGATCCTTCCCCTTTTCTTTTTGCTGCATCGCATTTACTGTTTACATTATTGCGTAATTTGCACCAAAATGCATTTGTCACTTTGTTTGACTATAAATATAGTCGCGTAATTTGCACTTTGCATTGGCACTTTATAAGGGTACTTAAAATCAAAATCTAATCTTACTTATCTAAATTCTATTACTTGGGTTCATTTTTAGGATATTGCCTGTACAATGGCAAGAGTTTGCACAAATTATATCAGCATTTTACTGTAAAAATATATATATATTTATACATGATTTTTATCATTTGCTTAAACTTGGCAACCCATATTTTCTATAGATTAGCGCAAATTGGACTTTATTGCTTATTTGCACATGAGTAAGGTTTAATCCACAATATGCATTCGATTAATGTTAATTTCAGCAAACTACAACAGAGATGGACTATTTCAGCATCATATGTAGTCACTTTGCTTGGTTTGGAGTATTAAATGTCCAATTCAATATATTTTAGTTACACAATGTATTTTATAAGGATGAATGTAAGGACCATCAAAATGTGGATTTTAACCATTTTTGTACTGTTTGAAATAGAATCTGGCAGAAATTGTTTGGAAAACAGACTACGAAGTACTATAAATGTAGTATGTCCTCACTCTCTCTGATCACATGGTGTAATGCTAGAGAAAGAAAAAAATGTAACTTGAAAAAAACTGTGGAGCACCGGGTATTTAACTGTGGTTGTTTTACTTACTGACTGTCTGTGAGCAAGGGCGGATGCCCGAAACGCGTCAGATTTTGTGAGGCTCAGCTTTTAAATAAACCTTTGTGCCTTCAATTATGCTGGATTCGTGTGGTTTTCCATGGTCGTGTGAAACGGAGCTCTGGGAGGCTACAGCTGTTGCATGTATATATATATATATATATATATATATATATATATATATATATATATATATATATCCAACAAAGCAGGGACCCAATATGGAAACAGGCTGCCCAGAGGTTAAAATAGGCTCTTTATTGGTAGTTTGCCAGCAGGAGCACTTCGTAAACCACACACCTGTGATCAGATAGCCAGACGCGTTTCAGAACAACAAGTCCTTTCATCAGTGGCATTTGCGGTGACAGGAAGAGGCGTTTTAAATTCATGCACCATTAGAATTAATCCCGCCCGCTTCAGGGCGTGGCCCCACGGGATTCTGGGCTTCGTAGTGCATGATAATTTACCCAAGTGGGTGCGTCTCCTCTCGTCAAGTCTAGTGCTCCTGCTGGCAAACTACCAATAAAGAGCCTATTTTAACCTCTGGGCAGCCTGTTTCCATATTGGGTCCCTGCTTTGTTGGATTTGTAACGGCCTCCCAGGTCGTGGATGAAGGCTCACTGCTGTCCTGGCGGGTCCGACGCAGCATCACAGAACGCTGCGAGTAACGGAACAGAGGCAAGCTGGAGCCTCTAGCAGGGGGAAGCCAGTTTGAAGCTCGAGGCAGTGTTCAAGCAGAGGAGGTGCCTTCGTGAACTTGGTGCACTTTTAAAAGGACAAAATTGACTAGAGGAGACGCACCCACTTGGGTAAATTATCATGCACTACGAAGCCCAGAATGCCGTGGGGCCACGCCCTGAAGCGGGCGGGATTAATTCTAATGGTGCATGAATTTAAAACGCCTCTTCCTGTCACCGCAAATGCCACTGATGAAAGAACTTGTTGTTCTGAAACGCGTCTGGCTATCTGATCACAGGTGTGTGGTTTACGAAGTGCTCCTGCTGGCAAACTACCAATAAAGAGCCTATTTTAACCTCTGGGCAGCCTGTTTCCATATTGGGTCCCTGCTTTGTTGGATTTGTAACGGCCTCCCAGGTCGTGGATGAAGGCTCACTGCTGTCCTGGCGGGTCCAACGCAGCATCACAGAACGCTGCGAGTAACGGAACAGAGGCAAGCTGGAGCCTCTAGCAGGGGGAAGCCAGTTTGAAGCTCGAGGCAGTGTTCAAGCAGAGGAGGTGCCTTCGTGAACTTGGTGCACTTTTAAAAGGACAAAATTGACCAGAGGAGACGCACCCACTTGGGTAAATTATCATGCACTACGAAGCCCAGAATGCCGTGGGGCCACGCCCTGAAGCGGGCGGGATTAATTCTAATGGTGCATGAATTTAAAACGCCTCTTTCTGTCACCGCAAATGCCACTGATGAAAGGACTTGTTGTTCTGAAACGCGTCTGGCTATCTGATCACAGGTGTGTGGTTTACGAAGTGCTCCTGCTGGCAAACTACCAATAAAGAGCCTATTTTAACCTCTGGGCAGCCTGTTTCCATATTGGGTCCCTGCTTTGTTGGATTTATAACGGCCTCCCAGGTCGTGGATGAAGGCTCACTGCTGTCCTGGCGGGTCCAACGCAGCATCACAGAACGCTGCGAGTAACGGAACAGAGGCAAGCTGGAGCCTCTAGCAGGGGGAAGCCAGTTTGAAGCTCGAGGCAGTGTTCAAGCAGAGGAGGTGCCTTCGTGAACTTGGTGCACTTTTAAAAGGACAAAATTGACTAGAGGAGACGCACCCACTTGGGTAAATTATCATGCACTACGAAGCCCAGAATGCCGTGGGGCCACGCCCTGAAGCGGGCGGGATTAATTCTAATGGTGCATGAATTTAAAACGCCTCTTCCTGTCACCGCAAATGCCACTGATGAAAGGACTTGTTGTTCTGAAACGCGTCTGGCTATCTGATCACAGGTGTGTGGTTTACGAAGTGCTCCTGCTGGCAAACTACCAATAAAGAGCCTATTTTAACCTCTGGGCAGCCTGTTTCCATATTGGGTCCCTGCTTTGTTGGATTTGTAACGGCCTCCCAGGTCGTGGATGAAGGCTCACTACTGTCCTGGCGGGTCCGACGCAGCATCACAGAACGCTGCGAGTAACGGAACAGAGGCAAGCTGGAGCCTCTAGCAGGGGGAAGCCAGTTTGAAGCTCGAGGCAGTGTTCAAGCAGAGGAGGTGCCTTCGTGAACTTGGTGCACTTTTAAAAGGACAAAATTGACTAGAGGAGACGCACCCACTTGGGTAAATTATCATGCACTACGAAGCCCAGAATGCCGTGGGGCCACGCCCTGAAGCGGGCGGGATTAATTCTAATGGTGCATGAATTTAAAACGCCTCTTCCTGTCACCGCAAATGCCACTGATGAAAGGACTTGTTCTGAAACGCGTCTGGCTATCTGATCACAGGTGTGTGGTTTACGAAGTGCTCCTGCTGGCAAACTACCAATAAAGAGCCTATTTTAACCTCTGGGCAGCCTGTTTCCATATTGGGTCCCTGCTTTGTTGGATTTGTAACGGCCTCCCAGGTCGTGGATGAAGGCTCACTGCTGTCCTGGCGGGTCCGACGCAGCATCACAGAACGCTGCGAGTAACGGAACAGAGGCAAGCTGGAGCCTCCAGCAGGGGGAAGCCAGTTTGAAGCTCGAGGCAGTGTTCAAGCAGAGGAGGTGCCTTCGTGAACTTGGTGCACTTTTAAAAGGACAAAATTGACTAGAGGAGACGCACCCACTTGGGTAAATTATCATGCACTACGAAGCCCAGAATGCCGTGGGGCCACGCCCTGAAGCGGGCGGGATTAATTCTAATGGTGCATGAATTTAAAACGCCTCTTCCTGTCACCGCAAATGCCACTGATGAAAGGACTTGTTGTTCTGAAACGCGTCTGGCTATCTGATCACAGGTGTGTGGTTTACGAAGTGCTCCTGCTGGCAAACTACCAATAAAGAGCCTATTTTAACCTCTGGGCAGCCTGTTTCCATATTGGGTCCCTGCTTTGTTGGATTTGTAACGGCCTCCCAGGTCGTGGATGAAGGCTCACTGCTGTCCTGGCGGGTCCGACGCAGCATCACAGAACGCTGCGAGTAACGGAACAGAGGCAAGCTGGAGCCTCTAGCAGGGGGAAGCCAGTTTGAAGCTCGAGGCAGTGTTCAAGCAGAGGAGGTGCCTTCGTGAACTTGGTGCCCTTTTAAAAGGACAAAATTGACTAGAGGAGACGCACCCACTTGGGTAAATTATCATGCACTACGAAGCCCAGAATGCCGTGGGGCCACGCCCTGAAGCGGGCGGGATTAATTCTAATGGTGCATGAATTTAAAACGCCTCTTCCTGTCACCGCAAATGCCACTGATGAAAGGACTTGTTGTTCTGAAACGCGTCTGGCTATCTGATCACAGGTGTGTGGTTTACGAAGTGCTCCTGCTGGCAAACTACCAATAAAGAGCCTATTTTAACCTCTGGGCAGCCTGTTTCCATATTGGGTCCCTGCTTTGTTGGATTTGTAACGGCCTCCCAGGTCGTGGATGAAGGCTCACTGCTGTCCTGGCGGGTCCGACGCAGCATCACAGAACGCTGCGAGTAACGGAACAGAGGCAAGCTGGAGCCTCTAGCAGGGGGAAGCCAGTTTGAAGCTCGAGGCAGTGTTCAAGCAGAGGAGGTGCCTTCGTGAACTTGGTGCACTTTTAAAAGGACAAAATTGACTAGAGGAGACGCACCCACTTGGGTAAATTATCATGCACTACGAAGCCCAGAATGCCGTGGGGCCACGCCCTGAAGCGGGCGGGATTAATTCTAATGGTGCATGAATTTAAAACGCCTCTTCCTCCTGTCACCGCAAATGCCACTGATGAAAGGACTTGTTGTTCTGAAACGCGTCTGGCTATCTGATCACAGGTGTGTGGTTTACGAAGTGCTCCTGCTGGCAAACTACCAATAAAGAGCCTATTTTAACCTCTGGGCAGCCTGTTTCCATATTGGGTCCCTGCTTTGTTGGATTTGTAACGGCCTCCCAGGTCGTGGATGAAGGCTCACTGCTGTCCTGGCGGGTCCGACGCAGCATCACAGAACGCTGCGAGTAACGGAACAGAGGCAAGCTGGAGCCTCTAGCAGGGGGAAGCCAGTTTGAAGCTCGAGGCAGTGTTCAAGCAGAGGAGGTGCCTTCGTGAACTTGGTGCACTTTTAAAAGGACAAAATTGACTAGAGGAGACGCACCCACTTGGGTAAATTATCATGCACTACGAAGCCCAGAATGCCGTGGGGCCACGCCCTGAAGCGGGCGGGATTAATTCTAATGGTGCATGAATTTAAAACGCCTCTTCCTGTCACCGCAAATGCCACTGATGAAAGGACTTGTTGTTCTGAAACGCGTCTGGCTATCTGATCACAGGTGTGTGGTTTACGAAGTGCTCCTGCTGGCAAACTACCAATAAAGAGCCTATTTTAACCTCTGGGCAGCCTGTTTCCATATTGGGTCCCTGCTTTGTTGGATTTGTAACGGCCTCCCAGGTCGTGGATGAAGGCTCACTGCTGTCCTAACTATATAACTCCTGAAACCTATGGTTTTTTCAGTAAATTTCAAAGGTTTTTTTTAAATGCTAATTCCTAACTATATAAGGCCTGAAACCTATGTTTTTTTCAGTGAATTTCAAAGGTTTTTTAAATGCTAATTCCTAACTATATAAGGCCTGAAACCTATGGGTTTTTCAGTGTTTTTTTAAAAAAAAATTGATTGGTTAACTGGCTTATTAAGTGTATCTTAGTGAATACATATATTAGCGAGTAATGTTTAAATATTTAAATATATGCATGAGTGATGTAATATGTGACGTCATCAGCAGTGCATTGCAGACGTGCAAGTTATAGTGAGTCCAACTAACTATAACGTGGGAATTTCAATGGTTTTATGCGAGTAAAATTTCCAGCTAACTATAACTGGTGTGAAACCTATGGTTTTTTCAGTGAATTTCAAAAGTTTTTTAAATGCTAATTCCTAACTATAACTGGTGTGTAACCTATGGTTTTTTCTGTGAATATATATATATATATATATATATATATATATATATATATATATATATATATATATATATATAAAATTTCTATGGCAAAATGAAACCCCTCATTTTGTTCCTTATCAAATTAAATGTATTAAGTGTTACCACTTTATTCCAATCAAGATGACTTCAGGTGTGCCATACTTTTGTCATAAGTAAGACTGTTAGCGTTCTAGTTGTTCTTTAGAACACTCTGGGACATTCTGTCATTGGGCTATAGTTGGGCTACATCTGGCTGATATTTGGGCTACATTTGGGCTCTTTTGTCTCTGGTGGCCATCTTGGGAGACTGCATATCAGAATTTATTTAATGAAATATAAGAGGATTTGAGAAGTCACCCAAAATGTGCCCTAATTTTTCTTTCTTCAGCACTAATCATAATTTCTATGGCAAAATGAACCCCCTCATTTTGTTCCTTTGCAAATTAAATGTTTTAAGTGTTAACACTTTATTCCAATCAAGATGACTTCAGGTGTGCCATACTTTTGTCATAAGTAAGACTGTTAGCGCTCTAGTTGTTCTTTAGAACACTCTGGGACATTCTGTCATTGGGCTATAGTTGGGCTACATCTGGCTGATATTTGGGCTACATTTGTTTTTTTTTGTCTCTGGTGGCCATCTTTGGGCTACATTGGGCTACATTTGGGCTCTAACATATATATAGCCCAATGTAGCCCAATATATATTTTTTTCAAAGTTAATTTTCGTAAAAACCACTGGAGCACATATCTTGAGACATAGCCAAGGCACATCGGGCTACCAGTCCCTACAATTTTGCCATGTTTGGTGGAAAACCATTCAGCCGTTCGGGCTAAAAGTGGTCCAACCGCCCTATGGAAATTAACATGGGGAAAACACGTTTTGGGACCCCCCTTTTATCTCGGCCCCCGCTTGACGAATCCCCCCTAAACTTTCAGAGAAGGAGCGGAGCGCCGCGAGGCAAAGTTAAGGAACATTTCAGGAAGATTCCTCAACCGGCGCCAAAGTTATTCCCAAAGAATGTTGCGATTTGCCTATGGAAAACAATCCTAACTATATATATATATATATATATATATATAGATATATATATATATATATATATATATATATATATATCAATTGCAGGGTGCACAAAGTGAAGGAGTCTTAACCCGGAGAAGTTAAAACACAGGCTTTATTTATCTTTCCAGCCAGCAAAAAGTCTCTGCATCCCATCCATTTCTAATAAGCGCCGGACGCGTTTCAAGACAAACGTCTCTTCATCAGCGGCATGTAGGTTTGAAGCTGCTTACACATTTGCTCACTCGCACCTGAATTAAATGCTCACCGCTATGGGCGTGGCTTGTTGCAGAGCCCTCTGGCTCTTGTAGTGCGCTGTGACTCTTACCCGTGTGGGCGTGCAAGTAGTTCCAATTGTAAACGCAGTAAAATCCCAGTGGATGGAGGGGGGTAACTGCCGATACCTCTTGCCATGCTTTGCGGTCGATATCCTGGTGAGCGGCTGTCGTCCCGCACCGCTAACCGCTCACTCTCCGCTCCTGTAGATCCCAATGCTGCCAGCATCAGGACAGGACCCACAGTTAGGTGGTGAGCCTCCTTCGCGACCGTGGCCAGCCGCTCCATAACAATCAATTGCAGGGTGCACAAAGTGAAGGAGTCTTAACCCGGAAAAGTTAAAACACAGGCTTTATTTATCTTTCCTGCCAGCAAAAAGTCTCTGCATCCCATCCATTTCTAATAAGCGCCGGACGCGTTTCAAGACAAACGTCTCTTCATCAGCGGCATGTAGGTTTGAAGCTGCTTACACATTTGCTCACTCGCACCTGAATTAAATGCTCACCGCTATGGGCGTGGCTTGTTGCGACCGCAAAGCATGGCAAGAGGTATCGGCAGTTACCCCCCTCCATCCACTGGGATTTTACTGCGTTTACAATTGGAACTACTTGCACGCCCACACGGGTAAGAGTCACAGCGCACTACAAGAGCCAGAGGGCTCTGCAACAAGCCACGCCCATAGCGGTGAGCATTTAATTCAGGTGCGAGTGAGCAAATGTGTAAGCAGCTTCAAACCTACATGCCGCTGATGAAGAGACGTTTGTCTTGAAACGCGTCCGGCGCTTATTAGAAATGGATGGGATGCAGAGACTTTTTGCTGGCAGGAAAGATAAATAAAGCCTGTGTTTTAACTTCTCCGGGTTAAGACTCCTTCACTTTGTGCACCCTGCAATTGATTGATATATATATATATATATATATATGAAACGCCTAACTGTGGGTCCTGTCCTGATGCTGGCAGCATTGGGATCTACAGGAGCGGAGAGTGAGCGGTTAGCGGTGCGGGACGACAGCCGCTCACCAGGATATCGACCGCAAAGCATGGCAAGAGGTATCGGCAGTTACCCCCCTCCATCCACTGGGATTTTACTGCGTTTACATTTGGAACTACTTGCACGCCCACACCGGTAAGAGTCACAGCGCACTACAAGAGCCAGAGGGCTCTGCAACAAGCCACGCCCATAGCGGTGAGCATTTAATTCAGGTGCGAGTGAGCAAATGTGTAAGCAGCTTCAAACCTACATGCCGCTGATGAAGAGACGTTTGTCTTGAAACGCGTCCGGCGCTTATTAGAAATGGATGGGATGCAGAGACTTTTTGCTGGCAGGAAAGATAAATAAAGCCTGTGTTTTAACTTCTCCGGGTTAAGACTCCTTCACTTTGTGCACCCTGCAATTGATTGATATATATATATATATATATATATGAAACGCGCCAGGCTGGACACTTGTCTGTGCACTATTGGTGCTGCTTTAATTTAATTCATCTGCAGTAAAAATTCACCTTGAGAATGCGCTGTGGTCTGCTCCTGTTTTTCTCCTAGAGCACTTGGGGAGCCAGGACTTTGTATATATATATATATATATATATATATATATTACCTATTATATATATATATATATATATATATATATATATATATATATATATATATATATATATATATATATATATTTACAAAGTCCTGGCTCCCCAAGTGCTCTAGGAGAAAAACAGGAGCAGACCACAGCGCATTCTTCAAGGTGAATTTTTACTGCAGATGAATTAAATTAAAGCAGCACCAATAGTGCACAGACAAGTGTCGAGCCTGACGCGTTTCAACCACGTTGCAGCGGTCTTGTTCACACGATATATATATATATATATATATATATATATATATATATATATATATATATATATCTCACTGCTCCTTGTTCCACCTCGTCCGTGCACTCTCGTGTGGGTGCTTCACGCGGGTGGTGCGCCCGCATCTATAATTGCTCAATTCTCCACGCAATTCCACAGACACAAAGAAAAGCACTCTCGGGGGCAAGTCCAAACAATTTATTTATGAAGGACTCACGGTAAACAAAAAGACGCGTTTCGGCAACCGCCATCGACAAAGGCGGTTGACGAAATGCGTCTGGTTTGTTCACCGTGAGTCCTTAAATAAATCGTTTGGACTTGCCCCCGAGAGTGCTTTTCTTTGTGCCTGTGGAATTGCGTGGAGAATTGAGCAAATATATATATATATATATATATATATATATATATATATGTACACAGGCACACATACACAACACACACAAACACACACACACATTTAGGTTATTTTTCTTTTTCAATCTGGGAAAGCCTCCCAAACATCTCCATTGTTTTAATTACCTTTCCCATCCCCTATTCCTGACACCGCTATGTCCTAAAAACACCCTTACTACCGGTTACCCTTACTCACCCTATAACCCTAAAAAACCCTTATCACCCAATACCCATACCCACCCCGAAACTCTAAACACACCCTTATCACCCAACACCATTACAGGTCCCCAAACCCTAAAAACACCCTATACCCCGCTCACCACTAAACCCGAAAAACACCCTTACTACCCAATCTCGTTACCCACCCTAAAATCAACCTTACCACCCAATAACTTCACCAAATGGAATTTAATAAAATATCTACTTGTCCATGGGGCAGGTTGCTTTATAAATCTACTTGTCCTGTAACAAAATCCCCTTGTTCCTTTGGTGCCATGTAATGCAGCGCCACATTATGGCAACAATCTCATAATATAAGAGCTCTGATATGGCCTCTCTGATTATGCCAGGGCTCATACCATAGTATTATTTCAATACTTGCAATCCCCTTATGTTGCCACGTTTCCACGTATCTACATACTGGGGATGAAGGTAGTTCCAGGGTCAAAATGTCCTTTTGAGTCTGTGCAAACCTACTAATTTGCATGTTTAAAGGGTTTTCAACAACTCTTCTCTAATCTTTTCCCATACTGGGACATGTTGGAAATGTACTCCTGACAATAGCAGACATAAACCTTTTTCCAGAGTTGGGAAAAAAGTGTTTGGAGGGAAAGTAAACTTGCATACACATGTATATTTGCTCAACCTAAAATGAAGTTCACAATATTTTCTAGGAGTACTATTTCTTGTCCTACTTCTGTAAATTCTTGGGAATTCACGAAAGCCGTATAGCTGCACTTAATGCAAGGACATATACCATGGGTGCACTTTTGAGACTTTCTTTAATAGTTGGGCCCCTAATTTGGTCTGACGTTGACCATGACCTTTTGGGTTTATTAAAATTCTGTCTCTCTCTCTGTATTGGCTGGCTTCACTGTGAGTGACAGCATTCTGCTCTTTCACTAGGAGCATATCGGTACAACAAAGTCTTTTTGTTCAGTGCCAGTAACTACTGTGGCAGGGTGTGCTTTTTGAGACCAACAACAAATTTTGCTTTTGCCAATGTTTTTTTATAATGGTGATGGCCCGGCAGCTCCTACACCAAAAAGGTTTTACAAAAGCAATTCCAAAACAAGTCACACATTGACAAAACTAAAAAGCTGACCACCAATTTCAGACCTACTGGCTTTGCCAATGCTTGTTTATATGTGTTTCCCGTAATGTTATTAAAACTGGTTACACTTATTTTCCATTATGAATATTTTTGGGAAATACTAGCAAGCATCAACACATGTTACTAAATGATGCTGCAAAGAAATGGTACCTGAAATGTTTAGCTAAATGTTTTTTTGTGCTATAATTTTTTAATCAACATTTTATTTTGAAAGCAAAGAATCATCAATCTTGCTTTCCAGCTTCTCCAAATATTTGCATCAAATAAGAGAGCATTCTGGGAGCATTATACATAGCCTTCTATTGCTAAACTTTGAAAACGTGTGTACACATTTTATACTGGAACCACTGTCAGTAGTGCAGTCAGAGCTTACAACATTTACTTAACCCCTTGCGTGCTTGTGACGGAACCGTTCCGTCACAAGCCTCAGGTGGGCTGTGCTGGTGACGGAACGGTTCCATCACGGCCCGCTCGCTGCGTCTGCGTGGCGCGAATTCCGCGCCTGCGCTGAGGGTTATATTGGGCGGGCGGGGCCGTGACGGAACTGTTCCGTCACAAGCACAGCTCACCCGAGGCTCGTGACAGAGCGGTTCCGTCACGAGCACGGGAGGGCCGCGCGGCCCCCTCTCCACCTTAGCACTGCGGCGGAATAGCTGCCGCAGCTAAGGGGTTAAAGCACTCACCCTAATAATAAAGGCTTTCCATTAATTAACCATAAATACAAGTTTGAACAGCATTTCCATATGGTTAAAAATATTACCTTAACTGCAGAGAGTACCCTTTTCTCATCCATAATGTGGTACTGCAAACTGGCAGCCAAAGGGTTTGTGCTGCAGGGGGTTGGGCCTACTTGTCCCAAGGACAAAATACACATGAAAACTTGTTGCCCATGACCCCAAACAATATGTCCTGGGCGTCTGGCTATAGGAATTCCACATCCCTGCTTTACCCACCACTAAACCCTAAAAACACCCTTACCACCCAATGCCCCAACCAATGCCTAAACCTTAAAAATACTCATTCCACCCCATACCCCTATTCACCACTAAACCCTAAAAAAAACCTCACTTCCCCATGCTCTTACCCACCCCTAAACCTTAAAAACAACCTTACCACCCAATACCCATACTCAACCTTAAAACCTAACAGCACCTTCACCACCCAATATCGTTAACCACCCTTTCCACACAATACACTTACCCACGCCTAAACCCTAAAAAACACCCTTTCCACCCAATACCCTTTCCCAGAGGCCAGACTGAGGCTGTTTGGTCAATCCCAGAATGGCAGTGTCAGCACCCGGTTCTGTAGTACCCAACAATGCCCCCCATGAGGCACAGCGGAACTGAAAAAAACATTTAAAAATTGAGAAGTGTCTGGTCATAGACCCGACTATGTGGCCCATTGCCATTGCGCCATGGGCTCTGGGCCAAACCAACACTGCACATGGATGAAGGTCATGAACAGTGGAGGGATGGACACAGTTAGCTCAAGAGGATTAGGCGTATGAATATGATTGCGCAGGTGAAGTACGAGAATACACTTGAATAGGTAACTAAACAGAATGTGCACATGGAAAGCATTTTTTCATATGAAAAAAATACCTCCCCGAACACCTCCACAAAACATGGGGGAGACGGGTTAATTTGCACACCTGAAAATTCCAGATTTTTAAAGAGTAGTGTATATTTACATATGCAAATAGGGTAAAATGAAAAATGAGCTATAACCTTGTGGATTATACCCCTTTCCCTATGGCCGTTCTCGGGCCCCTGCCTCAGAACGTAGAACTGGGGAATGAACCCCTCTTTCTAATTTTCCACTGTCCTAAAATACACCTTAAGTATAAATGCCTGCGCTGTGCCCACAGATAGCACTTTGGTGTAAGCTAGGGGCAAAACATTTTTGCTACTCAGACTTATCATTTTATAATTAGTGAATACTTGTATTAGTTTTCAATAGTGTGAACTAGGAAATTGTGCAAATGTAATTAATGTTGTATACATTTTCTGCATGTTTCTGCACATGTTAGATCTACCCAGAAAACTCCAATGTGACCCTAAGATCGGAGCGGCTTGTAATTCCACTACCGCATTTAAGTTGATTATAGGTTTGAGAGCCCCGAGATGATAGTTAAACATACATTCAATTTGCATCCTAGTTTTGACCTACTTTTCTAGCAGGCTTTCGAATGTTCAAGTAGCCACACATTTTCCAGGATTTCAGGTGAGTGAGAAGCCCAATCAATCCAATAATGTGGGCAGTTTATTCACTGATCCTGGGGCAGTCTATTTAAATGCACCAGTTGCTAACCATTTTCAGAAATATTTCTTGAGGCCAAATTCACACAAAAATGTAAAGTGCACTTTTCATCAATCAATCAGTAGATTTGCAGGACGCTTCTTGTCACCCATGAAGGTATCCCACATTTTTAATATCTAAACTGTGTAGCATGCCTCCCAAAGAGCTTAGCTAGAAGGATTTCGAGCCAAACTCCATGCATCCCTCCCTTCAGATGCTACTGGGGTTGGAGATGTGACCTAATGGCCAGAGCTGCTGACTTTGAGACTGGGGAACCAGGTTTGAGACGGAGTCCTCCGCTCCTGGCCAAATCACCTAGGGTCTGATTAAGATTTCAGCTGAAAGGTTACTCCACTACAAATGTGATCGATATCCCACCTGTTAAGTGCCATAGGATATAGTACACTTGTAATAAGAACTGCGATAGCACATAGTGCACTATTAGTACAGCAGAAAATCAGCAGCAGCCGGTGCAGGTAGGCGCGGTGGAGCGGGGCAGGGCGGGCAGGGGATGATGTCGACAGATGACAGAATAGGGATAAATAAAGAAATAAATCCTATTTCCTCGTCTGTCAGCGCCCTGCCCCATTGCCCTTACCTGCACCGGCCACTGCTGCAGAAAATCTAAATTAGTCCCATAATGAGCCTGTGCCTAAAGTAAAAAAACAATGAATCAGACATTCCGTAATGTAATGTGGTGCTCATGTAAAGCACTCAAATGCCCTTGGACATAGTTGGCGCTATGTACCTGCAGACAAATTAAAGAAAATGTTTGATGTTTCATGGATGGCCTCTGGGTTCCGATAATGATTCAATGGGGCTCCAGAGAAGTCAAAAAGTTAAGAACTGCTGTTGCATTGTGTTGGAAATGGGGGTTGCCCAAGTCTCAAAGGGGGTAGCATGGCATCAAGCGGGCAGGCCAAACTTGGAGGACATGTGAAGCACTCACGCAGTACCCACAAACGACACACCAGGCACACCACAAAAGAGACGCAACTCCACCTTTAGTTGGAAAAGAATAATTTTAGTATTATCTCCAACCTGCAAGGTAAAAAGGAAAAATACACTGGTAATCATAACATGGCGCCAACTGGCACCCAAGCCAAGTATTTCAGTGGGGGATTATTTACATGGGACAAAAAGGGTTTAGTCCATAGTCCATAGTGTCTAGCTGAAATATAAAAGGGTTAGCATTTGGCATGTAACATCAGTGACACCTATATAAGGGAAAAATGCACTTGGCGTATTTGCCCATTAAACATGCAATCAAACATTAGGGGTAAGAACCCAAAATAGCTGGCATTGGCGACTCCTGCAAAAAGAATAGGAATCACCTGGCATTAACATTAGGCAGGAACACCTGTAATAAAACATCAGGTTTCTTCCCCCCCTCCACCTAAGGAACTATGCGTCAGGCAGGGCCAACTCAGGCCTTCATCCTCGGTAGCGGCTGTAATTACAACAGGCAGCATCCTGCATAACCCCTGTAAGGAAAGACATCATGGCATACCAGCATCCACTAGCAGGTGGGCATAACCATAGGACTCTTAAGCCACTTTCGCAAGTTCTACAGGGCATACAGAACCCCGGTGCTATAGCCTTAGGGAAAAGACCTGGGGAACATGACTCCTTAGCCCCCAACCTGCAACACAAACATCAGGTAGTGCATTGGCATTAATAACATTTGAACCAGGCTTGAATCCCACTGCACTTGGGCATCGATCCCCTAGCTTAGGCGTAACACTGGGCATTTCATCACAATGCAGCTTAGTCTACTAATCCTCCCACCGCAGGAGCAAAGGGGGGTAGTCAACCTCTCCCTACCTTCCCCTATTAAAACATTTCACAGGGGTGCAATTCTATGACCCTGGTAGCTTCACCATAAACATTCCACCAAGCCCGCCCCTGCAAGAAAGGCAATAAAAAGGAGCTCAATTAGCATTTCCTGGAACCAGCACCTGCACATCATTTCAATAGTCACGGATCAACCAACAGGCAGGAAACATCAGGTAAGTAGGCACCTTTCCTTAGGAATTTACAATCACCAGCACCCCCAGCGCGGGGTTAATCCTTAATAGGCACCCGGCCCAGTTCTGGTACCTTAAGGGGGCCAGTCTCTAGTCCTTCTGAGGGGAGGGGCAGTTCTGGGTCCCTCTACTTGCTTCAGGAAGGCCCCGTTTCTGTGCCGGTTCTCCGCCCTCCCCGGGGCTTTACCTGCTATCTTCGGGCCTTCAGGCCCCTTGCGTGGACTTCTGGCGCCTACCTACAGGCATGCGGTTCCCTCAGTCGCGGGGCTCCTCTCAGCTCACTGGGGGCCCCGTAGCCTTTCCGTTGCCTCCGCCCAGGCCTCTCCTTACTCCCGAGCCGGGCGGGGGACTCACCGGCAGTGTGGGCACCCGCTCCGGCTGGCCTCCTTCGCCGGCCACCAATCCCTGCGCGGCCTTCTCGGGGGCTCGGCCGCGCAGCCAATCCGTGCGCGGCGTGGCGGGGGCGTGGCCAATGACGCCACCAGGCGCCCCCGTCACATGACACGGGCCTGGACGGCTTCCAGGCCTAGCGCGGCCCTCACTCTACTTCGGCGGCCCCCTCCTGGCATCGGGGGCTGCCGCGACGATGCACACCCCAGCAGGGGGGTCTCCTCACGGCGGCGCCGGGCGGCAGCGGTGATTTTCGGCGCTGCCACACAGCGCGAGGACCGGACAAGGGGTAGGCTCCCTTTCTGGATATTAAGTCCCTTCACAGTCTCCTCAGCACCCGGGCTGCGACGGTGATCTCCGGCTGCGACAAGGGGTAGGCTCCTCCTGCGTGATTCTCCTCAGGAGAATGGCGCCATTCACAGCGCACTACTCCCTCCTCTGCCCACACAGTCCTCAGGGCCAACAGCACTTCGGGGGCCACATCATTCACAGGGCACAGTCCCTTGGGGGCACAATCCTCCCCAGGCAGCTCCACAGGCAGCAACAGTCTTTAGACATCCAGCGCTTATGGGGTGATACGGCAGTTTACGCCTGTCAGCTGTCCACAGCCCTTCACCATAGGCACCTCACAGCCCAGCGCTTCCAAATTATAGCGCTTCTCACGGAGGGGGGCGAACAGCTCCACAGCCAGTCCCAGGGGCACACTCCTCACCTCCTGGGGGGTTCAAGCCCACAGTATTCCTCCTCTTCTGGGCACCTTTTTCCCTCAGCGCTGGCGTAGTTCAAGGTCCCACGGCGTCAGGGACCTATGAAGAGTCCTCCCTTGTCAGGGGCCCATGGGGACAGCAGTGGGGGGGGTTTATAGGGGTGCAGGGCCCAGCTCACAGGCCCATGTGGCGGTCGCACCTCACAGCAGGTCCCCCCTCCCTTCCTTGTCCCAGCGCTGACTGACTCTCTGGTGACACTTCACCCTCTTTATACCCTCCTCCCAGGCAGTGCCAGGACCTTCTAGAATGTTGGCACATCTAGCCTAAACTGGTTCTAGGGGAGGGGGTGAGCACCCTGGGTGCCAGGCTTTCCCTCCAAAACTAGGGGTAGCTGGGTAATATAATCTAGACTGCTGACCTATGTCAGTCCAGTGGCAAAACCCATGGCCATGGCATCCATTTTAAAAACAATACATATCAGTCAGGTACATTTCCAAAATGGGAGTGCAGTTTTAAAATGGGGGATTTTACAAGTGCTCACATTAGGTCAGGTAATTACATTTTTCAAAAGGGGTCTCACACCACTCATGGCCTATACAGGTTTAATCCCATGGGGGAGACATTCAAATTAGGGGGTCAAAAGCGAAAAATTTTGGGGGACAAAGGCCAAGTCCAACACGACTCCCCCCCAGCCAAAAGCCAGGGTAGACATATCAATGCCTTGATGGGCTTCCCTGCTTGGGGCGGTAAAAGGTGGACGCAGGCCTGCAACTACAGGAGCACCTGCAGTCTCTCCTCCACTCGGGAACCCAATGGTTCTTTTTCGCATCCCTCCTTTCACCAACATCACCACCCCACTGGTGTTCCCTAGTGGGATGTTTCTCCTTCCTAGAGTGGGAGGCTCTAGCCTCAGGCTTGTAATTCCCTTGGACCACTCTTCTCTCTCCAAATTGCCACTGGTCCACCCATCTGGGGTCTACACCCTCAGACTGACCAGCCCTTAGGGGCGAGGCTCTCCTCCCCCTACTTCTCCTCCTAGGGTTCCTCCATCTCCTACGCTGGGGGACACCCTCACACAACTCTCTCCCCAACCTGGAGCCAAAACCCACAGGCTGAACCGGTGACAGGGGCGAGTCCTCCCTCTCCCTGCACCCCCTCCCAGAGTCCCGCACCCTCCTAACTGGAGTAGTACCCCTGGGAGTCACTTCCGGGGGGACTCTGGTTACAGAGGTCCCTCCCACCAGAGCAGGCAAACCCTGTCCCTGGCCACCCAACCCAGGATCTGCGCCCTGTGGCTGAGCCGGTGACAGAGAAGAGACCTTCCTCCCTCTGCACCCCCTCCCAGAGTTCCGCACCCTCCCAACTGGAGTAGTACCCCTAGGAGTCAATTTGGTAGAGATCTGCTTTACAGGAACCCCACCTTCCAGGTCAGGCAACCCCTGAACCTGAAACCCCAGTCCAGGATCTAAACCCTGTGACTGGTCAGTCCCCCGAACCACTGGAGCTCTGATTAATGATGCTCCGGGTTCTCCTGACATAAGGGGATCCCTCCCTCGGGATGACACATCGGGGCCGCCTAGCCTCCCAAGCTGGGGTTCTCTTAAAGAACACTCCAGGCCTGGTGGCCGCAGCTGGGGTACCTTGGGACACCTCCCCGCCTCACTCCCTTCAGGATCACTCCCCAATGTCTTCCCAGACGCTCTGGCACTTACCCAGAGGTCTGCCTCCCGTGCAAGTTCCCTGGGGTCTGAGAACCCGCACTGCAACAGATGGTGACGCAGTCTTGGGACACAACTCCTTAGCATGTGCTCCCGGATAACGGCATGGCACAGCCCTTCCCAATCCTCCACTGCTCTCCTCACCACCCAATCCTCCAGTACAGTCCAACACTCCTCCTCGAACTCTTCCCAGGACTGATGGGACAGCTTTCCCCTGCCCCTAAACACTAACCCGTCCTCCTCTTCCGGGGAATCAGGCACAGTCTCTTGGGCTTCGGGAGTGGGACTCCTTGCACTGGACCTACACTCGCTGCCACCACTGGATCCCACCCTCTTCGGTGAATCCAGACTCCTGAAACCACTCTCAGGGGACAACCTACCCACCTGAGCTGATCTCTCCCTGGCGAAGGCCCTCTCCGCCTCTGCCATCCTCTCCAGCGCTAGGACTTTTTCAGTCTCTAGTCGCTGCTCTTCTACCCTCAGCTGCGCTAAGCCCTCGGCATGCCTGAGCTTTGCCAGCGCCAGCTGATACTCCCTTTCCTCCCTCCTATCTACCCACTCTTCTGGGGACAGGGAAAGGGATGGGGCAGTGCCCCCGGGACTGGACCCAGTGCGAGACTCCCTATCTTCGGTGTCCTCCACAGCTACTGGCGTCTCTGCCCTGCTAGACTCTTCCTCCTCCTCATCGGAGCAACTACCTCCCTGGGTTCTGGATGGGGAGCCCTCACTCTGGTCTCTAACCCACTGACCCTTCAACACTTCGGGGGGGTAGTCAGACAAGTCCCCATTAACCTCTAAGGGCTCTCCCCTCTTGAGGGCCTCATAGAGAAACAAATTCCTCCTAATGTTCCCTACTGGGGGTATCCCTCTCTCCAGGAGGAAGTCTATCACCTCCTGTTCGGTGTACTCCATCAGTTCCACTTCCTGGTAAATCAACCCCATCGTGGCGAGGTACACCCGGGACACACCCTCCCAGTGGAACAAGGGGACACAATTCAAAATACTCTTCAGGAGGAAGCAATCAAAAAACAATATTCAGCCAAACAGCAATAATCCCCACAACAAGGCTCTACTTGTGGTGTAACCTGTGGCCGCTGTGGTACTGCGCAAACACAAGTCCTATCCCACCGCTCTGCCACCAAATGTTGGAAATGGGGGTTGCCCAAGTCTCAAAGGGGGTAGCATGGCATCAAGCGGGCAGGCCAAACTTGGAGGACATGTGAAGCACTCACGCAGTACCCACAAACGACACACCAGGCACACCACAAAAGAGACGCAACTCCACCTTTAGTTGGAAAAGAATAATTTTAGTATTATCTCCAACCTGCAAGGTAAAAAGGAAAAATACACTGGTAATCATAACATGGCGCCAACTGGCACCCAAGCCAAGTATTTCAGTGGGGGATTATTTACATGGGACAAAAAGGGTTTAGTCCATAGTCCATAGTGTCTAGCTGAAATATAAAAGGGTTAGCATTTGGCATGTAACATCAGTGACACCTATATAAGGGAAAAATGCACTTGGCGTATTTGCCCATTAAACATGCAATCAAACATTAGGGGTAAGAACCCAAAATAGCTGGCATTGGCGACTCCTGCAAAAAGAATAGGAATCACCTGGCATTAACATTAGGCAGGAACACCTGTAATAAAACATCAGGTTTCTTCCCCCCCTCCACCTAAGGAACTATGCGTCAGGCAGGGCCAACTCAGGCCTTCATCCTCGGTAGCGGCTGTAATTACAACAGGCAGCATCCTGCATAACCCCTGTAAGGAAAGACATCATGGCATACCAGCATCCACTAGCAGGTGGGCATAACCATAGGACTCTTAAGCCACTTTCGCAAGTTCTACAGGGCATACAGAAACCCGGTGCTATAGCCTTAGGGAAAAGACCTGGGGAACATGACTCCTTAGCCCCCAACCTGCAACACAAACATCAGGTAGTGCATTGGCATTAATAACATTTGAACCAGGCTTGAATCCCACTGCACTTGGGCATCGATCCCCTAGCTTAGGCGTAACACTGGGCATTTCATCACAATGCAGCTTAGTCTACTAATCCTCCCACCGCAGGAGCAAAGGGGGGTAGTCAACCTCTCCCTACCTTCCCCTATTAAAACATTTCACAGGGGTGCAATTCTATGACCCTGGTAGCTTCACCATAAACATTCCACCAAGCCCGCCCCTGCAAGAAAGGCAATAAAAAGGAGCTCAATTAGCATTTCCTGGAACCAGCACCTGCACATCATTTCAATAGTCACGGATCAACCAACAGGCAGGAAACATCAGGTAAGTAGGCACCTTTCCTTAGGAATTTACAATCACCAGCACCCCCAGCGCGGGGTTAATCCTTAATAGGCACCCGGCCCAGTTCTGGTACCTTAAGGGGGCCAGTCTCTAGTCCTTCTGAGGGGAGGGGCAGTTCTGGGTCCCTCTACTTGCTTCAGGAAGGCCCCGTTTCTGTGCCGGTTCTCCGCCCTCCCCGGGGCTTTACCTGCTATCTTCGGGCCTTCAGGCCCCTTGCGTGGACTTCTGGCGCCTACCTACAGGCATGCGGTTCCCTCAGTCGCGGGGCTCCTCTCAGCTCACTGGGGGCCCCGTAGCCTTTCCGTTGCCTCCGCCCAGGCCTCTCCTTACTCCCGAGCCGGGCGGGGGACTCACCGGCAGTGTGGGCACCCGCTCCGGCTGGCCTCCTTCGCCGGCCACCAATCCCTGCGCGGCCTTCTCGGGGGCTCGGCCGCGCAGCCAATCCGTGCGCGGCGTGGCGGGGGCGTGGCCAATGACGCCACCAGGCGCCCCCGTCACATGACACGGGCCTGGACGGCTTCCAGGCCTAGCGCGGCCCTCACTCTACTTCGGCGGCCCCCTCCTGGCATCGGGGGCTGCCGCGACGATGCACACCCCAGCAGGGGGGTCTCCTCACGGCGGCGCCGGGCGGCAGCGGTGATTTTCGGCGCTGCCACACAGCGCGAGGACCGGACAAGGGGTAGGCTCCCTTTCTGGATATTAAGTCCCTTCACAGTCTCCTCAGCACCCGGGCTGCGACGGTGATCTCCGGCTGCGACAAGGGGTAGGCTCCTCCTGCGTGATTCTCCTCAGGAGAATGGCGCCATTCACAGCGCACTACTCCCTCCTCTGCCCACACAGTCCTCAGGGCCAACAGCACTTCGGGGGCCACATCATTCACAGGGCACAGTCCCTTGGGGGCACAATCCTCCCCAGGCAGCTCCACAGGCAGCAACAGTCTTTAGACATCCAGCGCTTATGGGGTGATACGGCAGTTTACGCCTGTCAGCTGTCCACAGCCCTTCACCATAGGCACCTCACAGCCCAGCGCTTCCAAATTATAGCGCTTCTCACGGAGGGGGGCGAACAGCTCCACAGCCAGTCCCAGGGGCACACTCCTCACCTCCTGGGGGGTTCAAGCCCACAGTATTCCTCCTCTTCTGGGCACCTTTTTCCCTCAGCGCTGGCGTAGTTCAAGGTCCCACGGCGTCAGGGACCTATGAAGAGTCCTCCCTTGTCAGGGGCCCATGGGGACAGCAGTGGGGGGGGTTTATAGGGGTGCAGGGCCCAGCTCACAGGCCCATGTGGCGGTCGCACCTCACAGCAGGTCCCCCCTCCCTTCCTTGTCCCAGCGCTGACTGACTCTCTGGTGACACTTCACCCTCTTTATACCCTCCTCCCAGGCAGTGCCAGGACCTTCTAGAATGTTGGCACATCTAGCCTAAACTGGTTCTAGGGGAGGGGGTGAGCACCCTGGGTGCCAGGCTTTCCCTCCAAAACTAGGGGTAGCTGGGTAATATAATCTAGACTGCTGACCTATGTCAGTCCAGTGGCAAAACCCATGGCCATGGCATCCATTTTAAAAACAATACATATCAGTCAGGTACATTTCCAAAATGGGAGTGCAGTTTTAAAATGGGGGATTTTACAAGTGCTCACATTAGGTCAGGTAATTACATTTTTCAAAAGGGGTCTCACACCACTCATGGCCTATACAGGTTTAATCCCATGGGGGAGACATTCAAATTAGGGGGTCAAAAGCGAAAAATTTTGGGGGACAAAGGCCAAGTCCAACACATTGTATTTGTGCAACACAAATCAAAGGTTCAACACAAAATAATATTGCAATTATGATTAATTAGCTGGCTAGAAGAAACTGAAGCAATGTCCTCTACCTTTTGAAACTCAGCTCAGGTGGCAACTTTGTAAATAAAGCGATACCACCTTATGGTGCGCAAAATAACGATGGATTATACCCAGATCTGTGAATGTTTTGACAATGTGCAACATTCCATCCATCATCTTGTGTGTTTTGCTGTTCGCCCTATGTGGGAAGGGTATGCCCAGACGTGGGTCCCGTGCTCACTACACCACTAGAGTCAAGCTATCCTGGCTGATGACGGCTGATAGCCAGAAACCGGTCCTAGGATGCTTGATTCCGGTCCAGGGAAGACATGGCTTGGCAGTTCGGGCTGGACTGTTCCCATGAGGCACAGGGTCAAGGCTGATTTACATATGGCCATGTCTGAACTGGGGTGGCATGGTGAGCAAAATAACGATGGATTAAACCCAGATCTGTGACTGGGGGTGAATGTTTTGCCAATGTGCAACATTCCGTCCATCATCTTGTGTGTTTTGCTGTTCGCCCTATGTGGGAAGGGTATGCCCAGACGTAGGTCCCGTGATCACTACACCAGTGGAGTCAAGCTATCCTGGCTGATGACTGCTGATAGCCAGAAACCGGCCCTAGGATGCTTGATTCAGGTCCAGGGAAGACATGGCTTGGCAGTTTGGGCTGGACTGTCCCCATGAGGCACAGGGTGAAGGCTGATTTGCATAAGGCCACGTCTGAACTGGGGTGGCGTGGTGAGCAAAATAACGATGGATTAAACCCAGATCTGGGGGTGAATGTGTTGCCAATGTGCAACATTCCGTCCATCATCTTGTGTGTTTTAACTTTGTAAATAAGCCACCTCTAGCACCCCACAATGAGCTCCCCGTCAGGCTAGTCGGGGACCTCCAGTGGAGAACTGGCACAGAGCGTGAGACGAGGCTGCCGCGCGCTGTGCCATATGGAACACAAGCCCATACTTTGGCAGCAAATGATTATTGAGATAAAATAAGGCTTTATAACCCAACAAGTGAGAAAGTGGCGCTGCATGCGAGCCTGAAAAACCTGGAGCCAAAACTGAGCGAACATCTGGGACACCACAGCTGTTAATGAGCTGAATCTAATGAAGTTCATGATGTACCAATCACAAAATGGCGCCTTAAATGCCAGCGCATGAATAGCAATGTTGAGCTATTGAATTCCACATTACATTATCATGGAAAATAAATGACCTCCATGTGCTTCCAGGTGCAAAGCACTCAAGGGTATGGATTGAGACTCGCATTTGCAACATGCTCTGTATTGTGTCCGCTGCCATCACCTGAACCAGAAACAGGTGTAAACCTAAGTCTATTTGTCTGAGAAGCATACTTTCTCATTGGAAGAAAAGGACCGAGGAAGACTTCCTGCACTCTTGTGAAAACAAGCATTGGCAAAGTCAATAGGTCTTATCTATGCAAGAGCTATTGACTTTGTCAATTTCTTTTAGCCATGTTGTACAGCAGCGTGGCTGATGTGCAGCCAGGCTGAAAGTTATGAAATAAGTATTATGCCATGGCCAGTGCAGACCACGAGGGGCAGTGATCCTTTTTTCAAATTATTCTCTCGCTTCACAAAAATAAAAAAAGGTTTTTAGGAACAAATGACAATAGTGCCTTTTGAGCAAACGTAAACAAACAAGAAATTAAAATACAGATTTATGAATCATTCTTTTTTAATGGGGCCAGGAAATGTGAGCCAAAGGCTAAGGATGCTGTGCAAAACAAACATTAAGCAATAATATGAAAAGGAAATGATAACTGCCATTCATAAACAGGTGCAATCTACTTAAAGTGATGTGAAGTTGTCAAAAGCGAGAAGGATCATGGCATGGCTGAGATGTCTAAAGTTCACAAAGGCATTTGAGAAAAAACGTACTTGTGTAATTATCTTACCTCCGAGCTAAAGGTTGCGTTGGCCACGCATGAAAACATTGCCAAAAATGCCATGTAGAGCAAGGAGGTCATCACTGTATGCATTTTTATAGCATCCCGAAACCTGATGGGGTGACTTTGGGGTGCAGGCAGGGCAAGCAACAACACATGAGAAGTAGGGTGAACTGGACAAGCAACACTGCAGGAGGGGCTGGGGATAGGGCAACCCAATGCAGAAGGAGAAAGAGGATGCAAGTAAAAGATAAAAGAGTACCTATGAAAGCAGGGAGCAGTGGAAGGACACTAGGGAAGGAAACCAGTGCCTGGGTCTTGCTTCGGAGGAGGGATAGACAACAAACAAAGAGTAAGCAAAGCCGGCACTAGCTGACCAAAGAGAAGGAAAGAAATCAATGTAAAAATGAAGTCAAACAATGGTAAGCAGTGGGAAGGACTTAGCCCCGTGTAAGTAAACACAATGGGCCTCATTTATGAGGCCTTGCGTAAGTTTTGCGCTTCCGATGTGTCACTTTTTGTGACGCATCGGCAGCGTAAAACATGCCTCCTGTTGCGCACTATTTACAAAGTGACGCATCTAAGCAGATGCGTCACTTTGTAAAGCCCTGCGCTACATTATACCTGCGTCAGGTATAATGAATGCAGGGGGGGCGTTCTCCCGCAAAAAGCCTCATAGAAGTGACGCAGTGAAATCTATGAGATTTCACTGCGTCACTTCTAGGACGCCGTTGCGTCATAATCTTGCGCCTGCCTCACAGCAGGCGTAAGACTGACGCAGGCACTTTAACATGGGGCTTGCCCCATGTGAAAGAACGCATTGCTGGAGTTGCGTCACTTTTCTAACACACTCCAGCAATACGTCACTTTTGCGCTTACAGATACGTCAGAAATACTGACGTATCTGTAACTCCTTGCGACATGATGCGTCATACATTAAATATGACGCATCAGGTATGTCGCAAGGAGGGCGCACTGAGAAGTGACGCATCGCTGCTTTCACGCAGCGATGCGTCATTTCTCATAAATGAGGCCCAATGTCTTGCAAGCAACACTGCATGTGCAGTCAGAGGGCAGAAGAAGACATTGAAGATCTACATTCATTTACGCGTATAATAAAATTAACTTGTTAGGCAGTGCCTCCATTTTTCTCTCCATATTTTCATCAAAAATATGAATCTGCAGTTTAGAAATTTCTATGCTTGCATATAATATGTTCTAAGAATCTCAGATTGCATCTGAGAATCTCAGAGTACTAAGAAATCACAAATTGTTATATTAGAATTTCATATGTGTTTGGAAAATCTCGTACTGTGTGGTACAAAACTCAGATTGCTAAATAAAAATGTCCTACTGTATTCGGAGAATCACTTGCTGTTTTATTTGAAATGTATGGTCAGTCTGCTGTTCTTAAATAATTTTATCAATGCTATTACGTGTCACAATACCAGTGCAATGACACAGGAACTGTCTCTATTTGCATTCTGCTCCTTGTAGTCCGTAATTTATAATGGACTAAACAGTAATACAAGGACGAGAATGAAAAAGCAAAGAAGAATTGTCAAAGCTAATCAGTTGGGTGTTTGCTGCCAGCCTTCTGTCTGTGCCAATGCTTTGTTCATTGTAAACTTGTATTGTTAGGACAGCTCCTGGGACCCATCTAATATTTGTAAAAATAAATCCCTAAAAACAATTACTTTTTGACTTTCAAAATTCACACATTGTGATAGTAGTCTCCAGCCTACAGGGAACTACTTTGTGTGTGGTTGTGCTTCCTGTGAAAGAACAGAATGTCATCATCCGCATTGGAGTTAGCCAATGGCTAAAATGGGCTTGCCAATTCATCCTTACAGGGTGGAAGAAAAATGGGCTAACAAAACAAAAGACTAATGGATGAAAAGGGCTGACTTCGTAATAGATTCAAAATTGTCTTTGCTAAAACCACACATAAAAATAACTAATTGGCCTACTCATACACAGAATCTGAAAACTTGAGAGTTCTTCATGGAGGAAGGGCTGAGTACAACACACAAACAAATGAGTACATCTACCCCTGGAAGTTTACAACCCAGCTTGAGTGTCACATTCCCATTTTTGGTGGTCACACAAGTTTCCCAAGTTACACCTGGAAATCTGCACTAGATACAAGTTTCCAGCTGTTCTCACTGAAATATTTGTGAGCAGGACCGGACTGGGAAAAACAAACCAGGCCTGGCAAGTTTGCAGGTGCTGGTGGAAGACACTGCTGCCACACTTTTTAATAAAGGGGGCTGATATTGCAAAACTAGCCACCAGTAACAAAACTGGCCCCGACCAGTCCAAAACCGCCCTCCACCCTTCTGACCCACCGGGAAAACACCTGGTGCCTGCTACGGCCAGTCCAGCCCCGTTTGCAATTTGCAACAATGTGGGGGGCCTTCAACATGTACAACTGTGCATGGTGCACAGTTGTCTTTAGGGAAATATAATCGCACTTTGCAACAGAGTTTTGCCCCCCATTTTTTAATCCAGTAGGAAAATATTTTTTCAATGGAGAAATCCATTCTCTTGCGGCCTAACAATTTCAGGAATGTTCCCTTTCTATTTCCACTCTGGAAAGGAATTTAACTATGCCCCTAAGTTAACCGCTGGCCTTTTCTAGGATGGGAAGGCGTCAGAGGGGAGTTTGTGAAGCCCCGCAAACGTATGTTCATATGTTAGGGTATTTACAGACTTACAGGCCATATCTGCTTGCAACGCCCACTCCCCACTGCTCCTTGATTTACTAACATGAGAATCTTCTTGAGAGTAAATTTAATTACGAGTGAACTGAACTAGAAAAGTAATTTCTATATTTTCACTTCTAAATATGACTTGCTCGCAAAAATGGCTTTGAGAATTCTCCGTCAGGCTCCATTGATTTTGGTGAATGAAGCTGTGAGGTTACTTGGTTTCGGAACATATTTTGAGAGGATTGTAATTGTAAATGCATTTATATATGGCTTACTACACCTGAGGATGGGTCAAAGCACTTTTCGGAAAGTAGCACACTACTCCGAAACCCAAAAAGGATTAGTGTGGAGTTAGTATAGGGAAGCATGACATTTGAGCGGTGGACATGTGAGTCTGTTATTGAGGTTCAAAAGCTTAATGGAGAGAGAGAAGGAGGGGTTTGCATTTATATAGCGCTTGCTACCCCTGATGAAACATCAAAGCGGTTTTCGAGGAGTAGCCTAGACATGAGTCGGTTAGTTGGATTGAAAAGGAGAGTGGAGGGATAGAAGAAGGAAGGGTCTAAATGGGTTGACAAAATTAAGGGTCTTCCAGACACAATAAATAGTAATTTTACCTATAAACAACTCAATTGACTGTGGTATCTGAAAATCGGGCTGATTCAGTCTCAGGGTAATCAAGAAACTGAGGGGCATATTACCAAGGCAGGCAAAATGAAATGATTGCCGCTTTTGAGGCCGTTTTTGGCACGCAAAGCGGCGATAACTTCAACGCCCTATTAGCAAGCTGTCGCTAACATCAGTTAGCGACAGCTTTTAGGTGATATCGAGCGGTTTGGGGCCCGCATTGCATGTCAGCGATATTTATCGCTAATGGCATGCAAAGTGGGCGTACCCAACCTTTTAGCGACTGAAAGCAGTCGCTAACATTGCTATCGCCTATTATTAATGCAGGCGTAGAGATTAAAGTATTCGCGCTAAGCGCGAATATCGCCAAAACCTAACGCCTGCTCAGACCACTTCTTAGCCTGTATATCCAATCAGAGGTGGATATTCAGGTTAAGTCCCTATTAGCTATAATGCCTGAATATCGCTGAATTTCCAGCGATATTCACACATTTTTACGCTATCGCCTGATATTTTATCGCTTTGGAGATAGACGTTGCTAATAGCACGTTATCTCTGCAATAAAATCCGGCGATGCGCGGCGATAAAAAAAATTTCGCTAAGCCTATTTAGCGATAAATATCGCTAGTTGTTGATAATATGCCCCTAAGTTTTATGGCCACTTAAAGGGCAGAGCTCCGCCCGAACACTCTTACACATGACATGCCGTAGAAATATGAGCTATGCTGACCTCTAGGGGGGAGTAGGCGAGCTACACTTCCACCTCGTTGTTTAAAGTACGTGTGTCTTCAAATGGGATGGATGTGCTGCTAAGCAGATACTGTTGTTCAAGCCTATGTCCATTTTAACATTGTTAATTGCTATTTATAAGTACTAGGGATTCCCAGCCAGCTGAGATTGAATGACTCAAGCAAGTAAATATATGGAAGATCCAGTGTAGGAGAACATTGAGACCGTGATTTTATGTGGATTACCATCCTTATAACAACACCAGCAATAAGGGTGTGTTGTTTATGGCTTCCTTAATGATACTTATGAAGCAGACCCAGGATACAAATAAGTAGCTTTGTCTTCTAAATCATTGGATCTTGACTGATGGTGATGACCTTTGACTAGAATAGCAGGCTTACCCCAAACAAGGAGTGGCAGAAATAGCAACAGGATGGAAATCTGCAGAAAGGAGAAATTAATAAGCCAAATATGTCCCAAAAGGAGGATTAATACACTTGATAACGCGGGATTTCTGGTCTATTGTTATCTTACCAGATCCCAGCTTAGGTCGACTGAATCGTTGGTACCTGTCATTGAGTAAAAGGCAATCCACTACTAGGTTAGTCAAGAAAGAACTTACACCACTCTAAAGAACCACTTACCACTGGAAAAGGTTAAAAAGTTTATTGTAAAGCCAAAAGTATCTGGAGATACAAACATCTCAAAATAAGATTCAAAAGATATACAGGTATCAATATAAAAAGGTACTCTCTGAATGCTCTTAATCGGCAAAAGGAAATTATCAAAAATATCTCAAATACCATGAGAGTTGCATGAATCGCTGTGAGTTGCAACTTGAGAGTCATTTACAGAAAAGAAAAATACAGGTTAGTCTGTCCCTACACTAGACTAAGTGACATCCCTACTTAACAAGATCTTTACCTAAAAAGGTGTCAGCAGTGGTGACTTCCAAAGAAGATCACACACTTCCCTTAGTCTTTGTCTCAAAGTCGAAGTCTTTCAGTTCTCTATCTGCCTACCCATCCGCTCTCTTAGGCTCCTCAGATCATCTGCCCTAACTCCACCCCGGGGTGCTTTCCCTAATACAAAATCACATTTCCAATAGGAACGCCCCTTGAGACGCCTCTCACGTGGTGCAGTTTTGAGCGGCAAATTCCGTGCTGGTGCTCCTCGGGACTCTTCATTAAAGTTGACCTTGCTTCCCAGGCTTCTCTCCGACCAGGCGGTACCCCCTAAAATTCCTGAAGACTCCTACAGGCCTGTGCCTGGCGCCTCTGAACAAGGGCCTATTCATTATTTCTGATTTAAGTCCCCCTTGCACCTGCAAACAGACACTCTCTTGGTAGGCCCCAAATTCCAGCATCTGCCATATCTAGAAGCCATAAAACATCTTTGAACAGACCTATCGTCCGTGCTCTGTGCGACCTCTCCTTAACGAGCTCATGCAGATCAAAGTAGCGACTTTATCTATTCAGGCCTACTAGAATTACATGAAACGGGCCTCTGCAATATGCACATTAAATTTCTTTGTTTAAACAGTATTCTAACTAACACACATTACTATAAAGTAACACATCTATTTAAAACATACTTCAATTCCATGGTTAATAATACTTTGCAGTAAAATGACATTAGAATCCAAGTCACTTAAAAGTGTAGCAGCATCTTTCGTTTCTTGTGAAATGCCATGTGGCCTACACATTTTCATGGTTTGCAGAATTACATTTCGTTTTCACTTAGCCATCTAACATGTGACTCCAACATCATTTTAACATCTCTACAACCTCTACATTAGTTTTTCACACTTACATATGCATCTCTATTCTAATTAAACACTCATATATATATTTTCTCTATATAAGTTGACACTCCTGTATATTCCACGCTAAACTAATACTACGTGCTTGTAAATATGGTGCACTTCTACATTTTCAGATTTGTCCTCTCTCACACTCTTTTTCATTTTCTGGAGTCACAGTCTTATGAGTGCTGTCTGAAAAATGTGTAAACAGCCCTCCAAGCTGCCATCCTGCAAAAGCCTGACATAGACCAGTTTCTCACGAAAGCCACGGTGGCAGCTTTCACTCCTATGGGATGAGCCCTCAAATCTTCTAGGGATAAGACATAAGAGCCTTATAGGTTGTTTTAATGCAAAATTCACAAGGCCTGACAGCAGTGATCCAATGTACATAAACACCGCAAATTAAAATGAACAGTAAAGTAAGTAGCTATCAGAGGCGATCTAATGAAAGCAAAACAAATAGTGCAACCGGGGGCTATTCAATTAGTAAGGCAGCGCCGGTGGCGGAAGCTGCTCAGATGCTGCTTATAAGCAGTACTGAAAGCTCTGCTTAGCTAATGACCGCCAACCTCCACCTCGCTAAAGTGCAGCATTAATCACACTTAGGAGTACAATCATTTGGGAAGGAAGAGCAGCGTGTTGCTGCCTCATCTACTACAGCCAGAAACCCTGCGAGCATCTGTGCTTGAAAATCAGCCAGCCGCAGCCTTAATGGGCTTCTGCAGCCACCGTCCTGGGTGGCGTTCAGTGACGTGTTGCCAAAAGCATTGTACGGATCAACTGGCCAAGTTTGTCTCTCACCATTCCTAAAGTATGCTGCATGTGCCCTTCTCTGAGAGTAACAAGCATGGCAAAGTCAATAGGTCTCGCATATGCAAGAGCTTTGTCATTGTGTTTTAGCCACGTTATACACTAGCATCGATACTGTTCAACATTGCTAAAGGTTAGTGCCATATAGGACAGTGGTGTGGAGTTGAGTTGAGTGGCGTGGTGCAGAGTGATGTGGACTGGCACAGAGTTGAGTGGATTGGTGTGGAGTGAGGTGGAGTGGCATAGAGTGAGGTGGAAGTGTTGTGGCGGGAGTAAAGTGTCATAGAGTAGAAGGGCACCACTCTACACCTTGTCTTTTTTTTTGCAGAGTTTTATATAGCGCAAACTAGACCCGAACCGAATCAGGTATCTGAGCGCTTTACATAGCACCAGTTACGTTACATGAGGACACACTTTCATTTTTTTTAGGCACGGGGAGATTAAGTGATTTGCCCAGAATCACAAGAGGTTTTTGTCATTGTTACCGAGACTCGAACCCAGATCCCCAAGTCCGAGGTCGAGCGCCTTAGCCGTTAGGCCAACCCCTCTCCCCTCATGCTAAAGATTTTGCAAATGGCCAGTGGGCATTGCCTATTGTATTCTCAAATGCAACGTTATTAAATCCTCAAATGTGCATGGGAGGTTACTTTGTGACAGATAAGATAGGCTGTGGGAGGAGCCTCCGGTTTGGAAAGCTTAAGAAGAATGATACACTTTCGATTTTGGAGGTTCTCTTCTGTAGTAAGACTTCACTCAAACAGTGTCAGTAAATTTTGTACACAATGTCAGCTTTCCTAATTGATTTCAATATGTAATATATAAATACAAAGGAGCTTATTTATGAAGAGGTATGCCTCGTGTTAGTACCATGCAAGGTGGTACACACGTAGAGCAAACCTTAAGTAAGAGTTATGAAGCCACGCAAAGCCATATTGCGTGGCCCTGACTGGCTACATAAATCTGGTGTAATACAACGCAGCACAAATCACTGTGTTGCGCTACTCTGCTTTGCGAAGGCATTCTATGGGTGTTGCGTGGGTCTTCACATGCAAATCCCATGGTTTTTGACACATTCCTATATTTACGAGTACTGATAAACCTGGGAATGCGTCAAAGCGTTATGCCTTCCTAAGGGAATCCCTTTATTTCTCCATGTCTGTTCCTCTTTGCAGCTCACACAGAAAGAGGAATATGCCTCCCAGGATTATTTTTTTGCCAGAAGGTACTCCGTCTTGCACAAAAACAATCCTGAATGCAATGCAGGCACCCTTGCACTATGGTGCAAGGGAGCCTACATTGGCGCTAGGTGGCCAAATGGGCACCATTGCATGGAAAAGGACAGGAATGCACTGAATTACCGTTAACCCGTTTATCGCGGCCATTATTTTGGCACAGTGCGGGCGTTCTAAGGAGTGGGCGGGGTCGCATCGGCAGTTGGGCGTTCGCAGCACCAGCCAGGTAGTGCTCGAGATGGCCAACGGAAGCACGGAAGGGGTTAATATGGCACATTCATGCCCTTTCCCCTCACGCAGCGCAAGAAGGTGAGTAGCTGTGCTGCACTGCATGACTTTTTCATAAATAGGCCCAAAGTGTATATAACATATACGTTCATATGTTTTGATTTTCAGCAATAACAATAACACTCGCATTGCAAACAGTGTATGGTGTGGAAAAAACATTGTGAGATCAATACCAAGCATCTATTCAAAAGAACAGGTAAGATATTCTTAACACAACGCTGATCACACAATCGGTCACAAAAGATCTTTTAGATAATTTGCTAGTTTGGGTTTTAAAGTCTCACTGGGTGTGATCAACACCTGCAGAAAGTATAACACTAGCTTGCCTCTTAAGGTAAAACAGGCAAGAGCTGCTACACACATACACATGGCTCCATCCAAAGGTGGCCACTATGGCTAATAGTCCATTACAAAATGAGAGTCTTTTTCTGTGTAGATACCGCCAAAAGGGGGCATTCTTGTCTCCATAGAGAACACAGCTGCAAGAGCATCTTGCTAGCATATGGAGGTAAGTGGGATTTTGCAGGAAATTGCTTCTATGAAACAGTCCATCACAGCACTTGATAAAGGGCCAATCGAAATGCATGAAGATTTTCGGTGAATTGGGGCCAAAATGAAGCAATTATCTTTGGAGGATTACCTGTGCAGAGGGCAGGATTTCAAGGCTGGAAGAGAGAAGGGGAGGACTGGAGCAAAACCAGTGCAGGACGAGAGAGCTGGAAATACCCAGCTGGTATGAGGATTAGAGAAGCAGAAAAAGGAAGAAAATTATTCCATTTATTGGCGGTCCAGAGAAAACTCGGAGGGGATCCAAAGCTTTCACGGGACACGGGATAATGGTGTTTCTTACCTCTATTAGAGATTCAAAAAGGACGTAAGATCAGATCTCTCAACCCAAATCAATGCAATTGTACTCGATCAACTAATAAGACACCTACTCATATGAAGCAAAATAAAGATAGGGGCAAGAGGGCGTACTAGCCACAAATCAGCTGTAGCCACCCAGTACCTTTAAAACCAGGAGTGATGGCCATTCAAGAGCAGATATTCAGGGGCATCGAGACAGAAAAAATGACAGGTCTAGGCCACAAATAATCACCTGATTAGAGACTGAGGGGCATATTTGTGAAAGGCGTGTCACGTGTGCACCACGCAAAGTAAAACATGTGTGATGCAAGCCTCAACGTCAGATTTATGAAACCACGCAAAGACAATTTGTGTGGATTTGAATTGCTTTATAAATCTGGAGTAAGGCAACACAGTGCAAATCGCTGCGTCACCTTACTCTGGGCAAGGGAGGTGTTCCATGGGCATTGTGGTGGGTGTTCTCACGCAACACCCGTCGATTTTGACGCATTCTCAGATTTACAAGGACTTACAAACCTGGGAATGCACTAAAATTTTACGCCTCTCCGGGTGAAGCATAATGAGGATAAATAACTTTATTTCGCCTTGTTTTCTCCTCTTTCTATATCTACTGCATTCTGCAGCACACTTAGAAAGAGAAAAATCCTCTAAGGCAGTGAAGTGCAAATCGCTGCCTTTCCTTACTCTGCATAGGGAGGCATTCCATGGGCATTGTGGTGGGTGTTCCGATGAAACACCCATGGATTTTGACTCATACCCAGATTTACAAGGACTTGTAAACCTGTGAATGTGCTATAATTTAACGCCTCCCAGGTGAGGTGTAACAAGGAGAAATATATTTATTTCTCCTCCTATTTCCCTCTTTCTACATGTGCTGCATTCCGAAGCCCACATAGAAAGAGGTAAACCCTCTCAGGATTGTTTTTGTGCAGGAAGGAGACCCTCCTGCACACAACAATCCTGAATTCAATGGAAGCACCCATGCACCATGGTGTAAGGGTGCCTGCACAGGCGCTAGGCTACTAAAACAGAGCCAGCACAGTGCATTCCTGCCCTTTTCCAGTGATGCAGGGCAGCACAGCAAGGAGACTTGCTGCGCTGCGTCACTATTTCATATATATGCCCCTGAAAGCGCAGAAGAACCTAAGAAAGGTGAAGCAAGGAAGTGACAACTTGTACTTACACCTCACTTTCACTTCAACAACCTAGTTCTGTAAATTCGGTAAAAACCTAGAAGCAAAATACATGAATCTGCGATCAAGAACAGTCTTTTGTAGCTAAATTCTAATTATCCCCGTTTTAATCATAGATTGAATTTGGTCAGGCTGGGTAGGAGATGGGAGGGGGGAGAAGAATTGTATTCTTCAGAAGACACATGACAAGGTCCAGAGCTTCCGTTTTAAGTCACTGCCTTTTATATTGATTCATCATACACTGGCTTCTTACCTTAACTATGGCCTAGCATCGTGCACCGTTTATTGTGGCAGCTGTGAGGGGCCTTCTGTCCTTGGTAATGCAAGATCAAATCCAAAATAAAATACAATAATTGCTCTCCTGTCTGTCAACAATAGAACTTGTCTTTTTCTCTCGTATATTTGTCACTGAACTTCTACATTGAATTTAATATCAGTAACATTGACACACATTGCTCCACAATCACTCCATCACACAAATAGAAATACAAATCTTACTGCTGCACTGTTAATAGCATCATGGCCTTCATTCCATCAGAATATCATCTTACCATGCAGTGGCTGTGCGGTATGGCCTTTTGCAATTTTTGTGTTTATTAGTCAATGGAATTAGTATTTGAAAATCTACATCTGTGGGTATTGATCTCTGATTGTAATGGGATGTATATATTTTTACGTCAGTGTGCAGCGGAGCGCTACACATTATAGGGGATGTTAGGAGCCAAACAGCATATGCATCATGCGGGGATTTACATATATGAACTGCATAATTACATTTCAAGTCCATATATTTATAATTAAATTTTCCATAGGGACTTTTTTAGGCACATGAGCTGTATCACACAATGTGAGCACTAGGCGTACTAACCTACAGCTGGTCTCCGCCACATGTTCGGTTTCTTAAATAGGTGAAGAGTTGGAGCAGTGCTATTTTACCACCTTAGACACTGTGAAATGGTTGGTTGTTAATAGAATTTGCAGATAATGAGCTGCTTATGGCAGGTAACATAGCAGCATTTACTGCTATCTCCAGAACTTAGGGGCATATTACCAAGCAATAGCGATAATTATCGCTATTGCTTGGTTAGAGACAAAAAATTACCGCTGAGCTGCGGCGATTTTTATCGCAAATAAACCTTGGTATTACCAAGGTTTATCGCAAATGCGATAAAAATCGCCGCAATGCATGACTATCGCTGAAAAGTCAGCAATATTCATGCATTACCGAGCTAATGCTCTTAGCCATGTTATCCACCTCCCATTGGATAACATGGCTAAGAACTGCTCAGGGCAGGTGTTAGCTTTTGGAGATATTCGCGCTTATCTCCAAAAGTTAGTAATAGGAGTTAGCGATGTTAGCGACTGTTTCCAGTCGATAACATCTTGGCACGCCCACTTTGCATGTCATTAGTGATAAATATCACTGACATGCAAAGTGGGGCCCAAGATGGTCGCTATCTCCTACTAGCTGTTGCTAACGGGTGTTAGCGACAGCTAGGTAATAGGGAGATAATTTTATCTCCGCTTTCTTGGCTTTTAAAGCCAAAAAAGCGGAGATAAACCCCCTTGATAATATGCCCCTTAATTTGTAAAAGAAAGATTGCCGGTGCAAAACCCGTGCCTGGAGCTGGTAAATGTCAGCACACCGAATCTGGGCCGGACTGGCCGTTGCGGGCACCGGGCAATCCCCCGGTGCGCCGTAAGGGTGGGGCCGGTTTTGGGCCCCTGGGGGCCGATTTTGTTACAGGGTCGAGCACTTTTCCGGGCCGGTTTTGGTTCCCAGTCCGGCCCTGCACCGCATCCTTAGGCTGCATAGTCTTCAATCCACCTCATGTCTTTTTAATCCACTACCAGACGCCCCTCCCCCTTTTTCTCGCTCTTGCAGATTCCTGCTCTCGCCCTTTGTGACTGCTTTTCTGCCTTTCATTTCCTACTTCTTTCCCTTTTTTGTGCTTTTCTCTCTTGTTCTCGGGAAAATACCGATCAGGAAAAATAAGTGCTGGTCCTCAAAAAGAGCGCTTGTGGCCCCCACTGGCAGACCCTGGCTCAAATTAAGCACTGGACATCTCTAAGATAATTACGAAGCTAAACACAACACCACACAAAGCAAGATAACAACACACCTAAAACGACAGTCCACAACACAATAAAAATATCCCCCAAAAAATGTACGCAATCATTATAGTACAACACAAAGTAACAATTCAGCACAAAAACAGAAAAGCACAAAAAAACACAATACACCTCCACAACAAAATGAAATCCAATAAGAAGGAATAGAAACATTATCACCTCCACAGCTCTGCTTTCAAGGTTTGTAGTAAAAGATGTTTGCACCAAGAAGTATCTTACCATTCACCAAGAACATGCAATAGTGCCAATCATAACTATTTTGTGAAACAGCCCAAGGAGATTAATGTTTTTTTCCCAGGATCGTATAACTGTCAGTCAAGTACAGAAGCGGGGATTCGAACATCAAGTCTCAAAGTCAGCAGGTTTACCAGTAGACCAAACTTCCTCCCTTTTATGAACACAGATGAAATAAAAAAAACATTACAGCATAAAGAGTGCAAAGATACCACAGTGGATCAGTGTCGGGGAATGGACATGTCCTGTCCTGTAAATCTCAAAGTCTGCCATGAAAATCCAAATAAGTATATGAACATGGGGGGTGGGGGAGCGAGGGGGAGCTCGACATACTCACTAATTTTACCTAGATTACTATACTCTCAAATATGCCCTCTGGGTGTCAGATAAAAACTGATTTACACTGTATTCATTTCGGGCCCTTCGTAGGTGGCAGAAATCATTTTATTGCCAAATGCATGGCCATTCAATGGCGCTTTCAAATCAAAAACTGCACACTTTGATGATTTACAATATGCAGTGCTGAAGATCGGCCTAATTGCCCGGATAAGGTATAAGCCGCAATTCTGGCTTTGGAAAGCGCTTTGGGTACAAGATCAACGGAGCGAATCGCCATTGGAAATGCATTTCCTGACCTGCAAATTAGGTAATAGATCACATCTCCAGCCCCAGCGTTCCTGTAATGGATCATAATCCGCGTGCGCTGAGCATTTGTTCACGAGTCACATTATCCAGCCTGTCACATTCTGTATTAGAGCACTAGATGTCATGTAAAACACAGCAAAGACGAGGAGATATATGGGATTCATGGGTGCATTTTATCATTATTCTCTATTTGAGTCAACTGACATGGATCAAATTAGCTAGATAGACTTCACAAATGCTGCGTTTTCCCCATGGCTCAGGTTTCTTTCTATTTCTGTAAATATTTATACTTTATTTTTCATAAGTACCATCTTGATTGCCATTGACAAATATATGGGGTAGAGCTGCGCAAGGGAAAAAGTAAACGAAAGAGGTGAAATTCTGTAAACGTGCATGTCAATTTTCAGGAAACTACTCCAAATATTATTAGATTTGGTAATGTGTCCCTTCGAATTGTAGAACAGGTTTTCCATGGATGCCGATCTAATTGGCTCTGACCATTAAATTCCGTCTTGCTTTCCAGGTCCATAAAATACTCCTTTCACACTTCATCACCGCCTTTAGGATCCTTTTTTTCGATGACAGTACTTCATCTATCTCTTGTGTTACCTTCATCCTTGTATTACCGCCTCCTTTAGAGGACTTCACATCTGCGATTCTCAGATTCTTACAAGTAGAGTTTTCCCGTATGGCCTACAACATGCGACAGACCACATCATCTAATAATACGTATCTAGGTATGAATTCCCCAAAAGTCTTGCTTAGCTATCCCCTCCTAGGGGTCTCTGACCGGTAATATTGTTCACTACGAAAACATGTACTCATTGGCTACTTAGATGTAATCCTTAGCATTTTTAAAGTTCACCCTGTATTACACAATATTAGATAATCCCCTGGAACACTTTCCTTCTTTGATCCCATCCTTTGAAGATCTTTCATGGGCCTCACTTCTACAGTCCCATGTTTTATTTATTTATTTATAAAGTTTTATATAGCGCGCGTTTCACAGTTTGCACTACAATGCCTTCTTATTATACTAACTTAAAGAGTGCGCTAATATCCAGATCTGGGTATCCTGGCACTGAAGTGCCCTACTCAAGAAACAAAAGTGGGGAGAATTAAGATCCATAAAACCACCACCACTAGGTTTGTTACAGCAACTCAGTTCTACGCTTTTTCTGTGACAAGAGAAAGATGGACTCCAGGTGAACCTGAGCTGACAGGGTATTCCAGCTACTGGGCATGGGATTGGAGAACGCCCTCTGGTCTTTGCCCCTCTGGCTCAGTAGTGTGTGATTCTTATTAATAATGTTCTTCCGTCTGCACTTTTGATGACTGTTCGGTTAGCACAAGTTTTTGTATATTTAGTCTTCGAGTTGTAAACACTTATTTCTCTCAGGGTCCATGGATAAACAGCATGGAGGCAGTGATTACACCCTTGAAGTGGCCAGATCCACACAGGGTCAGCATTCCTAAACACCTGTTGTCTTTTCACAGAAATCTCTTCAAATACAAGTCCGCAAATTAATCGTATTCTGTATCCAGTATTACTGTACATTTTCGTATTCCTTATATTCCGGATAGGTAGCATGACTATGTATTTGTAGAACTCAGGATCATCTCCAAGTAGGGTCTAATTGCATTATTAACTGAGAAGGCATGCTTATTGTTTGTTTACTCAGTGGGACTCATTTCATCGACTGCCAGGGCATGAAATGTGAGTGTACCTGCTCTGATTACAACCTGGTACCATGGGATTAACACTCAGATCCCTGCAGAAGGTGTGCATTAGCCACTGAAGCAACAAGTCCAATCATTTTCCTCTATCGATAAACTCTAATACATGGTATCCTCTGATCAACGTCTTCCTATAATGCATTGTATTCATCAATGTTCCAAATTTTCGAAACCCAAAAACTCTGTGACCGAATAGATGATCTACCGGCTTATATTCCCAAGTGGATACCATTCAATGCTCAACCTCCTTTTCCTATAAAACACATAATTGGTTACCATCCATAACATTTAGAAATAACTCTAACAGCCATCCTTTCCCCTCTGATAGCATGCACCGCTCCTTTAAACTGCATTATATGTACTACTAGCAGTCCGTCCCGACGTTGACCGGTATGAATTGCTGCCGGCCAGTAGTATATTGTTTTGTAGGATTTCTTTTTGATAGCATTTCTTATCTGCGACAGGCCTGTGAAACGCTCCGATTCACAGTGCACTGCTGATGCACTTAAGAGTGCGCGTTCAGTAGTGTGTGAACTCGAGTTTCCCTACTTTATTTTTCCTTGCAATATTATATAGCGCGAACTCGACAACATGGCATGAGCACAATTTACATTACAGAAGAAAACCTTCATTTGTGGTAGGCACGGGGAGACAAATCGATTTGCCTGGAATCACAGGATGTTGAGCTGATGCCGAGATTCGAACGCAGCTCCCTAGCTCTAAAGTTCGCAATTCTAGAACTTGTGGCAGGAGGTGTGTCTAAAAGTGTATGTCGGTTCTGGCCATCAATGAGAGAGACCTGTGCATTTTTCAAATCGGTGGTGAAAAAATATGAGTATGTTGCTGGAGATGTGGGCTGTTGTGCCACCAATGTACTTACCGGGGGAGGGTAAACACCCATTATTCCGCAACTTTCTTTCCGCATACCATCATGTCGCATACTTTCATTACGAAAGTACCATGACTCCGCAATGCCATTATAACGCATTGCATAACATTTTATATGCTTTTACCACGCATACATTTACAATGAAATTCGTTGTAAATGCATGCATGGTAAAAGCATGTTGTTTTTTAATGTTTGGATAAGGTAAGTATGGGTATAGGGGTATATGTTTTGGGATACTGAGGTATATGTTTTGGGGTGTTTGTGTATTTTAAGTGTTCAGATATAGTTTTGGGTTATGGGGTACAGGGGTAGTTTTAGGGTTTAGGGATAGGTATGGGTTTTGGGGTACAGGGGTATTTTTAGGGTTCAGGGCTAGGTTTGGGTTTTGGGGTATAGGGGTATTTTTAGGGTTCGGGGTAGGTTTGGGTTTTGGGGTACAGGGGTATTTTATGGTTCAGGGGTAGGTTTGGGTTTTGGGGTACAGGGTTATTTTTATGGTTCAGGGCTAGGTTTGGGTTTTGGGGTACAGGGGTATTTTTAGGGTTCAGGGGTAGGTTTGGGTTTTGGGGTACAGGGGTATTTTAAGGGTTCAGGGCTAGGTTTGGGTTTTGGGATACAGGGGTATTTTAGGGTTCAGAGGTAGGTTTGGGTTTTGGGGTACAGGGGTATTTTTAGGGTTCAGGGCTAGGTTTGGGTTTTGGGGTACAGGGGTATTTTTAGGGTTATGGGGTAGGTTTGGGTTTAGGGGTACAGGGGTATTTTAGGGGTTCAGGGCTAGGTTTGGGGGTTCAGGGGTATTTTAGGGTTCAGGGGTAGGTTTGGGTTTTGGGGTACAGGGGTATTTTTAGGGTTCAGGGATAGGTTTGGGTTTTGGGGTACAGGGTATATTTATAGGGTTAAGATGGGTTAGTGTTTAAGGGTGTTGGGGTATTTTAAGGAGTAAGGGTGGGTTATAATTATGGGGTGCAGGGGTATTTAAAGGGAGCAGGGTGGACACCCGGAGCTGGAATGTACAGAACCTGGGAAGAAAAAACAATGAAATATTGGGCACAACGCTCGCTTTTTTTTCCTTTAATCCCGCGCCCTGCACACGCCCACGCCCCCAGCACACGCCCACAGCACACGATATGAGACATGGCATGAAGGGCGGAACGTACCACACGCCACCAGCGTTTGTCACGCCCCCAGCACACGCCCACAACACAACGCAGACACGTCCACAAGGGACTACTTTGCTGGCACGGTTCTTTTACCTTTTAAATGTATATGGTGGGTTTCTGCATAGCCTATGTCCTTCTGCTGCAACTGCCCTTTCCAACGCTGTATTGGGTGTTGTGATTGGTCCTGTGGTTCCTGAGATTACCCGCCTCAAAGGTTTGGGCTCTCTCTTTATTATATTAGTATAGATACATAATCACCAAATGGTTTCATTGATAGTATGATAACAGAGATAGGATTATTCTGGTGACTCTCCCACATGATGCTGTCGGTGAAATACACAAACAAATGTATATACCCACAGATATCAGTCCTTCGGATCCAATCAGAAACAGTGTACTCACTGTTAATGAATACAGTTACTGAAGCCTCCTAAACCCCTGGCAGGGCCTGTGCTACATCTCATCACTGCCAATGACAGGGACTGGGAAGGTCTGTATTCAACAGGGCTCAGTTCACATGCCAAAGCAGGTGGAGTTGGTCCCAGTTGTAAGTACTGGAGAGGTGTCAGTGTTTTGGTCTTCTGTACTGTGATGTGGGATGTTGTATTGTTCCATGGTTGCTGGGGCATTTCTAGATTTTCTGAGGCAGGTGGGGACCTTGGATATTTTGTATGGTGCCCGGCGGTATCATGTACTATTTTGTGGTGGGTGGAGTTTGTAACTTCTGCGGTAGTGCATCATGCCTTCTTATGTGATGAGAGAACAACCCTTAATTCTTATGTGTTGGCATCTTCGATTATTCTGTTGTGGATAGAGGTAACCTGGAGTATGCCTGGGTGGGTAGTTTTAAAAAAAATATTTCCTGTAATGTCTACAGTTCTTGATTCTTATGTTTCTTATTTGTTGCAGATCATGGAATTTTCAGTCGGGTGGGGGTTTTGGATTGTTCAATTTTGAGGGGGTTGATCTTTGATTCGTATGCATTAGGGTGGGGTTCTTGGATTTGTCTGTTGTTGGATGTTATTTGCAGCCTTCGGCAGAGGGTTACCAATAAGCCTTGGTCATCTACTGTCACATTAAAAACTCATATGTGCCTTTTAAAACAAGTAGATGTAATGTCTACCAATTTAGTGGTAGCGTTTTTGTCTGCAAAACAATTGCACGTTCAGAGGACGCTGGTGTTCTGTTAATTATGATGTAGTATACAATGTAAAGGGCAGTGCTTAATTTGAGCCACTGGTTTCCGATGCTCTGCACCGGCACTTAAATGTTAATACCGGCACTTGTGGCAGTCTGCCACAAGGTGTGCTGTCTAGCTAATTTAGAGATGACTACAACAACAGTTAATTATTAATTCAAAAGACATTAACAATGGCTATTACCTCCACCCCCAAGCCATTCTTATAGCTTTGGGGGCCTGAAATATTCTGAATTATCACACTTGTGGGTGTGGTTAGAAGTTGTGTTGTTACTATAATTGGAAGCACGGCAGGGGCAATGTGTTGTACAAGTTGCAGTGGCCTCCTGACGAAAGCCCTAGCACTTATATATATTTTTTTAATAAATTAAGCACTGGTAAAGGTTAATGAAACCGTGAGCAGACTCAGTTACATGCCAGATGGCCTTCAACAGTCCCAATTAAGGGAGCACTTAGGCGGTTCCACCTTTTTGACTGCCCTATTTTCCATAAGACCATATACTCAAAACATTACTGGTCACAGCATTATTTCCAAATTGCTATATGTTTTATAGCATTATCAAACATCATATTTTGATGAGGTTCCTTATGTGTATTTACAATGCCCTTGATATTCTCCAGTCCAGAGAAAAGAATCTTAATGTTCTTTTCAAGATCAATCTCTAAAATAATGCAAAGAACTGGATGCAATGACATCTCAGCACTTGTAGCATAGGTGATGAGCTCTTTCCTAGAAGTTTGTCATTGCTCTCACTGCAAACAGCCTGCTGTGCACCTCCTTCCAAGCCACCCCGCGATAGGTCCAATGGGGCAGACATCAAGAGGAGGCGCCGCTACCTCTACCTTGGTCAATAGCATCCTTCTTTGTGGGTCATTCCTCCCAGCTTCGCTCTCTTCTTCTCATCCTTTTGAGGTTGTTACAAGGGAGTCCCAGACAAATATGTTTTGCTCTCTGTCGACTCAATACATTTGCAGGGCTTAGAAATCGATGCATCAGTGCCATTTTTATAGGATTATTTGCTCTCCTCTGCAATCTCTCCATGTTATGCTCTAGAGTGAGGCTTTTTCTGGGAAATGTTGCATGTATTGGCTCAGTAGCTAGAAAAACTAGTGTAGCTTTTGAGAGAGCGCCATGTTATTTTGAAATTTGTAGGGGGCACTATAGTCCCAAGTAGTCAGCACCCGCATATTTAGAGGACCTACTAATGTAGTATAGACACGTATAGACATAGCCTGAGAAACAGCATGATATATATATGTGTTTATTAATCAGAGACTAATGGGGCCTAATCGAAATGCAGTGTTGCCTAATGCAGAAATGTAACCACACGAAAAATGTCGTATTGCTAATGAAAGGCTTTGAAATATGTGTTTAATACTGAATGAATTAATACAGGCTTTTAAAATGAAAGCTAGTGCTCACATTGAAGGAGAATTAACGTGTTATCATAGTAGAATGGAATGCTGTGCTGTGTTAGAAATGGATTTAAAAGTGCAGAGGCCTGAGACATGCTGTAGCCACAGAGGCCTAACGATATTTTCTTTTTGTTAGCCTTAGTCTAGAAGAAATGGTTTTCTCCTTGGGAAAAGCTGTCCTCAGAGAAAAAATGAAACTGTAGCTTCAAATGGTTGCAGAGATGTTCCCATGAATTTCAGCTTGCAGGTGCAAGGCCACAAGGCTCGTTAGGTAGAAGAGTCCATTGTTTAGGAGTTAGGATAGTAGGCGCGGACGGAGGAAAAGCTGCCAAGGAATTTGGGAGTGCAACATTTAGCGAGAAGGTGCCTGGGACCCAAGGACACACCAATTGACAGAGCAGGATGTAGTAAGCTGTAGAGAAGAGCGTCTTGGGAACTTAGGTAGAGTGAGGTGTAGAAGGAGCATCTTAGAACGAGCTCAATGGTAGATTATCTGCTTAGCCAAAAGTGACGGTACTTCTTTGGAAGTCTTCACCGCTGACACCTTTATTCTTGTCTGATGGGAATGTTATGTAGGGATGTCACCTTAGAATAGCATAGGGACAGACTAATTGTTTTCTTTTTCCCTTTTGTAAATGCAGTCCAAACTTCAAGCTGTTACTGTTCTTGGTTGCCTAATGTTTCTCGAATTGACGTTGTTATTTATTCTGAGTCGTCTGAGACTCTTGCGTAGAATTATGTTTGTATTAGTGCCAATTTACTTCCTGAATCTTTTGCTGAGATGTTTGTATGTCCAACTATTTTGGGTTTTGTAATAAACCTTTGAAACTTCAGTTCGTAGTCAGTGGTCCTTCGAGTTTAATTTGGATTTGATGGTGAAGTTGTTCAAAATGGTTATAAATCTTTCCTTTATTCTTCTAGAACTGGGAAAAAGGTCCAGTTGACCTGGTTTGGAATTCTAGAGATGAGTAAGGAAATCTAGATGAAAATCCCAGCTTCCCCACTTTACATGAGTTGTTGTGATGCTACAGCCCCTAGTGTAATCTCTAGTAAATTGTTGGGTACGGGTGCTTTAAGTCGGGTATGGTGAGGTGCCGAATTTCACTTGTAATTTTTACATACACATGCAGACAAAAACACACAAACTCATCTATGTTTTAAAGGTCGTAAAGAATGGTTATTTTACAAAATATTGAGTTTTAGTACCCCTCACAACCCACACTCCTCTCTCTCCAGGCTGCCCCCTAAGCCCTTGTCCTGCCAGCTTCTCAACCTCTGTAATGGTTGGAAAATATGAAGTTCACCCCCTCCCTCCATCTTACGGACCAAGCTACACCCCTTGCTAAAAATGCCTGGTCTGTGACCCACGGATGTATGATGTTACAACGCATACTTTTACAACGCCTACCTTTACAACGCATTTTTTACACCGCAACATCCATTACAACGCACACCATTACAACGCATGTCATTACAACAAATTCTTTGAAACTACCTTTACAACGCATTCCACTACAACGCATACTACATTTACAACGCATACCATTACAATGCATTACATTGCATTGCATGTAAGGTAAGTGTTGGATAGTGTAGGGGTAAAAATTACTATTCTAACTCCAGGGGGTGCAACAGTAGGGTAAGTGTTGGATAGTGTAGGGGTAAAAATTACTATTCTAACTCCAGGGGGTGCAACAGTAGGGTAAGTGTTGGATAGTGTAAGGGTACTATGTGTTGTAATGCTATGCGTTGTAATGGTATGCGTTGTAATGACTGCGTTGTAATGGCATGCGTTGTAGTGGTGTGCGTTGTAGTGTCATGCGTTGTAATGACCGTTGTAAATGCATGCGTTGTAATGGATGTTGCGTTGTAAAAGTTTTGTTGTAATGGTAGTGCGTTGTAAAATTTGCGTTGCAAAGGTTGTATACCGTGCCCCACCATCCTGAGAGGCTATTCTACCAGATCCCCCCGGGTCTTATTCCTCCGTCTATTATTTTAGCCTAAGGACCCTTCTTTTCTGCAGGAATTTAAATAAATGCCACCCTGAAAGCTGTGAATGTTCCTGCCACTTCACTTTTAAAATTCCTGTCCCCCGATCTTCCCCTCTTTTCATGGCAGTCTGCAGCGGTTCTTAGATGGATGTTTAGCGCCTTTACAAATAAGCAATAAAATAAATAGTCAAACAAGGACTTTTTTTTCGCAGTATAAAAAGCATACAAATTAGGATAGGGCCATGTGTTTTTAAAGCAGCATTATTGTTCCTAGTCGTGAATCAGTAGTACTTCAATTTTTATATCAAGGAAATCAAACCTCTTTTAATTGCTCTCATAATTACACATAAAGGAGTCATTTTGTATGCTCGTTGGTGCGTGGTATTAAATTTACAAACGCGGACTAGAGGAACCTCAGAGGAATCTATTCACTAACAATCAGCAAGGGTTGCAACACTTTTTTGGTGCAACCCTGATGCAAAATGTATTTTGGAATTCACAAACCCCGATCTGCATAGTTTTGTAAAAAAAGAAAATGGATATTGCTGCCTTGCGTTACCTTGTGTCAAGTAGGTGTTAAATGGGTGGAGCATGGGCATTCTTTTGCAACCATCCAAGTACATGGGTTTGCGCCCAAATGATGTGACTACACGAGGCATGGTAACGAGAAGAAATATCTGTCTTTCTCCTTGTTACTTCCTCTTCACATTCTGCAGCACATATACAGAGAGAAATAAGCATCAAATGATAGTTTTTGTGCAGGAAGAAACTTATTCCTGCACACAAAAGCTATTCTGACCTAACCTCTTTATTAACTCAATAACACACTGCAAATATCATTTAATTCATATCACCCTCTGTGTAATTTCTCCCTGTAGGCCTCGATCCATTGCCATGGATTGGTCCATCTATCCAAGCATTAAAAACAACAATACATGCACTTATTTGTAAATGAAGGAAAAATCCAATCGCCAAAGGGAAACAGCCTTTACAACGCTGTCTCCACAACGCGGTACCTTTACAACGCGGTCGTTATAACGACCGTCTTGTTACCACGTGTACCATTACATCGCAAGTCGTTTTAATGACTTGCTCTAAGGGGCACGTTGGTGTTGGATTTAAAATCCAACACCTTCGCTGCTGTTGCACAAACTGGAGTAGGAATAGTAAATAATACTATTCCTAAGTCCAGCGCGCAAGTCGTTGTAACGACGTGCGATGTACTGGTACGCGGTCATTGTAATGACCGCGTTGTAATGGCATGTGAAGTATTCGCATGCGATGTGAAGGTACATATTCATCACCAAACACCTTGAATCACCTTGAAACATGCATCGAACACTCTTACGTCTACTCTCAATATAATTTCCAATATCTATTCTCCTCACTATGCTTCACTGTCAGCATTTAGCCTGCACTATCAATATCCTTCTCTACACTCCTCATGCACCTGTTATTTAGTAATTCCTCTCAGCTGAACACTTTTGATTCAATTCAGTTTTTTTCTAATCTAAAGGCCAATAGAACTAACATGATGACCTTTCTCTAACAATGTCTGCTTCCTTCCATATCATGCACAGGCTGCCCAATATCACCTTCAAGCTCTCTTCCATCTTGACCACATCTGCCATAGTGGTGATACCTTTCCTGAGAGCTTCCAATGCATCATGTACTCCATCTGACACATTCAATCCACATATCTTGAAACTCCTCTCTTTACTCACATCCAATCTTGCCTGGCGCCTCTCTTCAAGCACACGCTTAACAGCTATCTACCCTTTTGTAAATCTGCAGCAGTCACCCATCCTTCCGTGCAACCTTCCTGTCTCCTTGCACAACCATACTGTCTCCTTACTTCTCTTCTTCTCAAAAAGCCTTGATGTACTTGTATTAATCCAACTCAAGATCTTCTTCATTACTCTTAGACTGCCTGATTACCTTCAGTTTGCTTTTCTTTCTCTGTACTCAACAGAAATCACCATCTTCAATATGTCCAACATCATATCCTCTGCCCATCACAATTATCTCCTTTCTATTTTCATAGTTCTTGATCTTACTGCAATATTCCGCACTGTTGATCACGCCATCCTACTGTTCACACTATACAGTCTTGGTATCACAGATTTGACATTAAACTGGCTCTACCCCTATTTCTCTAATCAATAATGCTTCATTTGTGCATATGGTTGCAGGCGGTGGTCTACATCATTTTTACCATGAGGCTTTTAGCCAGTACAAGAAATAGAACGGCTGAAAAGGGTAAAATAAGAAGGAATAAAAAGATGGTAAAACAGTGAATGAGGAAGAAAAGAGGAATGAAAAAGAACTTGCAAAAGTGAGAGAAAAAGACAGCATGAGTAGGTCCGTGGAAGATAGCACGAGGTGGAATCGAGACTAGGCATCCTTGGTATTCAGAAAGCATTCCATTTAGCAATGTTGGTGGTGGGTGTCTTAGGAAACCAGGTGTCCCTGCCTATATTTGTTTTCATAATTAAGCACAGTTGATCATTTTTTCTCAATAGCTTTAGGGGGCATATTACCAAGGGCCTTGTCGCCGCTTTAGTGGGAATTATTCCCGCTAAAGCGGCGATAATTTTATCGCCCTATTACCTAGCTGTCGCTAACACCAGTTAGAGACAGCTAGTAGGAGATAGCGATCATCTTGGGGCCCACTTTGCATGTCAGCGATATTTATCGCTAATGACATGCAAAGTGGGCGTGCTAAGATGTTAGCGACTGTAAACAGTCGCTAACATCGCTATCTCCTATTACCTACAAAGGCGTACTTTTGGAAATATTCGCGCTAAGCGCGAATATCTCCAAAAGTTAACGCCTGCCCAGAGCAGTTCTTAGCCATGTTATCCAATGGTGGGTGGATAACATGGCTAAGAGCATTAGTTCGGTAATGCATGAATATCGCAGACTTTTCCGCGATATTCATGCATTACGGCCGATTTTTATCGCTTTTGAGATAAACCTTGATAATAGCAAGGTTTATCTGCGATAAAAATCGGCGGAGCTCGGCATTAATAATATTGCCGCTAAGCCAACACAGCGATAATTATCGCTGGTTGTTGGTAATATGCCCCTATGTTCCTTGCTCTCCATCACCTTGACCTTCACGAGTCAGCATCCCACAAGGCTCAGTCTAGAGGCATATTTACTTTCCCTTTCATACTTCATCCTTTATGGCCAACTCACTACTTATTTTGGAGGCTCTTATATTTATGCTTGTAACAGTTAAATCTTTTTGTCTATCCTCATGTTGCCCCCTCTACAAACACAGATCTCTAATTGCCTTACAGCTTTCCGTTGCTGAATAGCTATTTGATAAATTAGATTGAACTTATCCGAAACAGAAATATTGAACTTTCTTTCCCTGCATCGCTTGCCTACCTCCACAATGGTATCCATTTCTTCGCTGATATCCTACACCCAGCCGCGGTCGGTGCAGGTTACAGCGGTGTTGGGGGTTGATTTTGAGGGGCGATGCCGAGGGAAAATTAATTAATTATTTAATTTTCTCTCTGCATCGTCCCTCGAAATCATACCCTCACCCTTCCCAACCACCCCAGCGCTGTTACATACACGGACCACTAATCCAGAAACCTCACTCCAACACTTCTATGAGTTCTTATAACAAACCTAGGTACTGCCGCTACGTTTGAATCATTATATACTATAAAAGAGCCTTGCTCCTAAGTTTAGTGCATTATATCGACAACTTTTTTAAAATATGGAATGGGGGAGATTGGCAGAATTTGAGGAATACTTCTCGAGCCTGAATGAGAATGCATATGACATCCATCTCACATATTCCATCAGTGCAGAAAGACATTGAGTTTCTGGATACTTTTGTGTACGTTGAGGGCAATAGACTAGAAACAATTGTGTTCAGTAAAAGCACTGCTATAAAGAATGTTTTGCATGTCTCAAACTTCGTGTGCATCTTTAAAAGGGGTGTAGATATCAACATTAATATATATTCAGTGATAAACTGGTATCTTTTTGTTCTCAGCCCCTCACCAACCCACTGGGAAACTTAAACTTTGTTGTTATATGTTTTCTTATTTTTTTGTCATTTGGTGTAATTTTCAAATATGGGATATATTCTTTTTGAGGGGGATTGTAAATATATCGAGTGAGATTCAGGATTGATCTACATATTTCACGTTTGGTTAATGAGAAGTTTGTGATAACGTCCGGTCTTAAAAATTGACACTGTATATAATTCAACCCCCTTTGAGGACAAGAATTTCGCAGTTCACAAAAAATGTTAAAAATGTTCAGTGATATCTATAAAAAGATTCAATATGCATGTTACATGCTCGGTGTGATACTAGACAAAGACTCGTACGAATTACTATACGATTAGGTCTCAAGAAATTGTTTTGATTTTATCCAACCTGGAAAGGAGGAATCATAGAATGACTCATGAAATGATTTCATTTATTTGCAGCCATTGCTCCAGGTTGGGTTCACTCACACTCTACTCAGAGGGATCTTCTGTATAAATTATAGGGCCATAATGTAATTATTTAGGGCTGCTTAGGCGAGATTTTCAGGAATTATTTTTAGTTAAGGGAATGTTTACTTGTTATGAAAATGCATTTTTATTAAAATAATGAATTGAGCAAATAATACATACCTCAGTCAGGATGAACTACAAAGAACAGAAGGGCTTGCGACCATTTAAGTGGAAGAAGAACTATATATGTTTGGTGTAATGGTGTAATGGAGATTACTTTTATGTGATCACGACTAAGGTTGAAACGCATCATTTTGTTTTGCTGCTGAATATATATATAGTTTTGCTCACACTGTGACACTCAGCCTGTAACCCCGGTGCCACATGTGGGTAACTGCTCCCATGTTTAAATCGAACATTAGACAGGCGGTAGTCTGGGAAATCAGGGGCATATTACCAAGGAAGGCGATATGAAATTATCCCTGCTTTTGCAGGCCGTTTTCGGCCGCAAAGCGGCGATAATATCATTGCCCTATTAGCAAGCTGTCGCTAACATCAGTTAGCGACAGCTTTTAGGTGATAGCGAGTGGTGTGGGGCCCACTTTGCATGTCAGCGATATTTATCGCTAATGACATGCAAAGTGGGCATACCCAACCTGTTAGCGACTGAAAGCAGTCGCTAACATCGCTATCGCCTATTATCAACGCAGGCGTAGCGATGAAAACATTTGCGCTAAGTGCGAATATCGCTGAAAACGATCGCCTGCTCGGACCACTTCTTAACCTGTATATCCAATAGGAGATTGATATTCAGGTTAAGACCCTATTGGCGTTAATGCCTGAATATCGCTGGATTTCCAGCGATATTCACGCATTAAGCTGCTATCGCCGGATATTTTATCGCATTGGAGATTAACGTTGCTAATAGCAAATTATTTCTGAGATAAAATCCGGCGATGCACGGCAATAGAAAAATTGTCGCTAAGCTTATTTAGCAATAAATATCGCTAGTTGTTGGTAATATGCCCCTCAGTTCCAAAAAAGCACTTCTTTATTGTGACAGCATATATTAGATATAGATAAAGAAATAGCTATATAGATATATATATATGACAGGTGTTCCGAAAGCTCTTTTCTGGAAAGTTTCGGTGTGCTCCGTCAAGAGGCTGAGAAAAAAGGTGGTCCGAAAACGTAATTCCTCGGCTAAGCATCACGGTGTGAGCACATGTATTTAGATATATATATATATATATATATATATATATATATATATATATATATATATATATATATATATGTTGTCACAATAAAGAGGTGCTTTTTTTGGAACTGATTCTCCAGACTACTGCCTGTCTAATGTTTGATTTTAACACAGGAGTAAGTTACCTGCATGTGGCACAGGGGTTACAGGCTGAGCGTCACTGTGTGAGCAAAACCGGCGTGAGAATATATATATATATTCAGCAGCAAAACAAAATGATGCATTTCGACTTCAGTCTTGATCACATAAAAGTAATCTCTAGTACGCCAAACATTTATCCATTCAGTCTTTTTTTTAGAAATTAAGGGTCAAAGTATTTGTATACCTGAATGGTTGGGTTTGTGAGAGTCTCGTGTTTGCACAATATTATGAACTTACATATTACAACACTCATGACATCAGTGGCGTAGCTAGGCCTTAGGCCGCCAGTGGGTGCCCTTGTATTTTCTGCTCGCGGCGGACAGATCGAAGAGCGGGGGAAGGCTGTAGATTCAAGCAGCCGTGACGGCCGCAGGTAAGAGCGGGCCAGGGACATGAGGGGGTACTGCAGATTATTTCCGCCACGTCGACCACGGGAAAGAGCGGGGGAGGGGAGACCGGCTGCCACCCCCAAAACTTGTACCGCCTTCAGGCGGTCCGCCCCCACCTAGCTACGCCACTGCATGACATCTTCTGTGCCATCATTCATAACATTACTGGTGACAATTGTATTGACATCATTGATGACAAGACTGCATGGATGGTGCACGAGCAATAGTTACTTGGAATAACTATAACTGAATGCTGAATTTCATTTTTTTTAAATTTAAAATGTCAGGTGTAAACTGACATTTTCACTTAACTACAATGTCACTACAACCTTTGTTTTTTTCAGCGAATACACACACACAGATAAATATATACACACACACACACACATTTACATATTTGTATTTATGGGTGTGTGTGTGTGTATAGATATGGTTAGGAAGACCTTTTTTGTTTTTGCGTTAATTTTGACACCTTTAACAAATCTGAATAAAACGTTCTAAGAAAGGAGTTCATTTAATTTGGTTTCAGTGTGGCATGTCTCGTGCTGAAGGGGTTGTGGTGGCTCAGGGGGGCTAAAGGTAGAGCAGAAATGAGGCATTAGTCTCTGGGTGGTCCATTTGCAGCCATAAAAATTTGATTTGACGAGGGACATTTTTTTTTCTGCCATTCATTGCAGGTCCGCAGGGCTTGTGATTGGTCTCCAGACTTAATGAGGAGATTTTTTTTTTCCATTGTTCTTGATAAACTACGACCGTTTTTAGAAAAATTGAGAACTTAATTATGCGGATATAATTAGAACATTAATAGTTACAAATATTCCCTACTGTAAACATCAAACAAATCGTGTATTTGAGGGAGATGTGCTGTGGTTCTCAGAGCTTCTTTTTGGAGCTGTTTTTTCCTGCTTCCCTAATTTAACAATATTCCTGACCATAACTCTTAAAGTGACAGGCACATTCAGAGATGTATGCAGGCAGCTGACGGGCAGTGACGGTCTATGGGGGTACATTTTCTTCTGGGACTGTGGCCGCTCCAGGCTTCCTTTCGCTTTGAAGGCACTTTCTCTGGTGAGGCAGATCATCTGTCATTTCTAACTCTGACTATGCGACTATTAAATCTTGTACCAGGCTTAGGGTAGAAGTCTATCTGGTCTATTTATTGCCCAGTTTTACCTTTACCCATCTTTCCTTAATCTTATTCTTTATTTTACTTTACTTTATTACATGATTTGTTAAAACCCTTGCAATGGTATACAATAGCAGAAATTAATTACAATATATAAAACAAATAATTGGTGAAAGAGACCTTACAATTCTATTAAAAAAACATAAGTCATTATGAAATATAAAACATTATTGCGATGCACTAACAGTGACATGCAGTAAGTTGTTTCAATTAAAAAAGAAAACAGCATTCACAGATAGGCAGAGTGGTTCAAGTCCTAGGCCGACTAGCCTGTCGGCATCTCACCTCCTCTAACTTTTTTTAAGATGCGATTCATAAAACCTGACCAAGGCACAGTTGAGTGCAGTGTTCAAAGGGTCAAAGCAGGCCAGCACTGCTCCTCTGCAGGCTCTAACGTCCTTTTCAATCCAACCCCTATGCAATAAGGTTCATCTATCTTCTAAAAGATTAGGGCACAAGCATAGGACATGAATTATGTCTTCCCTATAATGGCCACAGAGCTGACACGGTTCCTCAACCCCCTCTCTTTTCCATTTTGGGAGATTGCAGGTCATGGAAAACACCCCCCATTCTCAGTCTCAGGAACTGTAGCGTGCATTGAAAGTGGTCGTTAAATAGCTCTGCAGGTTTGATTATAGCTCTGTCGAAACACTTCGGCCCACAAGTTCCAGACTTGTACCACTTTAACCAAGAGGTTAACGATGAAAGTCTTCCTAAGCCACCCGATGTGTCCTTTGAAGCCAGTAAAGGTTTACAATGAATAAATATTACTATCAATTTTCTGAAAGACACAGAATGATAGTCTCTGATCAGGATTTCTGCTACACCACAAGGGGCCACTGGAGGGTGCCAGATTTCAGAAAATGGTCTAAAAATTACATTGTTATGAGAGGAAGGGATCACTCTAACAGCAAAATACAATTGTGCATGGGGCTCAGAAAATCTAGGCACCGGGGCTGCCCTGGTCTAATCTTAAAAAACTCTGCAACACAAAACACCTTTTAAAACTGAAAAGCAGCAGTATCCTTCCCTGATTATCTTAAACAGGCTCTGTTGTGTTTGCTTTTAATGGCAAGGGTTATCAGGCAAATGCATCAATGTAGGCTTTTGCGATTAATTGCGATTATTAAGGAATCGCAATGTAGGAATTGCAAAAGCCTATGCATGTAGGGATAGCTATAAAATGATCGATTCCCAAACATTCCTTAATTGCGACTGGCAAATTGCAAGTTGCAATTACGGAATGCCTTCCCATTCATTCGGATGGGCCTATTGGCCCATAGGAATGAATGGGAGCTTGCATGCGCAATGTGCGAGTAGCAATAGGTACTCGCAAATTGCACATGCAATTTCAAGGGTGCAAGGGTGTCCTAAGGACACCCTGTTGTACCCCTGAAATTGATATGTGCACGCATGTTGCACAGACACATGCCCCAAGGGCATGTGTGTGTAACCTACGACTTTGAAAAATGCCCTTTAGAGCATTTTTCAAATTTTTTGTAAATTACCATCAAGTACAAATTGATGGTAGTTTGCGCCCCCTTATTAGCAAAATCGTAATTTGTGATTCCATCATGCATTGCATTTAAGGAATCGCAGTTTGCAATTCCTTAAATGCAAACGCAATTTAAGAAATCTCAATATTTTGCGATTTCTTAAATTGCGAGAGGCTAACAGGTTGATGCATCGCAGAAGCCTTTTTTGCGGGTGCAAACTGACGTTTTTTGCAAATCGCACCGTGTGCGCTCGCAAAAATGGTCGATGCATGTACCTGTAAGTGTCTTGTTGAAAAATGCCGCTCAAATAAGAAATGATGTCGAAGTTCTGCAGGGACCGGTCTGTCAAAGTTTATGCAACAGAATCCTCAGTAAACTTGCAGCAAAAAATAACACTCGCAGAATCAACTGTCAATGTATTTATACAATTTGAACCTTTAATCTTCAAAACAACTGAACAGACTCACACCGAATAAGAAAAATATCTAGCTTTCTGCCATATTTGACGTAATTCTGCTCAACCCATTTGGTTGTATTCTCTAATTTTTCCAATAAAAAATGCGTAGGGTGAAGAAGTGTTTTTGGACCACCCTTTTTTCTCGGCTCCCACTCACAGTTCAACCCAAAACTATCCAGGAAGGAGCTTAGGCTGATGAACTTTTTTGGGGAAAGTTTCGAGAAGATTTCTCAAGGAGAGCCAAAGTATTTAGCAAAAAAAAAGAAAAAAATGCTCTTGCTATGGAAACTTGACTAGCGTAAAACTACGCAGTAGTGACCGTCACTGTGTAATGTAATAAATATAGTTACACACACACACAAGTGCGTGTGCATGCGTGTGTTTAGATTCACCCTCAAAGTACCCTTTGTAGTTGCATTTTTCCAGGTGTACTCCTGTGACAGACAACTTTTCCAGCAGGATTCTATTCCTGATGTGTCGCGTTCTCCATCGCAAAGAACCATGCAAGCCGGGAATGTTATCACCTGTGAATTTTGTTTTACGTGGGAATGTATTTTTCCTTGTGGAGAAAGGTCTCCCTCTTCACCCCACCAAATCTAGGGATGATTTGGACATCTTTCCCCCGTAGAAGGGGAGTTCATTCAGTATAAATCTATGACTAGTTCCAGGATGGGAAAGGATTGGACTGGAATTTGGGAAGGCCAAGATGTGTACAACGTTTGTCGGCATTCCCACACGTTTGAAAGCAAACAATGCCTTGGAACACCCACTTCCCACCACTTGAGTGGGATTTTTATCTCCAATACTGTGTAAATGATTTTAGGTCTAGAAGGAATCAGCAATGTATATAATATTACACATTCCAAGATGGTGAACACATTGCCCTTCCTACAATGAGTCTCTTTTCTTGCTTGCCGAGGGTTCTTGTTCTTTATGGCAGTGCATCCATGTTTGGGGGCTGGTAACACAGAGCTCTTGGGCGCCTATAAACAGCATCCTATAAAGCTGAATGCTATTTATTGATTGCTATTTCGTTTGTCCATCTCTTCCCATATTTACAGTTACACCCTTCCTCCAGACTGATGCCTGTAGGACTACTTTTTCTCTGTGGTGACTTCTACAAGAGGGCGCTAGATAGCATCGGGTGACAGGATGAACCACCTCTCCGGCAGGCATGTATGTTGACGTGGACACTCTTACAAAATGTCCAACCATACATATATGCATAGCTGCTTACTCTTCTTCTTCGCGTCCAATGGTAAATATGATATTCATTTCCTACATACCACAGGCATCCGTACAGATGAGACTTGAAGACATGTATCACTCATTGAGGGAAACGATCAACTCCACACCCAGCATAGACCCAGTGTCTTTCTTGAAGTCAAGAATTGTCTCTATATTATGATTCTCAGAGCTGGGAGGACTTCACCCTCCATGAGAGTGTTTCGGGGCGCACTCTCCTATGCTAGATAACAAATGATCCCATGGATCCCAGAATGCTTGTTTCTGGTCCGGGGAAGACATGGTTTGGCAATTCGGGCTGGACTGTTTCCATGAGGCAGAGGGTCAGACTGGTTTGCATATGGCCATGTCTGAACTGGGGTGGCCGAGTGAGCTAAAGAATGGTGATGGATTAAACAGATCAGTTGACCGGGGGTGAGTGTTTGATTTGCTCAAACGCTCCGTCCATCATCCCCTTTGGTATCGATCTGATTTCAAGTGGGTCGGTATGTGATAGAACCATCACCAGAGGCAGCACTGTTGGGAGCTCTGTCGAACCCCCTCAACAGAGAAGCTATGGACTGACTTTGCAGTCAGTACAATCTATCTTGTCTTACAACAGAACCGCCTCAAGTCACATCGCTAGCTAGGGTTCCTAGCATCTATGTAATGCTTTCAGGCAGGTCAGACCATTCCCATGGCTGCACCAGAATCGACCGTCTTCCACAGGCATATGCACAAGTGTACGGAAGGTGTTTATTTGCTGTTGCACTCAAAATGGACTTTCTCATTTGTGTGTATTTATCTTCATAAGTTATTGGAACATGGACAGCAGTGCGCTCCGGATCCACTAATTTGACCATGAATCACATCCCTTGACAGAGTTTCAACTTGTACGAAATGGATACAACTTTGACAAAGTGTGAGAAATCCTTGCAGGAAAGCTTGTGGTTTACTGAAGTCTCAGTGCTGGCATCAGAGCTTTAGTTTGATTTTAATATTGTAAAAACAACTCAAATGCCTCATCGGTGCATGAAGGAATGTTGGTCATAGTGAGCTAGAGATGACCAGAGATTGGTCGTATGCCGCCAGTGGATTGCGTAAAGCAGTCTGTAGCTTATGAGCTGAGGCACAAAGGATGGTTATGAAATATCCATTGAATTATGCTTATCATGGTGAACCCTACTGGAGCCAATGATAACAGAGCTATTTATGATGAAACTGTAGAAAAATGGGGGTAGCAAACATTAGCAATACTGTTTTTGAGTAGTACTGCAACTTCAAAAAGCTTATACAGTGACCATCTACCTGTTAAAGGTAGAAGACCAGTGTAAGACGTTCCATCTGTCTGTGATGCTCCCTCAGTTGCTTTGCTTGTTGGTTTCCTGCATTTTCGCCCTCTGCTATGGTCTGACTCATGCAAAAAAGGCATCAGTTCCTGTGTGATCTCTGTAAAATGCCATGTCTCGCCGCTGTCAGAGTAGTCCTCCTTACTGTAGAATTCTCCAGACGTGTCAGTCACCAGAGGGGCTCTGAGAGGTGTTAAATATTGATGAGCGAGACATTATAAGCTAACTGTAGGAGTTCTGGACCACCCACCAGCAGTGACATATGTTTCTGTTGTGTAGGAGGATAATTGGGTTATCGTGTGCAATGTGTGCAGTGTTAAAGACTGTCGGCAAATTCTGCAGCCTCCTCAGCCGTAATGAAATTATATATGGAACACAAAGCAGTATCTATGGTTGGATGCGAGCCTTGTAGATCAAATTTGCTGTGCTTATATTTTTATTATAGAGAGTTCAATTCATGCTTCAACATACATATACAAAATGAAGTGCTTACGGTGCTCAATTTCAATTTTTTGGTTGACATATTCCCCCAAGCATAGTCCATTCTTAGATCAAATCAATATCAAGAATACATAAAACCATAAATAGCCAATGAGAGCCAGACTTTGCACAATTTCCCTTTAACAATCATTTTGAACAAATCACAGATTGATTTCCTATGGTCCTATGGACTTCCAGCATTTCTCAATGTTCGTCAGAGACCATAATCTTAAAGCGTAGAGGCTCATTGTATAGTATTTCTCCAGTGTTCCCTGTTGTTATTTGTACCTTTTCCCCTTATTGTTGTTCTCCCTGCGCCCCTGTGCCCCCCGCCCCGCTCCCCGCTTCCCGCCGCCATACTCGCGGCCACGCCCCCTTTTCTTTCTGTACCCTCCCCGCTCCCGCCTCCCAGCTCCTCCCTCCCTCCCACTTGGCCATAAATGGTGACCGGGCGTACGCTCAGCGTGCACGCGCAGCGGGCGCGCCGATTGTGCCCCGAAGGTGCGCCAAAGGTAAGCCCGTCTGTGCCCGTCCGCGCCTGGACCGCGCCCAGGGCCAGGACCCTTGGCCCCCACCGACGGAAGACGACCCGACTGTCCTACGACGCCACCGAACTCATCGCACTCAACGCCGGCAGACTCCCGGGCTGCTACCGAGCCACCCCGAGACGCACCCACGGACCCTTCTGCTGCAACTCCTGCAAGTTCACCTGCATCAGGACCTGCACCACTCCAGCAGTGCCCAAGACCTCGACTAGCAACAGCAGCAGCCACCTGAAGTGCATCCTGCTCAACACCCGCTCATTCCACAGACACGCCGTCGAGCTCTGGAACCTGATCGACACCACAACCCCAGACGTCGCCTTCCTCACGGAAACCTGGATGAACGCCTCCTCAGCGCCCGACATCGCCATCGCCATCCCGGACGGCTACAAGATCATCCGGAGGGACCGCGTCAACCAGACAGGAGGAGGCATTGCCATCATCCACAGGAACTCCATCCGCATCACGACCAACACCGACGACACCCGAGCACCTGCACTTCCAGATCCACATCAACCCCAAGACCACCCTCAGAGGCACGCTCATCTACAGACCCCCGGGACCACGCACACGATTCAGCGAAGACATCGCCGACTTCGTCAGCCCGCACGCCCTCCCCTCCGCTGACTACATCCTCCTCTGGGACCTCAACTTCCACCTGGAGAACAACAACGACCGCAACACCACCACCCTGCTGGACAACCTCGCTAACCTCGGACTCAAGCAACTGGTGACCACCCCCACCCACTACGCCGGACACACACTCGACCCCGTCTTCTCCTCCAGCAAGGACATCGCCTTCAGCCACGCCACCGGACTCCACTGGACGGACCACAGCTGCGTCCACTTCAGCTTCAAAAGGACCACGATCCACCACCAACAGCAACAGGTTGCACGCAGAAGCTGGAACAAGATCACAGCCGACCAGCTCGCAACTGCCCTGAGCAAGAACCCACCCACCAGCGCTACGAACCCCAGCCAAGCGGCCACCAACCTCACGAAGTGGATCAGCGACTGCGCAGACGACCTCGCCCCCCTGAGGACCCTGCCTAGCAGACCCGGCAGCAAAAAAGCCCCATGGTTCACCGACGAACTCAAGAACTCGAAGAAGAACTGTAGAGCCCTTGAGAAAGCCTGGCGCAGAGACCCAACACCGGACAACATGACTGCCCTCAAGCTCGCCACCCGCAAACACCACCAACTGATCCACACCACCAAGAAAACTGCATTCAAGGAACGACTGGACAACAACGCACACAACAGCAAGGAACTCTTCAACATCGTTAAAGAGCTCTCCAACCCCAACGCCGGAAACAACGACATCACCTCTTCGCAAGACCTCTGCAACTCCCTCGCCTCCTACTTCCACAACAAGATCGCGGACATACACAACAGCTTCAGCACCCAACCGACGCATGCCACGACCGAACCACCGCCCCCCAGCACCACCCTCCGCGCCTGGACCCCGATCAGCACCGAAGACGTCGTCCGCACGATGAACTCCATCCACTCCGGATCTCCGACCGACCCTTGCCCTCACCACGTCTTCAACAAGGCCGACGCTGTCATCGCACCCCACCTGCGGGACATCATCAACACCTCCTTCAACACCGCTACCTTCCCGGAGAACTGGAAACATGCCGAACTCAGCGCCCTACTAAAGAAGCCATCAGCCGACCCCACCGACCTCAAGAACCGACCTCAAGAACTACCGACCCATCTCTCTGCTCCCGTTCCCCGCTAAAGTCATCGAGAAGACCGTCAACAAACAGCTGGCCGCCTTCCTCGAGACGAACGGATCCCTCGACCTCTCGCAGTCTGGCTTCGGGGCCAACCACAGCACCGAGACCGCCCTGATCGCAGCCACCGATGACATCCGAGCTCTGCTCGACAACGGAGAAACAGCGGCCCTCATCCTCCTAGACCTCTCCGCGGCCTTCGACACGGTCTGCCACCGTACCCTAGTACAGCGCCTCAGCAACGTCGGAATCCAGGAGAAGGCACTGGAGTGGACCATCTCCTTCCTCGCCGGAAGGACACAGAGAGTCCACCTCCCCCCGTTCCGATCAGAAGCCACCAAAGTCAACTGCGGCGTTCCTCAAGGCTCCTCACTCAGCCCAACCCTCTTCAACGTCTACATGAGTCCCCTCGCAGCCATCGCACGCCAGTACAACCTCAACATCATCTCCTACGCCGACACCCAGCTGATCCTCTCCCTCACCAACGACCCCGACACCGCCAGAGCCAACCTACACGAAGGGATGAAAGAGGTAGCTGAATGGATGAAGAACAGCCGCCTGAAACTGAACTCGGACAAGACGGAAGTCCTCATCCTGGGATCCTCACCCTCCGTCTGGGACGACTCCTGGTGGCCCCCCGCCCTAGGCAGCGCACCCAAACCAACAGACCACGCACGCAACCTGGGCTTCATCCTGGACTCCTCCCTCTCCATGACCAGACAAGTCAACGCCGTCTCCTCGTCGTGCTTCAACATCCTACGCATGCTACGCAAGATCTTCCGGTGGATCCCCACCGAGACCAGGAAAACGGTCACCCAGGCCCTCGTCACCAGCCGACTGGACTACGGCAACTCCCTCTACGCCGGAACCACCGCCGAACTCCAGAAGAGACTCCAGCGGATCCAGAATGCCTTAGCACGACTCATCCTGGACATCCCCCGTCGCAACCACATCTCCGGACACCTGAGAGACCTGCACTGGATCCCGGTCAACAAGAGAATCACCTTCCGTCTCCTCACCCACGCACACAAAGCCCTGCACAACCAAGGCCCAGGATACCTCAACAGCCGCCTCAACTTCTACGCTCCCAAACGCCAGCTTCGATCGACCGGCCACGCCCTCGCCGCCGTCCCCCGCATCCGAAGAGCCACCACAGGGGGAAGGTCCTTCTCCTACCTCGCCGCCAAGACCTGGAACTCCCTCCCGACCTACCTCCGCTTGACCCAGGACCACCTCGCCTTCAGGAAGCAGCTCAAGACCTGGCTGTTCGAGCAGTAGCGGACCCCCCCTCCCCAAGCGCCTTGAGACCCTCCGGGTGAGTAGCGCGCTATACAAATGCTCTGATTGATTGATTGAGCCTCTCCAGCTCCTTAACTTTATGAAGTTTAGCCCTCTGGGCTTGGAAAGTGGGTACAATATTTTTTGCCTCCAACTCACAGATATGAAGGTAGAATTAAGATGTCTTTCTTATATGAGTTATGAGAAATGAAGTATTTTATCCATTATACGCTGTGGTGAATTAATGAACATAATTACATTTCACCAGCTGGAGAAAAACACATTGGGCCTCATTTATGAGGCCGTGCGTCACTTTTACGCCGCCGGTGCGTCACTTTTTGTGACGCACCAGCAGCGTAAAAAATGTGCCTTGTTGCACCAAATTTACAAAGTGACGCATCTAGGTAGATGCGTCACTTTGTAAACCCCTGCGCTACATTATACCTACGCCAGGTATAATGTATGCAGGGGGGGCGTTCTGACGCAAGAAAAGCTCATAGAAGTGATGCAGCGAAATCTATAAGATTTCACGGCGCCACTTCTAGGACTCAAATGCGTCAATTTCTTACGCCAGCCTCACAGCAGGCGTAAGACTGACGCAGGCCCTTTCACGTGGGGCTTGCCCCATGTGAAAGGACGCATTGCTGGAGTTGCGTCACTTTTGTGACACAATCCAGCAATGCGTCACTTTTGCGCCATACAGATACGTCAGAAATACTGATGTATCTGTAACTCCTTGCGCCATGATGCGTCATACTGTAAATATGACGCATCATTGGTGTCGGAAGTAGGGCACAGTGAAAAGTGACGCATCGCTGTTTCCACGCAGCGATGCGTCACTTTTCATAAATGAGGCCCAATAATTTTAGCCTGTGCCTCCGTGTTACATCTCCAGACAGAACTCACTGGAGAGCGGCCTTGGTTCCATGTAGAGGGTGGCGTGGGCAACCGGTTCTGTGTCAGCAGATGGGAACTCGGCACACAGGGACGATTCTCCATCTGCTTTACCTAGGACCACAGGCGGACGTGGCATGCTCATGGCCACGGTTGACCTGAACGGTTTCTGCTTTTGGTGGGCTGCTTGCTTTGCAAGCGGTCCAGGATGTCGGGTTGATAGGAAGGAAGGACTGCTATGGTACACAGGATCAAAGATAGCAAATGGATTATTAGCAGAATGTTGATCATTCAATCACTTGTGCTTGCCGTACAAGGGCAATGCTTTTTCCCGGTAAAAGTGGGTGTGGTTAGGGTTATGTTCATTTGCTCTGAAGAGCTTCTATGACCATTTCCCAGTGAAGTAATTTCCTTTCCTACTCATAAATAAGGGTACTTAGACCTGAAAATTATGTAATGGCAACACTTTCGATTTTACAATGTCTGTACGTGTCCATCACCTTCCTTTCATACTTTTTGGCCAACATTTTTGCTCCTTTTTTCTGCAGCGGGTTTTGCCTGCTGGATTCTTCAGCCTGAAAGATTATGCTAGATTGTTTTACTAATCTGTCTCAGTATCTTGCTTCCCAACCCTCAAGAAGTTCTTAATCTTCATTCAAGAACTAACCATATTGCCAAGGAGTTGTTTTCAGTCCTTTGTGGGTTGTTCCTCATAGCTTTGACCCTATTAATGAGATATATGACACCCTTGTGTAAGTTAAGTGCAGGCTGGCACCATGGCTACTGTGAGCAATCACAGAGGACACAAGAACAATCTTCACTGCTTTCAGAGGTTGACTGGAAAAAGTGAAAAGCCTTTCTGGACAAAGGGAGGGGATTTCCCGCGCCAGACTCAGCCTGGATATGAGGTGCAGATGACCCAATTTATCAAATTCTATTCAGAGCTGCTCCCTTCCAAGCCTGTCTCCTTAGCTTTTGAGGGTTTCCTGTCTATTCATTTCACATGGCATTTTGCTTCCGCCATGAGGTGAATACCAGTTTATGGGAGAGGTGTGATCTGATAACAGAGCATTACACCATTTTGGATTTTATCAAAAGCCCTCCATAAGATATTCGATGCTAGGAAACTAGTTGTACAGGACTTTGATGATATCATGTTGGTCATAAAATAGAAGATTAGAGCATAGGAACTTATTAATGAATATGTTAAGGGTACCTACCAATCACATGCTTGTTTAACATTTAATGACCATGCTCAGGACACTGGTCTGTAAGATCAAGACCTAAAGGGAAGAAGAGAGGTAGACTTGCCTGCCCACTGCTGTAAGGAATACTTTCCTTTTTACTGGAAGAAAACTGGAAGTGATGCTTCTAGTATCCCCTGTGTCCACATTCCCTATATGTCTGAGCTGGTGTCTGTACTGCTGAGTGTGAATGATGTAATGTTGGTGAGTGAAGTGGAAGCTAGTATATAGGGACAGATAGAAGGACGGTGGATCCCTGACAGGATCTACCTGCTGTTGCTGCAGCATAAGGTCTGAACATGAAATAAAGAATACACCTCCTGTTTGAGATGCTCCAAACTCTTGGAGGATGACCGCACCCTCTATTTATAAAATGGCCCGATCTACCAAGTATTTGATCCAATAAATAGGAGTTTCTTGATTGATCTCCAGGGACAATGGGCCTACTCCAGACAGATCCAGTTGTTTGCTGGGAATCTTTCTTCCTAGAAACCTGGTGCTGGTAGTGAAAAGACACAGAATCAGTATTGGACTAGTTAAAGAATTTTACTGACTGGTGAGATACTTAGATGGCTTTGAAGACCTTCAACAGTCGTGTGCTGAGAATAGTTGTACTAGTGACCGCTGCACTTGTACAAGATCGGACTGTCTGAGACTGGAACTCACAAGAGGCCTGCTGGCGATCTGGTGGAATTATGATTAAATGAAGTTCTGAGAGGGATATTGTAAATTTGGTTCTAGAAGTGAGAACATAACCCAACAATGCTTATGAAGGTACTAGAGGTCTTTCTCAACAGTACAAAAGAAATCAAAAAAAGTTGTCAACTTAGATAAGTGATCTAAGAGCAAAAAACACAGGTGTATATGTAAAAGCCCCTATCACACCATGTCACTTTTACCGACGTTGTGGTGACATAAGGGGCTGCACCTTATTTACAAGGCAGCGTTAAGCCACTTAACACATGGAAGAGGTGTGGTGCAGCGGTCAGGGGGGCTGACTCCAGAACACAGGGGTTCATGGTTCGATCGCCAGTGACAGGTTAACCCAGCACCTTGTGACTCTGGCCAATAGCTCGCGTAATCTTCCAGACTGCCCTCAGCACCAGGACACCTCGCCTGAGGTAGCTGTACGCTTTACAAATGCTGGTGTTATTATGTTTACACGGGCACGTGCATGGCACAATGCTATTTAGCACTGCACACATCAGGCTTTTAAATAGTACATTTCAATTCAATTCAATTCAAAATCTTTATTTCGATTGAGTTTTGCAATCATAAAAAGTGCATAGTAGAAAACAGTTACATCAAGGCAGTAATTTTTCCTTTAAAAAGGTTATCACATATACAATGTTAACAGGGGGTTACATCAGGACAATAGTTTGTTCTTGGAAAAGTTGTCGCATATACAGTATTAACAGAGGGATGAGAAACGGTTACAAATTTAAAAAGAACAGTTAATGTCAATTAAATATAAGTTGCATAAAAGTTACAAAACTAAGTCAGATGATTGAAGTCGAATTTTCAAGCATGCTTTTAAAAAACAAGCTATACACTTAGCAGCAAATGGTGTTTCTAAAAACTGTAATGCCAGGAGTGCAGGCCTGCATCTTCTCAGGCCCATTTGTCGGAGGAGAGGGACTATCCAGCGTTTACGTGGGGTCTCATAATAGCTACAGAAAAGTGTTACATGTAGGGTAGACTGGTGTGCAATTAATTAATGGAATAATTTATATTGCATCACATTGCAGGAGTGTCGATTCAAAACTCTTGTAAACGAAGGCCTTTAGTTTATCTCAGTCTAGTCGAGAGTTTGACTCCTTTTGAGTTCTTTGACCCATTGCTAAAAATAAGGAAACGCTAGGTAGCCCTGCGGCAGCCCGCCATTTGTTTGCCTTATAGTTCTTGTCCTAGTCGGAGAGAATAAATGAAGTGTGTGTAAGGAACCTTTAGCAGCCCGCAGAAACGGATCAAGCCCGAGGCCTGCTTACAGGGGACACGCTGTTCTGCTCGCACCAGCAACAAGACACAGCAGACCGGTTGAACGGGCAATTTCTGAAAGGTCACGCAACACTGTGAGTAGTTGGAGGTCACTCCTGCACGTGCAGGTCCCTCAAAGGCTTGAGAAAAATCAAGAACCGTTGTAACTGCAAAAAGGTGAATGCCAGCGCCTCTGAGCTCGCCGGTGCGCCTGGTTAGGTCCCACATCTGCTCAATGGGTCCAACTCGCAAAGCAGTTTATTCCCCCCAACTTCAACTTACACATGCAAATGGCTTGATTCACAAGTTGAAATCACAATGCAGTTACACACTTGTAAACATATTTACTCATGCATGCTCTTCCGTGTGAATACGTCTCCCATCGGCGGAATGCCTACTCATCATGGGGACGTGTAGCAACTTTGCAAATCTGCTCCCTGAATTCCTGTGTTAATTACAACACTTTGCTCTAAATGTAGGAGTAAATATACAAGAGTATGCCCCTCCCACGTTTACTTAGCGCTTTACATGCAGGGTACTGTGCCACAAAGGTTTCTTTAGAGTTGGACGGACCATTATGTTCCCACCTGCATTGCACCTTCTCGCTCCAGCGGCCCCACAGACTTGGGGCCATCGGTGCCAGCACATCAGACAGTCTGCCATGAGCCATATTTTGTTTTCCTTCAGGACTGCCAGTAACAGTCTTGTGGTCCCAAATAAATGTTCTTTTACAGAAACAAATTCCCACTCTGCAAGTTAGTGTTTGTAAACAGAAGTTTGCCTGAACAATGGCAACTGTTCAGCGAAGATTCAATGGCTTCAGCACAGTTGCCATGAGGGTGGCTCCTCTGAAGGCACAGAGATCTCTAGGGGGCTGGTGGAAGCCTTTAAACATGATGCTGGTAGTCCACCAGAGCAGCACAAGTTAGTAACTATGCTCCCCTTTTTGTGAATCAGGCCAAAAATATTTAGTGATCACTGGGCTTGCTGCTTGTGTGAATGTGTGAGCCCTCAGCAACCAATACAATCTTTAGATTTACAAGCTCCTTGCGCCTCCTAACAAACCGCCATTGCAGTACTTTTATTGACGCAACGGCGGCGCAAACAATGAGGTCAATTTACAACATAACACATCTAGGGAGATGCATCACGTTGTAAAGCCCTGCGTCACATTATACCTGTGCCAGGTATAATGTATGCAGGCTAGGAGTTTCCACGCAAAAAGCCATGTAGAACTGATGCAGGGAAATTTACAACATGTCACTGCGTCACTCTACGCCTTCCCTGCGTCAAAATCCCTACTCCTGCTCAGACCAGGCGTAAGGAATGACGCAGGGCTTTTTGTATGGGACTCACCTATCTGTTGTGGCACATTGTTGGAGTCGCGTCACTTTCATGAGCAACTCCAGCAATGCGTCTCTTTTGTGCCAACAGATGTGTCAGTAATTCTGACGCATCTGTTAATCCTTTGCTGAGCACTGTATTGTAAATACAGTACATCCATGGTGGTGCAAGGACATTTGGCACTGGCGCAAGGAAACTGAAGATTCATCAGTTCTTTGTAAATCTGCCCCTTACAGTACTATTGATCTGCATGTAGATGGTCGGCTATTTTAAGGGGAAGAAGTTTAAAGTTATGATCATTGTGCATTCACCTGAATGGACAACACTGGTAGAATTGTTTCCCAGTATTGAACCTCACTTGATCTCAGGGCGAGGATAACATCTTAAAAACATTCGAATCAGAGCTCTTGCATAGGGACTGTCAAAAAAGAAAGCCACAGACAATTGTCTTTGAACAATTCAGTCTCCACATGTGTTGTGTAAAATACTCACCCGGTTTACTGGTGTCAAAGTGACATTGCTGTAAAAATGATTTCACTTGCGAAAAAGTTAAGTGACCAAAAGTGCCTATCTATTTAATTACTCATGGGTTTGTTAAAGCGCAGCATACATCTCCATGACCGATTGTGTATGATAGGTTAGAAGTGAGGGGGTCGGTATCCTAGATATGGTATGTTAGTTATGGTAGGTAATGCAGAATAAATAGGGTAGCTAGGTGTTGTAGCTATGTCTGAAAATTAGGTATGTTAGGTAAGATGTGCTAGGTATGACAGGCAAGTATACCTAGTTAAGTAGGTATGATTGGTAAGTATGGTACATAGTATATTGGAAAGCATTTTAGGTTAGATAAGGTATGTATGTTAGGAACGATAATTTAGGTACAATAGGTACATATGGAGGGTATGTTAGGTTAATTATGATGTGGTTAAGTATGGCACGTAGGTAGAAATGGTAGGTAGATGTGGTAGGTAAATCATGGTAAAGTATTGTAGGTACTTAGTTATAGTAGTTGTACAAAATAGGTATGTTAGGTAAGTATATTGTGGGCAAGTAGGAATGGTTGGTGAGTATGGTAAATGAGGTATGGTATGTAGGTTTGTTAGTGTGGTAAATAGGTATGATGGGTTAGATATTTTAGTTTAGGTACATACATAGGTTAGATATGGAAGGTATGATTACGAAAAGTAGTTTAAATATGGTAGGTGTGATCAATAGGTACGGTAGGTCTTGATAATATGCCCCTAAGTTTGTTTGGGAAGGCACAATGAAGGTGCACTTGGACTGTATGATGTTAACTGCTCACCTTATTTCTGCCACGTGTTATAGAAATCAACGCCACTGTGTGCCGAAACCAGCAAGACAATCTCACTGTGTGTTAGTTTGTTGCTAACTCATTCATGCCATTAACAAAATAATGCAGCAGATTCCCACAAATCTCTATATTGCCCCATTGTTTAAACTGTGATGTTACAATGACTATACTTAATAAATGCCAATGCTGCATGTGCTGTAAACGGCCAGAGCTGCCGACTGCAGAGCTGGGGAACCAGGTTCGAGTCTCTGCATCGGCTCAACATCCTGTGATTCTGGGCAAATCACTTATTGTACCCATGCCTACCAACAATTAATGTGTCCTTTTTTAAAGTAACTGGTGCTCATGTGAATGGCTACAATACCTTCGGGTCAAGTTTGCGGTATATAAAACTGAAAACAAAGAAAAAAAACATCAATGCCCTCATGAAGGCATGTTACAGTAACCTGTAAAACCAGTGCGACCACTAGAAAAGACGAACACAACAAAGTAACACAATTAAAACAGTGAAGAGTTAGCAAAGGATGTTTCACTTTGACATGACCCTTAATGTCCAATAATATATACCCATGAAGTGCAGTCTGCGGTCTTAGCTGCGTAGCTTACCCGACACAATCACCCGCCATAAGTATCTCCGAAATTTAAACGTGATGCATGCATCATGTAAAAACTTTCCATGAATCAAACCGTGATAACATGAAGTGCAAACGTAGTGCCCATAATGGAATGGTTATCTACATGTTCAATGTGAGAATAAGAATAAGAATAACTTTATTGTACAGTTAATTAAAACTCACAATATAAAAAACATTTAAACCTTGTTTTGCACTTATGTTATTGGAAAAAAGTATTTTACACTCTATAAAATCGTGTCAATCTCAATTGCATTGTCTATGCAGTCCTTTTCTGAATTTATAAAGTGAATGTGCCTCAATATGCCGGAGCGAGATTGTGGCTTGCCAAGTGTCTTAGCAGACTGTTCCTTTGTTTGATTGAAGTGCTGTTGCTTGCTGTGCTTCAGATGTACCATATTGCTAGCTCATGGGTCTTCTGGCCACTATATCAAAGTACTTTGTTAGTCTGCAATTTAGCTGGATCTCTTCAGATTTAAAGCACAGCTTAACAGCCTGCCTGCAACTTGTTATGCCCTTTTGGTTCCATAATACTCGGAGTAATGGACACCTTATGTCGAGCAGATTTGGGCAGATGCTAATTATGTGTATTAGGTCCTCTTTACCTGTTCTACAAAGGCGGCAAAGGTAATCTTCGGCTCCCCTTTTCCAAGGTGCCAGGTGAGGTTGTATTGGCAGGATGCCGAAGCGCAGATTTAAGATTTTGTCTTTTGTCTTCTGAGTGAGACCCGTTTTCAGGTATTCCTGCGGCTTGAGAGCTAAATAGTCTTTCAGCACTGTCCATCCATGAGCCCTCCTTGCCAGAATTTCTTTATCTTCTAGAGATGATATAATTTTGGTTACTTTTGTTACCACCTTTTTGAAGCTTTTGTTGTCTGCGGATGACTCCCAGAGATTTGTTAATTCCAGGTACTCCAATGAATCTAATGGATATTTCCTGGCAGGCGAGTTCTCTCGGTAGACAGTTCGGTCCAGAGATGGGCGTTTAAAGATCCCTGCTCCGAGCCTCTGATTTTGCGCCAGCTTTTTATGTAGGCACCTCTTCTCTCCACCGTTTGTCTCTGGAGACCAAATTCAAGGCGGATTTGGGCAGGGGACACATAGTTCGGCAGATGGAAGATTGCCCTGAATGCTCTACTGATTATTTTGTCTAGAGCCATCGCGTCTTTCCCTTGCACGGGTTTGCTGCCGTATGTGAGCATTGGCTGTAGACGTTCTCTGATCACCTGTAGGAGGGGACATGTTCAATGTTTTCCCACTATGCATACGCAGTGACAACATAATTTCAACCACTGGTACCATCAGAACATATTAAAACCAATAATTATAAAATGACCAAGAAATCAACATGAATTACAAGAAACAAGCCATTTCAATTCTATCGTTCGTCCCTTTTGGTTGCACAGTATTGAACTGTTTGAGCCACATGAATTCTCTTTGCAGTAAATATTTATTATTGTCCATCTAAGGTGACTTTTCCATGAAGTCTAAAACTTGGAATCGTAGTTGGCTGGTGTTATGATTGTGTTCACACCAGTGTGTGGCTGTGCTGGATATTAAATTGTTGTTTCTGATGTTGCTTTAATGCTCAGATGTGTGAGTTTTAATTTTCCTTTCAGTTTTACTTATGTGCAGCATGCCACATTATATATACATAATTCTTGATATTACACGTGCCAGAACGTTTCAAAATAATGCGTTGTCCTGTCATAGGATGTGTCACTACGTTTCCTTCAATTACATTCTTGCAAAGTACACAATTGTTGCACTCCTTGACTCTTTTCAAGCTGTGTTAAATTGCCCATTATTGCTTGTTAAAATCTCTTTGATGTTATTGGATCTTTAATATGCAATCATTGGTTTCTCCAGATGGTGGCACTTATTGTTGAAAATTTAGATACAAAAACTTGACTAGATGAACTTGCTTTTTAACGTTGCTCTAGTAAATCCTGCCTAGTCCGAGTGGTTAGCTGATGTAAGAGCAATTTCCAAATATCCGCATGAGCGGAAACTTGCTTTTCGCTGTTGTATTGCAGATGTATTAAATTCACTAGTGGAAGTAGTTTTTTTGAGTCTCATAAATTGAAAGTAAGGTAAATGTTTTTTTACGAAATTGGATGGAAACTTCAGTAATTCAAAGCATTATTACTCTCAGTCTTTTTCCTGAAAACATTAATTGTTATAGTAGTACCATCGCTCTTAATCAAAACATCCAGAAATGCTATTTCTTGTTGCATATTGTCAAGCGTGCCATCATTGTTGTTATACATTGTGTAATTGTGATGTGTTAGAATAAGGTGGCTACCTTTGGCCTCTATTCCACACTGTGGTACCAATTGGGCATGTCTGGCCTTTTGCGCGTACCTCTATCATCTTACGGGCACTCTAACATGATTGTGATACAAGGGTTCGAGCGTCAAATTCTGTCCTTGTGGGCAGCAGTACATGCGTGTACCCAATGAAAACTGCAAGCTTATATTTAGGGCAAAACCTCTGAATTACCTAAAAATAAAAAGCTGGTATTTTAGGGGCAAAAATGTTATTAAAAATCCACCGCTTTTGATTGAGAGACCTGGATTTACTAACCCAAATATGAAAGCTGGAACTCCATTGGGTACTTTAATGGTCCGCACCATTTTCATAACCAGCATTTACAATACCATCACAACCTGCAATCATGCTTATTTTACAGACATGCTCCCCTACCTCTGGTGGTTCTTGGCACACCCACGACCCAGACACCACCGTACTGCAGACTAAATAATGTAAAAAGTAAAAAAAAAAAGGCAGCAGGCTATTTCCATCTATGCACCCAGGTTCTGGAACAACATTCCCTTATTCATCAGGAGCGCCCTAGTTCTGGTCTAGTTTAGGAAAGAGTTGAAGACACACCTCTTTAAAGAACACTACATCACAAAGCTGTAATAATTCACAAACCAGCCACCTCTCCTGTCACTTGTTGCTTTTAAGCTTGTTTTGGCCCTGTACAGTGCTTCACAGCCTTTTGGCTGGGTTCGCGCTAAAGAAATACAACATACATCCATACATTAAGAAATACATTTGTGTTTTTTTAGGAATTGTCAAGCTGATATTTGTGGAGAAAATGAATACATTTCCATTTTATATTTTTCAGTAGATATATAAATAATATTTCTGGTATGCTCGATTCCTATCCTTGATGCTTGATGACACTTGCTGAAGCAGTTGTTTTTTCAAGATTTACGTGGAGACATATAATCTATACTGATAATGCTTTTATAACACATTATCATCACTATTGCTGTCTGAGACCCGAGCCTGCAAGAGCGGTATAACCTCACAAATATGTCTGCCATCTGAACCTGTGTGGCAGCTACAATGTCTCAGCCTGAGAGGATAGTCTAACTCAAGGGAAACCTATGCTGTCTACTGAGTGAGAGTATAGGATCTGTGTGACTTTTGATCTCACCACCTTGGGGCATATTATCAAGAAGCGGCGTTAAAATTATCGCTGCTTTAGTGGCAAGAAACTGCCGCTTAAGCGAAGATAATATGCTTTATAATATGCCCTTATGAATTCCAATAGAAGCCCAGGTTCTGGTGTGAACCTGGGCTTCTATTGGAATTCTCAAGGGCATATAATCAAGCCCATTATCGCTGCTTTAGTGGCAGTTTCCTGCCGCTAAAGCGGCGATAATTTTGACGCCGTCCTTGATAATATGCCCCTTGTTCTTCCAATTCTCAGTCACAATATATCGCTGAAAAAATTCCTTTGGACTGAATGCTGAGCACATCTGGTGACTCTCCTTCTTGATTGCCCGAGAAAATGGTAAACGTTCCCTGTAGTCACAGAGCCAACCTTCATAGAAAAGTATACTTGAAACATGTCAAGTGCCTCCTTCAGAGGGTCCCAGTTAGGACGGATGAAAACTAAACTTGCCAATCTTGTAGTTCTTGATTGAAGATGAAGTGTAATACTGCAGTGATTCGCAAGGCACCAAACACCTCCTGACAACAGATAAGCCAAAAGAATGTCCCAAAGAATCCAGTAGAAGTTCCAACTTCTCGAAGCAACAATCAGGGACGAATTTTGTAGCAGGATTGTAATGCAACCATCTTTTGGAAATTCATCTTTATAAATGATTGAAACAGAGCCTGATATCACAGGAAAAGACTACTTCATGTTGGAATGGGAACCTAAAATAGCATCCTATGGACAGACCACCACCTTGAAAGGTCTTTTATAAGGCATGTCCGTGCCCTTCCCCGAAGCTCATGGCATTCATTTGGCAAATGAAGAAGCCCTGGTTTGACATTTGTGCTTAGAGCTGCATTCTGCAGTCAAGCCACAGCCCTTTGTGCACAATGCCCCAAGCAGACTGCGGAATATCAGGAGACAAGGATGCTCTGCTGTGTGCTGCGTGTAGCTCCCAACAACGTACTGGCCAGCAGTGCAAGAACTACTCTGTCCTTTCATGAACGCTTATAAACCCAGATTAGTCATAACACTGTGATGCCCTTACGGTAGGCAAGGGCAACACAATGCTTACGTCAGATTCACCATGCCACGCTAGGCCACCTTGCACCTTGCGCTGCTTTGCAAATCTGGAATAAGGCAAGGCAGAGCAAGTCACTGCCTTGCATTACTCTGCAACATGAAGGTGTTATATGGGTGGAGAGTGTGTGTTCCCACACATCCACCCATGCGTTTTGGTGCCTTCCCAGATAACTAAGACAGGTAAACCTGGGAGTGCGTCAAAATGCTACACCTTCTAAATAAAGACACAAGGAGAAATGTCTTTATTTCTTCAAATTGTTTCCTCTTTGTCAGTGTACTACATCCTGCAGCACACTTAGAACAAGGAAACACCTCTCAGGATTTTTTTTATGCAGAAAGCTGTGCCTAAATGCACAGAAACAATCCTGCCGACAAGGCAGCCACCCTTTACACCATGACACAAGGGTGACACGTTGGCGCCAGGCTGCACTAAGTTCACCAGTGCAGAGATAGAGAGAGCAGGAATGCACTATATGTTAATGCATATTGCACAGTCCTGCTCTCTCAATTCGACGCAGTGCAGCAAGTTGTCCTGCTGCGTTGTGCTCTGTCAAATGATGACGTGGTGGTTATATGACTGGTCATGAGAGGTAGAAGAGGTAGAAGACATTTTGTATTGGAGCAAGTGGAAGTTGTGTTGGCTGAACTTGCCCCAATTTTAGCTCCCTCGCTAGCCGAGATTTGCAACATTTCCTTGTCTACGGCCGTATTTCCGTGGAAATGGAAAAAAGCGCATATAAAACCTCTGCTGAAGAAGGCACTGGCTGACCCGGCTGATCTGCAAAACTATAGACCTATCTCCCTCCTCCCTTGCAGTTCAAAGGTCATGGAGACTTTGGTAAACAAACAACTTACGGGATACCTGGAGCAGTATAGTTTAGTGTACCCTTCGCAATCAGGTTTCTGTGTAGCCCATAGCACGGAGGCGTCCTTGGTGGAGGTCATGGATACCATCAGGATGTCACTGGATACAGGGACACCCACCTTGCTGGTGCTTCTTGATCTCCCATCGTGTCCTGTTGGACAGGTTGCGGGAGATTGGTGTCGAAGGCTGGACCTGGATGTGGCTGCAGAGCTTTCTTAACAATGGAACACAATGTGTCTAATTAGACACATATGTCTCGCAAACCACTGTAGTAGACAAGGGGGTCCCGCAGGGCTCCATCTTAAGCCCCACATTATTCAACATCTATATGGCACCGCTGGCCACCATTATTAGATCTTGTAGTTTTGATACAATCTTGTATGTGGATGACACGCAGGTGAAAATCCCCATCGAGACAGACCCAGCGGAAGCCAGAGCAAAGTTTAAATCCTGCATGCTGAAAATTGCCTCTTGGATGAGTGAGAATTTTTATTCAGCTAAATTCCAATAAGTCCGAGATCCTTCTGTTTGGAAAGGCGACGGAATTATGGTCCCCGGACTGATGGCTGGAGGAATTGCGTGAGGCACCCAATCCAACCACCCAGGCTCGGAACTTGGGTATCCTGTTTGATAACAAGCTTTCGATGGAGGAACACGTTAAGTCAGTATCGGGCACCTGCTTTGGCATCATGCGGATGCTGAGGAAGGTTTTTCCGTGGATTGTTCTGGAGGCCGGAAAGACCTTAGTGCAGGCACTCCTAGTTAGTAGACTGGATTACGGGAACTCATTAGTAGGAATTAGGGAGGACCTTGCATCTAGGCTACAGGTAATGCAAAATACAGTGGCACGACTGGTCCTCAACAACCCAGTACGTACCCCCTCCTGACCTCTCTTGCAACAACTACATTGGTTGCCCATGAGGAAGAGAGGAAGAGAGCAGTGTTTAAGCTCCTGACGTCGGTGTTTAAAGCACGGCAGGGGATTGGCCCAGTCTATCTAAGGAAGAAGTTAATTCCCAATATACCGGACCGCTTACTGAGATCGAACAATCGTAATCTGCTCTGTCCCAGTAAAATCAGGAAAGCCAAAATGGGAGGGCGCTCATTCTCATATCTAGCTCCATTCCATTGGAATCGTCTGCCGGATGAGCTCCACGCCTGCACAAGTTTGGGGCAGTTCAAGAAGAAGTTAAAAACCTGGCTGTTCTAAATCCGCTACTCTGTCCTAGCCTGCAGCACTGTGTAGCCGAAAGCGCAGAGAGATCCCTGTGAGGATGATTTGTTGCACGATATAAATTCTAAATAATAATAATAATAATATTGCATTGCCATTTATGTTGTACGTTTAACATCCCATGCAAAGCCTAAGCCACTCTCTGATATGCATCTTGAAAAATTGCCATTCCACAGTCCATATACAGACTGGACAAACTGCCTGTAAAACCTATGGCTTTTTACCTTGTAAAAACCTTGTGGCTGTTCCACTCCAAGGCTGACCTGGTCTGTATGTTTCGCGTGAAATCTGATGCCATTTGTTGTCTGGAGGTGCATGTTGCAGCATCTCTATGTGATTGTCACCATATTTGTGCCTGTGATCTAAACCACTCTCTGATATGCATCTTGAAAATTTACATGAGGCCTATGGCTTTTTAGAGAACATGCACAGCAAAATTTTGATTTTGCCACCATTCTTATTACGTTTTCTGAACTACCAATAACTCTGGAAATGATCAAACCTGAGCAAAAGAAAATTTCATTTATGCCTCAATTTATTTGAGGAGTATGCTGTAAATGCACAGTATGACCTAATATATTTTCTGAAGTTTCTTGGGAAGATACTTTCCTATGTGAAGGGCAACTTCCGTAAGTAGTCCATGATTTTTTTAAATGCAAAAATGGCTGTACTCCACGTTTGACAAGCATTTGTAAGACGAGAATAGCGATGCAACCAATTTGAGAGTAGACTTTTTTTTCCACAAAGAATTTGCGAGCCACAATCCCCCGAGTGGGACGGGTATGCTCAGACTTGAGTCCCGTGCTCTCCACACCACTGGAGTCAAGCTATCCTGGCTCATGAAGGCTGATAGCCAGAAATCGGTTCTAGGATGCTTGATTCCGTTCCAGGGAAGACATGGCTTGGCAGTTCGGGCTGGATTGTTCCCATGAGGCACAGAGTCAAGGCTGATTTGCATATGACCATGTCTGAACGTGGGTGGTGTGGTGAGCAAAAAAACGATGGATTTAGGCCCAGATCTCTGTACTGGGGTGAATATAAGACATTGTTTTGCATTCTGTCCATCAACTGTTGTTTTTGCAACCTCCTAAAAGAGGCATTTTCAGACTTGCAATTTAAAAAACTCTGTAATGGCAGTTCAGAGACATGATTGAAGGGCTACTCATGTGAGTGGCACAATTAGTGCTGTATGCCCACTTGTATCATTTGATTTACAGGGCTTGGGCACATGTAAGGCATTGTATTAGGGACTTATTAGTAAATCAAATATGCCAATCATGGAGAAACCGAATGCCATTACATTTTAGACCCAGATCACACGCACTTTAGCACTGATTAGCAGTGGTAATGTGCCAGGAATCCTAAAACAAGCAAAAATGAAGTTCAGCACGCAGTCCAAAATAGGCCAAATGCAAAAAGACGAGATGCCAGGTCTAATAGGGAGGAGCAGTTAGGTAGAGAAGGACAACCGGAAGGAAGAGCTAGGGGTCCAAGGACAGAGGGAGAAGCTGGGGCATATAGATAGATAGTGTAAGGGGTTATGGGCAAATGGACAGACTATGTGGAGTTTTGAAATAAATGCACCAATAATATGGGGACCTAGATATAAAAAGTCAGAAGAATTGATGGCCCATGGTCAAGAATATTTCGAGGCCCATATAGAGAATGTATGGGCCCACAGAGAGAAGGGAGAGGGGCATGGGTCAGAAGTATAAACAGAATGAGGAGCTAGAGGCACAAGGACATACAGACGAAGAAGACTGGACAGATGAATGGACAGTGTGATGAGTTAGGAGCAATTGGGAAGACAGTGTGAAATCCAGCACAACATGGACAGACAGGAAGAAGACCAGAATGTACGTGGTCAGAAGTAATAAAGAATAAGGCACCCAAAGACAGACAGAGAGAGGAGCTGGGGCACATGGACAGGCAGTGTGAGGAGTAGGGCACACAAGTACTGACAGTATGTTGACACTGACAGCCCTAACATGCATTACTGTGCGCAGGCACTGGAGGTCAGATGTACAAACCATTTTTGCAATCACAAACGGCCCAATTTGCAGATCGGGCCATTTAAAATTACAAAAATTTATTTTCTTACATAGAAACTTCAAATTGTGATTCAGTAACAAGCTACCAAATCGCAATTTGGGTTTGCGACCCATTACCAATACGATATTTGGAAGGGGAATGTTAACGGCATTCCTTTTAAATACCGAATTGCAGTGGTATGTATATATGTTTTGCACGTGAATTCCGGTTGCAAAACATTAATCATTTACCACCCCGTCAAGGGAGGTGGTACACCATTTGCAAATGGGAAGGGGTCCCCAAGCAAAGCCTTCCCTTTTGGGAATTTAGATAAAAACAATTTTTAAGAGTAGCATCTCCGGGAAATTGATTCTGAATCACACTTCTGAAAATACTGAAATAAATGAAACAACTGCCTGAAGCACAGTAATCTAACCAATTCAAGGACGACCAGTGGTAAGACAATAAATATGTTTTTAGATCAACTGATTTTTATCTCGCTAGAGCTTCTGAACATTACAGTTTGAAGCTAATGAGCGGGGAGAATCAAACTGTATCAAACTGTGTTTTTAACCATTAGTGACACAGTGAAATGTAATAAAGAGATATAATAAATCAATGTTCATCATTTGAAGTGAAATAATTACAACACTAACTGTAAAAGTGCATTTTAATGTATTTAGTTATTTGACATGTACAAAAGGGTGAACATGATAGGCAAGTATGGCCAGTAGCATCAATCAAAGTGGGGGACTGATGTAGAGCACAAATATGCTTGTGTAATGCTTAGTAGACATCTTTTAACAATAAATATTAAGAATTGTTTTCTACACACATCGGAGAGAGTCTGGAGACGGAAAGTATTATCATGATAAAAAACTCAGGGGCGTATTACCAACGATTAGCGATATTTATCGCTAACGATGCTTAGCAACGAATTTTTTAACGCTAAGCATCGCCGGAAATTATCGCAGAGATAACTTGCTATTAGCAAGGTTTATCTCAGAAGTGATAAAAATCCTCACGCTAACTGCCAAATGAGAGATTATTGCTGGAAAACCAATGATAATCTCTCGAAGTTTGGCGTTAGCTTGATGATAGGGGCTCACAAACTTAGCCATGATATCCACCTTCCATAGGATATCATGGCTAAGTCAGGAAAATACCAGGGGGTATATTATCAAGGGGTTTATCTCCGCTTTTTTGGCTTTAAAAGCCAAGAAAGCGGAGATAAAATTATCTCCCTATTACCAAGCTGTCGCTAACACCAGTTAGTGACAGCTAATAGGAGATAGTGACCATCTTGGGCCCCGCTTTGCATGTCAGTGATATTTATCACTAATGACATGCAAAGTGGGCGTGCCAAGATGTTAGCGACTGGAAACAGTCGCTAACATCGCTATCTCCTATTACCAACTTTTGGAGATATTCGCGCTAAGCGCGAATATCTCCAAAAGCTAACACCTGCCCTGAGCAGTTCTTCACCGATAAAAATCGCCAAGTTAGAGACAAAAATTATCGCTAGTTGTTGGTAATATGCCCCCAGGTGTAAAAAAAGCAGTGCTAACCGCGGTTAGCGCTGCTTTTTTTTATCACCAACAGGGTTAGCGAAATCCTTGATAATAGGAGAAATGTCGCTTAACAACATTTCTCCTATTATTTTTCTCTGGAACGCCCCCTTTGCATCTCATTAGAGATGCAAGGGGAAGTGTAGAGAAAAGGGGTGCTAACATGCAAATTTGCGTGTTAGCACCCTGTTGCTGATAGGGAGATAATTTTATCTCCGCTCTCTTGGCTTTTAAAGCCAAAAAAGCGGAGATAAATCCCTTGATAATATGCTCCTCAGTATGGTATTCATGAATGATATCTTCTCTTCGAGGACATCTGGCCTTTCCAACAGGAGACCCCGCCACAAGCTCGAGGTGACACAGACACAGACCACAGAGACAGAGAGACACACACACACACACACACACACACACACACGCACACGCACGCACGCACGCACGCACGCACACACACACACACACACACACACACACACACACACACACACACGCACACACACACACACACACACACACACACACACACACCCCCCCTCCCCCCCAAAAGCAAAGCAATAGCTTCAAACTGGCCATTTTTCAGCGAGGGCTCTGGTCATGTGAAATGGCAAGTGTCACCTGAGGTCCTGTCTGAGAGTCTTCCAACCTGCCTCAGGTCAAACCAACCTGTGTATGGCTCAAATTGATGCCACAAGGGGGTCTGCCTGGGGAAGAACTCACCCTATGTGCTGTCCCCTGCACACCCAACCCTGACATCACTCAGGAGGTGACAGCTGCCTGCTCTGCCTGGTGGGCGGGCTCCATGGTCTTTTGCAACAATAAATCCTGGTGAGATCATGCAAGCAGGATGGAGTTTTTTTAGCTCAGGTATTTGCATATAATGACAAGGCCAATGTATGTTACCTTAGCAAAGTCATAGCCTTCACGTCACCGAGATATAATCATTAAACATCACATCTCCAGTGGTAAAGAAAAGCCACTGGCCAGCTGAAGGAAAAACTCATGGGCTTTAGATCACAGCAATAGAGCTGCCAGAAACTTAAAATACCTTCCACGTGGGCATTCATATCCAATAGCATCAAGCAAGCAAAGAGAGCAAGTTGAACCTCCCTAGATGGGCTCACGGGCGAGGGTGATTTTATAATCAGGAGCATATTTTTTTTAAATAGTGCCATGTTGTGCATTTTGAAGACTCTGGGCACTAGTTTTACAGGCAGTTCTGGTAAGCCACTAATTGAATAATAGCGAACAATCTAGTACAGCCTGCTGAGCTTGACCATGTTTTTCTCGTGTGTGGCCCGCCAACGGTGAGCTGGCCTGCGCAATTGAGAATTGGCATCCCCAGTACAATTTCCGGGTGCTAGGAAGGCACGCGACGTGATTTCCTCAATGCGAGCGGGTGTAGCCGTTTTTGCAGCGTAGAACAAGCTTCTGGCGCTAAAAATCAGCGCGACGTCCCGACTCCGCCCACGGAACTCAGCGGAATCTCACAGAGTGTTCATGTAACTCCACGAAATTCAGCCCCGGAACCTCTGGGAATTCTGCCCCCCACATAAGACCACCCAAACATTTTGAAAATGTAAGTCAGAATGTGAATTTCAAACAAAGAGTAGAGGACGTGGCATTAAGGCAACTTTGGTATTTAGGAACCAGGATCAAGGTTTTGGCATTGGCTCAACATTCTATGATTCTGGGCAAAACACTAAATCACCTGTGCCTAAAAAATTAATGGGACCTTGTGTAATGTAACTGGTGCTCATGTAAAACGCTCCAATATCTTCTGGTCCAGTATGTGCTATATAAAACTGAATACAAAAAACACAGGGGCATATTACCAAGCAATAGCGATAATTATCGCTATTGCTTGGTTAGAGACAAAATTTTACCGCTGAGCTGCGGCGATTTTTACCGCAGATAAACTTTGGTATTACCAAGGTTTATCGCAAATGCGATAAAAAACGGCCGCAATGCATGAATATCGCTGAAAAGTCCGCGATATTCATGCATTACCGAGCTAATGCTCTTAGCCATGTTATCCACCTCCCATTGGATAACATGGCTAAGAACTGCTCAGGGCAAGTGTTAGCTTTTGGAGATATTCGCGCTTAGCGCGAATATCTCCGAAAGTTGGTAATAGGAGATAGCGATGTTAGCGACTGTTTCCAGTCGCTAACATCTTGGCACTCCCACTTTGCATGTCATTAGTGATAAATATCACTGACATGCAAAGTGGGGCCCAAGATGGTCGCTATCTCCTACTAGCTCCCGCTAACTGGTGTTAGCGACAGCTAGGTAATAGGGAGATAATTTTATCTCCGCTTTCTTGGCTTTTAAAGCCAAAAAAGCGGAGATAACCCCCCTTGATAATATGCCCCACAATCTTCAAATGTAATAGCTAATGCAATAGGTTGTTATCGTCAATTCGGAAGCAGTCACAGAACTGTCCCGGCTCCTCAACAGAGATGTCACATCTACAGTGCCCAGATACCCCACGCCGTGACATTGCATGATTGCATACACCCACCACCCATTTGCCTGCCCCGCCACTTTCGGGGGTTGCCAGCTGCATGAAAATATGATCAGAAAGTGGAAGGAACATTATAGATATAAATATATTCCCCTGTAACGTACAAACAACTCAATGTCCAAAGTGAGTTATCTGGAATCAGACACTGAATGGTCAGGCTGTTTACCCAATGAAAACATTAGTCATTCCAAGTTGTAGAGTATGGAATAAATTAGATATGAAAATGAAAATGAAACCCGCATTATTTACTTGAAAATAAACTGTTCTTTTTTGCTGTGATTTTAATTACACCCAAGGACACAGGTGAACCACAAAGATCAACATGCACTGGGGGCGTTTTAGCAAACCATGGGAAATGACTTTCCCATTTCCAGAGAAAAACAGAAGAGGGACACGCGCTGCAATCAGTAATGATTATCAATTCATTAAGGAAACTAAGCTCGCAATCAAAGAAGAGAATTATGATAAATTAATTAGGGAGGAGATGTGACCTAACGACCTGAGATGTCGAACCCAGGGCCATATTATCAAGGCCCGGTGTTAAAATTATCGCCGTTTTATTGGCAGGAAACTACCGATAAAACGGCGATAATGGGCTTGATAATACGCCCTTGTTAATTCCCATAGAAGCCCATGTTAACACCATAACATGGTCTTCTATGGGAATTAACAAAGGCATATTATCAAGGACCTTATCGCCGTTTTATCGGCAGTTTCCTGCCGATAAAACAGCGATAATTCTAACACCTGACCTTGATAATATGGCCCCCAGAGTCTGCTTCAATTGCTTCCTGCAATCTGGGCAAATCACTGAATCTGCCCTTGCCTGACCTTGTGCAATGTAATAAGGTGCTCATGTAAAGCGCGCTGATGCCTTTGGGCCAAGTGTGTGCTGCATAAAACTAGCAATAAATAGAGTAAGTAAGTAAATAAATAAATAAAAGTGCTTCAAACAGGCAGGTGTTTAGTTATTTTCGATAGTCGAGAAAAGTATGTTTGAGACTGGCGTGCTCAAGGTAAATAATTCCGGGGCTTATTACCAAGCTTAAGCGAAAAATATCGCTAAGCTTGGTTAGCGGCTACATTTATATCGCCGTGCTTCGCCTATTTTTATCGCTTAGGAGCCTTGCTATTATCAAGGTTTATCTCCTAAGCGATAAAAATCGGCCGAAATGCATGAATATCGCAGAAAAGTCGGCGATATTCATGCTTTACCAAACAAATGCTCTTAGCCATGTTATCCACCTACCATTGGATAACATGGCTAAGAACTGCTCTGGGCAGGCGTTAGCTTTTGGAGATAATCGCGCTTAGCACGATTATTTCCAAAAGTTGGTAATAGGAGTTAGCGATGTTAGCGATTGTTTCCAGTCGCTAACATCTTGGCACGCCCACTTTGCATTTCATTAGCGATATATATCGCTGACATGCAAAGTGGGCCCCCAGAAGCTCGCTATCTCCTACTAGCTGTCGCTAACTGGTGTTAGCGACAGCTAGGTAATAGGGCGATTAAATTATCGCCGCTTCAGCGGGAAAAATTCCCGCTAAAGCGGCGATAAGGCCCTTGGTAATATGCCCCTCCATTCTTTAACAGTGGCCACCAAAAAGAATCCCTGCCCCAAAGTGTGAGTCCTGACCTTAGGGACAACAAATGCCACTAGAACGCATATAGAACAAGATGGAGAACAAACAAAGAATGTTCCCACTAAAAATGATTGAGTTTATCTATGAAATACCTAATGCATGATGACCACTGACTTAAAACAAGTCCTATATGCCACTGCTAACCAGTGATGGAAGAAAAAGAAGGGAACAATGTTGTCCTAACATAGGGGCCGATTATGATGCGCCACCATAGAGTAGGAGGGACCGTCCACAGGGGCAGCAGCGGTCCCTCCGTGCAAATTAGGATGTGACCGCCATCCTGGCGGTCACATCCTGTATTTTTAACATTGCGGCGGGTGCTGCTTGAAGCAGCACCCGCCGCAATGTTAAAAATGAAAGTTGTGCATTTGCATGCACAAAGCAGCAGGCACCACGCGGTGCCTGCTGCTTTGTTCACACTAATGCAGGGGGGTACCATAGGTACCCCCCATGTGCATCCCCCACCCCCCCCCTTCACCCAGGGCGCCCGCAACGGGCCCCCGAAGTGAAGGTCCGTATGCTTTTCCACGGCGGAAAAGCCGCCACGGAAAAGCATACATCTTACGGCATCCTAATATGGCTGGCGGTGTCTGATAGACACCGCCAGCCATGTTAAAGCTTTTCCGCCGCGGTCGGAAGGCGACCGTGGCGGAAAAGCTGCGGACAGATTTCAAGACCCACCGCCATTCTAATATGGCGGTGGGTCTTTTGAGGCTCCGCAGAAGATCATAATCTGCCCCATAATTGGAAATCAGGTGAGCACCACAGTTCAGTATCAGTGGCTGTTTTTAAAGACATTTCTGCAGAAGGGCCACGTAGCAAATAATGTACATAATCCATGCAGGATTGAACTAAAGTGGTAGCCACCTGCTTCTGATAACCTTTATTTACAACAAGGGGTGGTGATGGACAGAGTCTCTGAATTAAGCAGAGTACTCTCACCCAGTCAAGAGATCAGGGCTAGATCCAACACCGTTTTTTAGCTCATTGCACCATCCCAGTTTCAGAACCTGGCTGTATGCAAATTAGTCTGTCCCTGGCCCAGTGCATCATGGGAACAGGGCAGACCAGACTACAAAAGCCAATTCTTACACTGGGAAGGAAACAAGCTTCCGGGGACCGGTTTCTGGCATTTCAGCCGTCTTCGGCCGAGCTTGCTTGAATCCTGATGGTGCAATGAGCAAGGGACTCACATCTGAGTATACCCTTCCACGCTTAGGGTGGACAAAATTATTTACAACAAGGGGTGGTGATGGACAGAGTCTCTGAATTAAGCAGAGAACTCTCACCCAGTCAAGAGATCAGGGCTAGATCCAACACCGTTTTTTAGCTCATTGCACCATCCCAGTTTCAGAACCTGGCTGTATGCAAATTAGTCTGTCCCTGGCCCAGTGCATCATGGGAACAGGGCAGACCAGACTACAAAAGCCAATTCATACACTGGGAAGGAAACAAGCTTCCGGGGACCGGTTTCTGGCATTTCAGCTGTCTTCGGCCCGGCTTGCTTGAATCCTGATGGTGCAATGAGCAAGGGACTCACATCTGAGTATACCCTTCCACGCTTAGGGTGGACAAAATTATTTACAACAAAGGGTGGTGATGGACAGAGTCTCTGAATTAAGCAGAGTACTCTCACCCAGTCAAGAGATCAGGGCTAGATCCAACACCGTTTTTTTTTTGTTTTTTTAGCTCATTGCACCATCCCAGTTTCAGAACCTGGCTGTATGCAAATGAGTCTGTCCCTGGCCCAGTGCATCATGGGAACAGGGCAGACCAGACTACAAAAGCCAATTCTTACACTGGGAAGGAAACAAGCTTCCGGGGACCTGTTTCTGGCATTTCAGCCGTCTTCGGCCCGGCTTGCTTGAATCCTGATGGTGCAATGAGCAAGGGACTCACATCTGAGTATACCCTTCCACGCTTAGGGTGGACAAAATTATTTACAACAAGGGGTGGTGATGGACAGAGTCTCTGAATTAAGCAGAGTACTCTCACCCAGTCAAGAGATCAGGGCTAGATCCAACACCGTTTTTTAGCTCATTGCACCATCCCAGTTTCAGAACCTGGCTGTATGCAAATTAGTCTGTCCCTGGCCCAGTGCATCATGGGAACAGGGCAGACCAGACTACAAAAGCCAATTCTTACACTGGGAAGGAAACAAGCTTCCGGGGACCGGTTTCTGGCATTTCAGCCGTCTTCGGCCCGGCTTGCGTGAATCCTGATGGTGCAATGAGCAAGGGACTCACATCTGAGTATACCCTTCCACGCTTAGGGTGGACAAAATTATTTACAACAAGGGGTGGTGATGGACAGAGTCTCTGAATTAAGCAGAGTACTCTCACCCAGTCAAGAGATCAGGGCTAGATCCAACACCGTTTTTTAGCTCATTGCACCATCCCAGTTTCAGAACCTGGCTGTATGCAAATTAGTCTGTCCCTGGCCCAGTGCATCATGGGAACAGGGCAGACCAGACTACAAAAGCCAATTCTTACACTGGGAAGGAAACAAGCTTCCGGGGACCGGTTTCTGGCATTTCAGCCGTCTTCGGCCCGGCTTGCTTGAATCCTGATGGTGCAATGAGCAAGGGACTCACATCTGAGTATACCCTTCCACGCTTAGGGTGGACAAAATTATTTACAACAAGGGGTGGTGATGGACAGAGTCTCTGAATTAAGCAGAGTACTCTCACCCAGTCAAGAGATCAGGGCTAGATCCAACGCCGTTTTTTAGCTCATTGCACCATCCCAGTTTCAGAACCTGGCTGTATGCAAATTAGTCTGTCCCTGGCCCAGTGCATCATGGGAACAGGGCAGACCAGACTACAAAAGCCAATTCTTACACTGGGAAGGAAACAAGCTTCCGGGGACCGGTTTCTGGCATTTCAGCCGTCTTCGGCCCGGCTTGCTTGAATCCTGATGGTGCAATGAGCAAGGGACTCACATCTGAGTATACCCTTCCACGCTTAGGGTGGACAAAATTATTTACAACAAGGGGTGGTGATGGACAGAGTCTCTGAATTAAGCAGAGTACTCTCACCCAGTCAAGAGATCAGGGCTAGATCCAACACCGTTTTTTAGCTCATTGCACCATCAAAGTTTCAGAACCTGGCTGTATGCAAATTAGTCTGTCCCTGGCCCAGTGCATCATGGGAACAGGGCAGACCAGACTACAAAAGCCAATTCTTACACTGGGAAGGAAACAAGCTTCCGGGGACCGGTTTCTGGCATTTCAGCCGTCTTCGGCCCGGCTTGCTTGAATCCTGATGGTGCAATGAGCAAGGGACTCACATCTGAGTATACCCTTCCACGCTTAGGGTGGACAAAATTATTTACAACAAGGGGTGGTGATGGACAGAGTCTCTGAATTAAGCAGAGTACTCTCACCCAGTCAAGAGATCAGGGCTAGATCCAACACCGTTTTTTAGCTCATTGCACCATCCCAGTTTCAGAACCTGGCTGTATGCAAATTAGTCTGTCCCTGGCCCAGTGCATCATGGGAACAGGGCAGACCAGACTACAAAAGCCAATTCTTACACTGGGAAGGAAACAAGCTTCCGGGGACTGGTTTCTGGCATTTCAGCCGTCTTCGGCCCGGCTTGCTTGAATCCTGATGGTGCAATGAGCAAGGGACTCACATCTGAGTATACCCTTCCACGCTTAGGGTGGACAAAATTATTTACAACAAGGGGTGGTGATGGACAGAGTCTCTGAATTAAGCAGAGTACTCTCACCCAGTCAAGAGATCAGGGCTAGATCCAACACCGTTTTTTAGCTCATTGCACCATCCCAGTTTCAGAACCTGGCTGTATGCAAATTAGTCTGTCCCTGGCCCAGTGCATCATGGGAACAGGGCAGACCAGACTACAAAAGCCAATTCTTACACGGGGAAGGAAACAAGCTTCCGGGGACCGGTTTCTGGCATTTCAGCCGTCTTCGGCCCGGCTTGTTTGAATCCTGATGGTGCAATGAGCAAGGGACTCACATCTGAGTATACCCTTCCACGCTTAGGGTGGACAAAATTATTTACAACAGGGGGTGGTGATGGACAGAGTCTCTGAATTAAGCAGAGTACTCTCACCCAGTCAAGAGATCAGGGCTAGATCCAACACCGTTTTTTAGCTCATTGCACCATCCCAGTTTCAGAACCTGGCTGTATGCAAATTAGTCTGTCCCTGGCCCAGTGCATCATGGGAACAGGGCAGACCAGACTACAAAAGCCAATTCTTACACTGGAAAGGAAACAAGCTTCCGGGGACCGGTTTCTGGCATTTCAGCCGTCTTTGGCCCGGCTTGCTTGAATCCTGATGGTGCAATGAGCAAGGGACTCACATCTGAGTATACCCTTCCACGCTTAGGGTGGACAAAATTATTTACAACAAGGGGTGGTGATGGACAGAGTCTCTGAATTAAGCAGAGTACTCTCACCCAGTCAAGAGATCAGGGCTAGATCCAACACCGTTTTTTAGCTCATTGCACCATCCCAGTTTCAGAACCTGGCTGTATGCAAATTAGTCTGTCCCTGGCCCAGTGCATCATGGGAACAGGGCAGACCAGACTACAAAAGCCAATTCTTACACTGGGAAGGAAACAAGCTTCCGGGGACCGGTTTCTGGCATTTCAGCCGTCTTCGGCCCGGCTTGCTTGAATCCTGATGGTGCAATGAGCAAGGGACTCACATCTGAGTATACCCTTCCACGCTTAGGGTGGACAAAATTATTTACAACAAGGGGTGGTGATGGACAGAGTCTCTGAATTAAGCAGAGTACTCTCACCCAGTCAAGAGATCAGGGCTAGATCCAACACCGTTTTTTAGCTCATTGCACCATCCCAGTTTCAGAACCTGGCTGTATGCAAATTAGTCTGTCCCTGGCCCAGTGCATCATGGGAACAGGGCAGACCAGACTACAAAAGCCAATTCTTACACTGGGAAGGAAACAAGCTTCCGGGGACCGGTTTCTGGCATTTCAGCCGTCTTCGGCCCGGCTTGCTTGAATCCTGATGGTGCAATGAGCAAGGGACTCACATCTGAGTATACCCTTCCACGCTTAGGGTGGACAAAATTATTTACAACAAGGGGTGGTGATGGACAGAGTCTCTGAATTAAGCAGAGTACTCTCACCCAGTCAAGAGATCAGGGCTAGATCCAACACCGTTTTTTAGCTCATTGCACCATCCCAGTTTCAGAACCTGGCTGTATGCAAATTAGTCTGTCCCTGGCCCAGTGCATCATGGGAACAGGGCAGACCAGACTACAAAAGCCAATTCTTACACTGGGAAGGAAACAAGCTTCCGGGGACCGGTTTCTGGCATTTCAGCCGTCTTCGGCCCGGCTTGCTTGAATCCTGATGGTGCAATGAGCAAGGGACTCACATCTGAGTATACCCTTCCACGCTTAGGGTGGACAAAATTATTTACAACAAGGGGTGGTGATGGACAGAGTCTCTGAATTAAGCAGAGTACTCTCACCCAGTCAAGAGATCAGGGCTAGATCCAACACCGTTTTTTAGCTCATTGCACCATCCCAGTTTCAGAACCTGGCTGTATGCAAATTAGTCTGTCCCTGGCCCAGTGCATCATGGGAACAGGGCAGACCAGACTACAAAAGCCAATTCTTACACTGGGAAGGAAACAAGCTTCCGGGGACCGGTTTCTGGCATTTCAGCCGTCTTCGGCCCGGCTTGCTTGAATCCTGATGGTGCAATGAGCAAGGGACTCACATCTGAGTATACCCTTCCACGCTTAGGGTGGACAAAATTATTTACAACAAGGGGTGGTGATGGACAGAGTCTCTGAATTAAGCAGAGTACTCTCACCCAGTCAAGAGATCAGGGCTAGATCCAACACAGTTTTTTAGCTCATTGCACCATCCCAGTTTCAGAACCTGGCTGTATGCAAATTAGTCTGTCCCTGGCCCAGTGCATCATGGGAACAGGGCAGACCAGACTACAAAAGCCAATTCTTACACTGGGAAGGAAACAAGCTTCCGGGGACCGGTTTCTGGCATTTCAGCCGTCTTCGGCCCGGCTTGCTTGAATCCTGATGGTGCAATGAGCAAGGGACTCACATCTGAGTATACCCTTCCACGCTTAGGGTGGACAAAATTATTTACAACAAGGGGTGGTGATGGACAGAGTCTCTGAATTAAGCAGAGTACTCTCACCCAGTCAAGAGATCAGGGCTAGATCCAACACCGTTTTTTAGCTCATTGCACCATCCCAGTTTCAGAACCTGGCTGTATGCAAATTAGTCTGTCCCTGGCCCAGTGCATCATGGGAACAGGGCAGACCAGACTACAAAAGCCAATTCTTACACTGGGAAGGAAACAAGCTTCCGGGGACCGGTTTCTGGCATTTCAGCCGTCTTCGGCCCGGCTTGCTTGAATCCTGATGGTGCAATGAGCAAGGGACTCACATCTGAGTATACCCTTCCACGCTTAGGGTGGACAAAATTATTTACAACAAGGGGTGGTGATGGACAGAGTCTCTGAATTAAGCAGAGTACTCTCACCCAGTCAAGAGATCAGGGCTAGATCCAACACCGTTTTTTAGCTCATTGCACCATCCCAGTTTCAGAACCTGGCTGTATGCAAATGAGTCTGTCCCTGGCCCAGTGCATCATGGGAACAGGGCAGACCAGACTACAAAAGCCAATTCTTACACTGGGAAGGAAACAAGCTTCCGGGGACCGGTTTCTGGCATTTCAGCCGTCTTCGGCCCGGCTTGCTTGAATCCTGATGGTGCAATGAGCAAGGGACTCACATCTGAGTATACCCTTCCACGCTTAGGGTGGACAAAATTATTTACAACAAGGGGTGGTGATGGACAGAGTCTCTGAATTAAGCAGAGTACTCTCACCCAGTCAAGAGATCAGGGCTAGATCCAACACCGTTTTTTAGCTCATTGCATACAGCCAGGTTCTGAAACTGGGATGGTGCAATGAGCTAAAAAACGGTGTTGGATCTAGCCCTGATCTCTTGACTGGGTGAGAGTATTCTGCTTAATTCCGAGACTCTGTCCCTCACCACCCCTTGCTGTAAATATTTTTGTCCACCCTAAGCGTAGAAGGGTATACTCAGACATGAGTCCCTTGCTCATTGCACCATCAGGATTCAAGCAAGCCGGGCCGAAGACGGCTGTAATGCCAGAAACCGGTCCCCGGAAGCTTGTTTCCTTTTCAGTGTAAGAATTGGCTTCTGTAGTTTGGTTTGCCCTGTTCCCATCATGCACTGGGACAGGAACAGACTAATTTGCATACAGCCAGGTTCTGAAACTGGGATGGTGCAATGAGCTAAAAAACGGTGTTGGATCTAGCCCTGATCTCTTGACTGGGTGAGAGTATTCTGCTTAATTCCGATACTCTGTCCCTCACCACCCCTTGTTGTAAATATTTTTGTCCACCCTAAGCGTGGAAGGGTATACTCAGACATGAGTCCCTTGCTCATTGCACCATCAGGATTCAAGCAAGCTGGGCCGAAGACGGCTGTAATGCCAGAAACCGGTCCCTGGAAGCTTGTTTCCTTCCCAGTGTAAGAATTGGCTTCTGTAGTTTGGTTTGCCCTGTTCCCATCATGCACTGGGACAGGAACAGACTAATTTGCATACAGCCAGGTTCTGAAACTGGGATGGTGCAATGAGCTAAAAAACGGTGTTGGATCTAGCCCTGATCTCTTGACTGGGTGAGAGTATTCTGCTTAATTCCGAGACTCTGTCCCTCACCACCCCTTGTTGTAAATATTTTTGTCTACCCTAAGCGTGGAAGGGTATACTCAGACATGAGTCCCTTGCTCATTGCACCATCAGGATTCAAGCAAGCCGGGCCGAAGACGGCTGTAATGCCAGAAACCGGTCCCCGGAAGCTTGTTTCCTTCCCAGTGTAAGAATTGGCTTCTGTAGTTTGGTTTGCCCTGGTCCCATCATGCACTGGGACAGGAACAGACTAATTTGCATACAGCCAGGTTCTGAAACTGGGATGGTGCAATGAGCTAAAAAACGGTGTTGGATCTAGCCCTGATCTCTTGACTGGGTGAGAGTATTCTGCTTAATTCCGAGACTCTGTCCCTCACCACCCCTTGTTGTAAATATTTTTGTCCACCCTAAGCGTGGAAGGGTATACTCAGACATGAGTCCCTTGCTCATTGCACCATCAGGATTCAAGCAAGCCGGGCCGAAGACGGCTGTAATGCCAGAAACCGGTCCCCGGAAGCTTGTTTCCTTCCCAGTGTAAGAATTGGCTTCTGTAGTTTGGTTTGCCCTGTTCCCATCATGCACTGGGACAGGAACAGACTAATTTGCATACAGCCAGGTTCTGAAACTGGGATGGTGCAATGAGCTAAAAAACGGTGTTGGATCTAGCCCTGATCTCTTGACTGGGTGAGAGTATTCTGCTTAATTCCGAGACTCTGTCCCTCACCACCCCTTGTTGTAAATATTTTTGTCCACCCTAAGCGTGGAAGGGTATACTCAGACATGAGTCCCTTGCTCATTGCACCATCAGGATTCAAGCAAGCCGGGCCGAAGATGGCTGTAATGCCAGAAACCGGTCCCCGGAAGCTTGTTTCCTTCCCAGTGTAAGAATTGGCTTCTGTAGTTTGGTTTGCCCTGTTCCCATCATGCACTGGGACAGGAACAGACTAATTTGCATACAGCCAGGTTCTGAAACTGGGATGGTGCAATGAGCTAAAAAACGGTGTTGGATCCAGCCCTGATCTCTTGACTGGGTGAGAGTATTCTGCTTAATTCCGAGACTCTGTCCCTCACCACCCCTTGTTGTAAATATTTTTGTCCACCCTAAGCGTGGAAGGGTATACTCAGACATGAGTCCCTTGCTCATTGCACCATCAGGATTCAAGCAAGCCGGGCCGAAGACGGCTGTAATGCCAGAAACCGGTCCCCGGAAGCTTGTTTCCTTCCCAGTGTAAGAATTGGCTTCTGTAGTTTGGTTTGCCCTGTTCCCATCATGCACTGGGACAGGAACAGACTAATTTGCATACAGCCAGGTTCTGAAACTGGGATTATGCAATGAGCTAAAAAACGGTGTTGGATCTAGCCCTGATCTCTTGACTGGGTGAGAGTATTCTGATTAATTCCGAGACTCTGTCCCTCACCACCCCTTGTTGTAAAACTTTTTGTCCACCCTAAGCGTGGAAGGGTATACTCAGACATGAGTCCCTTGCTCATTGCACCATCAGGATTCAAGCAAGCCGGGCCGAAGACGGCTGTAATGCCAGAAACCGGTCCCCGGAAGCTTGTTTCCTTCCCAGTGTAAGAATTGGCTTCTGTAGTTTGGTTTGCCCTGTTCCCATCATGCACTGGGACAGGAACAGACTAATTTGCATACAGCCAGGTTCTGAAACTGGGATGGTGCAATGAGCTAAAAAACGGTGTTGGATCTAGCCCTGATCTCTTGACTGGGTGAGAGTATTCTGCTTAATTCCGAGACTCTGTCCCTCATCACCCCTTGTTGTAAATATTTTTGTCCACCCTAAGCGTGGAAGGGTATACTCAGACATGAGTCCCTTGCTCATTGCACCATCAGGATTCAAGCAAGCCGGGCCGAAGACGGCTGTAATGCCAGAAACCGGTCCCCGGAAGCTTGTTTCCTTCCCAGTGTAAGAATTGGCTTCTGTAGTTTGGTTTGCCCTGTTCCCATCATGCACTGGGACAGGAACAGACTAATTTGCATACAGCCAGGTTCTGAAACTGGGATGGTGCAATGAGCTAAAAAACGGTGTTGGATCTAGCCCTGATCTCTTGACTGGGTGAGAGTATTCTGCTTAATTCCGAGACTCTGTCCCTCACCACCCCTTGTTGTAAATATTTTTGTCCACCCTAAGCGTGGAAGGGTATACTCAGACATGAGTCCCTTGCTCATTGCACCATCAGGATTCAAGCAAGCCGGGCCGAAGACGGCTGTAATGCCAGAAACCGGTCCCCGGAAGCTTGTTTCCTTCCCAGTGTAAGAATTGGCTTCTGTAGTTTGGTTTGCCCTGTTCCCATCATGCACTGGGACAGGAACAGACTAATTTGCATACAGCCAGGTTCTGAAACTGGGATCGTGCAATGAGCTAAAAAACGGTGTTGGATCTAGCCCTGATCTCTTGACTGGGTGAGAGTATTCTGCTTAATTCCGAGACTCTGTCCCTCACCACCCCTTGTTGTAAATATTTTTGTCCACCCTAAGCGTGGAAGGGTATACTCAGACATGAGTCCCTTGCTCATTGCACCATCAGGATTCAAGCAAGCCGGGCCGAAGACGGCTGTAATGCCAGAAACCGGTCCCCGGAAGCTTGTTTCCTTCCCAGTGTAAGAATTGGCTTCTGTAGTTTGGTTTGCCCTGTTCCCATCATGCACTGGGACAGGAACAGACTAATTTGCATACAGCCAGGTTCTGAAACTGGGATGGTGCAATGAGCTAAAAAACGGTGTTGGATCTAGCCCTGATCTCTTGACTGGGTGAGAGTATTCTGCTTAATTCCGAGACTCTGTCCCTCACCACCCCTTGTTGTAAATATTTTTGTCCACCCTAAGCGTGGAAGGGTATACTCAGACATGAGTCCCTTGCTCATTGCACCATCAGGATTCAAGCAAGCCGGGCCGAAGACGGCTGTAATGCCAGAAACCGGTCCCCGGAAGCTTGTTTCCTTCCCAGTGTAAGAATTGGCTTCTGTAGTTTGGTTTGCCCTGTTCCCATCATGCACTGGGACAGGAACAGACTAATTTGCATACAGCCAGGTTCTGAAACTGGGATGGTGCAATGAGCTAAAAAACGGTGTTGGATCTAGCCCTGATCTCTTGACTGGGTGAGAGTATTCTGCTTAATTCCGAGACTCTGTCCCTCACCACCCCTTGTTGTAAATATTTCTGATAACCTTTAGGCACAAAAGAATTTTTTTTTAAATTAAAAAATCTTCATATGCAAAACATACAAGCTGGAAACCTTGGCCACGTGAGGTTCACAAGAAAGACTCACAGCAGGGATTACACCAAGACGTTCAACTTGAATCACCATGGAAGGTGAGGTGCCCTTTGGGGAAGGTCAGAATCCAGGGTGCCGCCTATCAGTACGAATTTTAGAGACCAAAGCTTTTACTCGGTGGGATTTAATTTAATTCCAAAAAATCCAAAGTCTTTCAAGAACAAACACAATTGAGAATTCCCTGCATAAAAGTGTAGGGATTCAGCAAGCCTTCATTCTCAAATGCCAATTCCAAGGGGATCTGGGGGTCATCAACCCAAATGTACAATGGTGCACCCAGATGGTATGAAGAATGAGCAAGGTGCCAGGTACAAATTAAACAGGAGAGGAGACAGAATAGATATCTGAGGAACTCTCTAATTGAATGGGTTGTTGGTGAATGATATGAATGAAAATCAGTTATTTAGAGGAACTGTACTTATAAAATAACCGTGCAATGGTCAAGTTCCATGCTATTATTACAGTGCAGCCAAATTGACGCCATGTTTTACACACGAGAGCATATATCCTGTTACTCACAAGTCACTTTCCATGTCATTTTAAATTGCTGCAGAAATGTAACCTGTTGCATCCTGGTTTTGGTTAATTAACTTGTCTTAAACAAATACACATGAAAAAATGAAATATGTTGTGCACACCGAGGGGCATATTACCAAGCAATAGCGATAATTATCGCTATTGCTTGGTTAGAGACAAAATGCGATTTTTATCGCAGATAAACCTTGGTATTACCAAGGTTTATCGCAAATGCGATAAAAAACGGCCGCAATGCATGAATATCGCTGAAAAGTCAGCGATATTCATGCATTACCGAGCTAATGCTCTAAACCATGTTATCCACCTCCCATTGGATAACATGGCTAAGAACTGCTCAGGGCAGGTGTTAGCTTTTGGAGATATTCGTGCTTAGCGCGAATATCTCCAAAAGTTGGTAATGGGAGATAGGGATGTTAGCGACTGTTTCCAGTCGCTAACATCTTGGCACGCCCACTTTGCATGTCATTAGTGATAAATATCACTGACATGCAAAGCGGGGCCCAAGATGGTCGCTATCTCCTACTAGCTGTCGCTAACTGGTGTTAGCGACAGCTAGGTAATAGGGAGATAATTATATCTCCGCTTTCTTGGCTTTTAAAGCCAAAAAAGCGGAGATAAACCCCCTTGATAATATGCCACCATATGTGTAGAGGAGCAGCAAGCTATTTAGTACCTCTGAGCGACATTATGACCCACTATGAGTCAAGGCCTCTCCATGTGCACAAAACAGTCATCTGTAAAAAGTTGCTCCCATCTCTCAATCTTCACGAGCAGGTAGCAGGCCTATCCATGGGGCCAGGCAGCTCTCGAAGGCCCAGATACCGGAGCTACCACTCAGGCTGTGGGATCCTTACACGTTCAGACATTAGATGCATCTGTCAGGCGGTGACCTCAATTACCAACTTATGATTACATTTTAAAAGCTTTATCAAAAAACGTGATGTAAAGGAGTCACGAAGTAGCCCCCATATCAGAAAGTGCTTCTCTGGTAAACAGGAAATAGCATCATTTCTAAGGGTTTTCAAGTCAGTATGAGTTATGGCTCGAATGTCAGCTGTAAATATATTATGGAAATGTAGCAATTTTATCCTAAACATTAGCTTGGCATATCTTGTACAAAACATGCATTTTGTTCCCAAACAACAGCTTTTCATTTTTGTAACTATTTGCAATCATCTAGACAAAAGCTCGTAATTTCTTGAAGATATGTTTCTCTCACTCTGCTATAACCTTTACATTTCTGATGAATCCGTGTGTTTGGTCCAAATACAAAAAACAAACAAACGTACATTTGCATTATCGCCCCATATGGACAGAATGCCTTATATCTCCATGGGGCATATTACCAACAACTAGCGATAATTTTTGTCTCTAACTTGTTTAGAGACAAAAATTATCGCCGCACATCAGCGATTTTTATCGCAGATAAACCTTGCTATTAGCAAGGTTTATCGCAAATGCGATAAAAAACGGCCGCAATGCATGAATATCGCTGAAAAGTCAGCGATATTCATGCATTATCGAGCAAATGCTCTTAGCCATGTTATCCACCTCCCATTGGATAACATGGTGAAGAACTGCTCAGGGCAGGTGTTAGCTTTTGGAGATATTCGCGCTTAGCGCGAATATCTCCAAAAGTTGGTAATAGGAGATAGCGATGTTAGCGACTGTTTCCAGTCGCTAACATCTTGGCACGCCCACTTTGCATGTCATTAGTGATAAATATCACTGACATGCAAAGCGGGGCCCAAGATGGTCGCTATCTCCTATTAGCTGTCACTAACTGGTGTTAGCGACAGCTTGGTAATAGGGAGATAATTTTATCTCCGCTTTCTTGGCTTTTAAAGCCAAAAAAGCGGAGATAAACCCCTTGATAATATACCCCCATGTCTCACCATCGCTCCCTAGTGAAAGACTTGTGGTAGCCTCCAGTTGCATGGATGTGCAATACTGCCTTTTGAGACTGCAAACTACACTTTGTTTGAAATAAGCTTCCAAAACCCATTACCAGAAAATATAAATACACTTCACATAAACAACACAGAAGCACAAACTGCAGAAAATGTAGTACTGATGTTGCTGCAGCAAACCATAACATTCTGCAAAGGGTGGGCCGTGTGACAGGATGTAAAACATTGAAATAAATGAGGGGAGGGGGTCTCGCCTGATTGAAAATTGACATTTTTTTCCACTCAATTCCCGCACTGCATTTTGTTTATAGCATTTTCTTGTAGGGGTGAAAACTGCATATTGCAACATGTCACCCGCTTTGCTCGAGGTATGATATGAACTTTGTCAATACATTAGACATGGAAATAATGAACCTTATCAGTTTTCAGGCAAACCAATTCCCCCAGAGCTAAACTATTTCACAGTGAATTATCTAACCGCATGTTTTTACTAGTACAATGAATAAATGAAGGTCATATGAAAAACTCTAGTTCTCGCTTCCTGCTACAATTTCAACGCAAACTCGCAGCCTCAATAGAACATGACATAATGGCCATAGGCGGTGGCAATTGTGCTGCGGCATACAGTCCATTAATGAGTACAATTAAATGTCTATATGGTAATTAATTAGAATCATTAGTTGGTGCTTCAGCAGAACGCTCAAGGCTGAGGTCATGTCGCCACCTGCCACCAAGGTGGACCTTAGCAGCGGAAAGTCAGGCTCATTCAGCCCCCACATGGCTGAGGTCAGGTGACCTCTAATACTCCCTTGTCTGCCACTTTCTAGGTAACCAATCACCTGAGGCTCCACAGTACCCTCCAACTATTCATTATCTCTGACACCACTGTGGCATCCTTCCCACCGGCCACAGCTAAAGACATGTCAACTATGTTGACTCCTATGTAAAGGCTGCTGGAAAGACCCAGAGCTCCTATTCCAGGTTATGCTGAACATCAATACCATTGTTATGTTATGTGTATTTGTAAATCACAATATCACCCGTGGAGGTATCCTGGCGTTGTACAGGTGCTTGTGCCTAGCTCTGCCTATGGTCGGTTGGTTAACTGAAAAGCTGGATCTTTAGATTAGTGTGGAATTCGAGAAGAAAAAAGGAGGGCCTTATGTGGAGTGGGAGGCCGTTTCATACTTTAAGAGTGATGTAAAAGAACGCCTGTCATCTTGATCTGGTTCTTTGTATGTGTAGAATGTGTGTGAGTAGGAATGTTGCAGAGCGGAGGTGTCCAGGTGGTTGGTGGAGAGAGATGCACCTGTTGATGGTCATGATGCCTAAGTTGTGTAGTGTCTTGAATGTGTTTGTGAGGAGTTTGAAATGAGCTTATGTGTATATTTGAGCCAGTGGAGCTTCATGAAGTGTGGTGCAATGTGAATTCTGAGCGAGAGGTTGCAGACGAGCCCTGCTGCCGAGTTCTGGATGGTTTGTAGTCTTCTAGTGACTTGCTTGCTGATCCTGGTGTAGAGAGTGTTCCCGTAGTCCCACTTGCTAGTCACTAGGGAGTGAGTGGCAGTTTGTTTTTCAAGTATTGCTACCATTCTAACAGTCACCAACTGCCACTGACCCACCAACTTATCAATATTTCAACCATTTCCAGAACACGCCACCCAGCTACAGTCAACCAGAACCTTTCTTACAACTCTCTTCATCTCCACACAAAAACAAGTAGGAATATACCCATCCCCCTCATGCTTATTAATGCCTGCTCAGTGGTGCTGCATGTAGCTGACATTGCAGGCAAAACAGCAAAGCACAGGCTGAATGCCCTCTTTATGGTGGAAACCTAGTTGTCTACCACATGCATGCCTCTCTTTGATATATCATGCTGACATGATACAGAATTTAACACATCCTTCATTCATACAAAACAAAATTTGGTCTTGCCGCCATAAACAAAAGCACATAACCATCCACTCACTGTCAATACTCTGCCTCTGGTCACTCTTACTCCTCACCAGCCATTTTTTGCAGTCTTCAACTAACTACATTCCACCTCTTCTAAGACTTCCTGGACCCAATGCAACCTTCAGCACCGAGATCTATGAAAGAACATTGTCTGCTAATACTTCACCTTTCCATGAGCTAGAGCCAGGTCCATCTAAGGAAACACTTTTAGCCCTTCTGAACACCACTGACATACAACAATGGACTTGACTTTACATGTCCACTCTCACTAGCCGGCTACCACTACCTTTGGACTCATCTGACCACACTACGATCGCCATTAACCTAGTTCAAACCTGAACATCTCACTGCAGCGAGTAAATGTTACCCAAGCAGCAATTCTGTTCCTTTAGTTATAATGTTGTGGACACCCTCCAACAAATCCTGACTTTGATTATAGTCACATCAGATCCCCTTAAAGACATAAGCCTCTAGCAAGCTTGATGCTCTAAACCTCATACTGCAAGAGAATGTGGCAACCAGACACCTATATACCATGTAAGGTTTTATGTCAGAACCACAAAGACATTTACCACACCTGCCTTAACAATGTGGTTCAAACCACAAATGCATCTTTACAAAGCATTCCCTTACCATTCAAGTTGTTGGAAAAACTTGCCTTAGGGAAAGCGCTGGACTTTGGAATAGTATAATTTACTATTCCAACTCCAGTCTACGCAAAAGTAAGGAAAGTGTTGGACTTAAAGTCCACCATCAGTCCAACAATGCTTCCTTAAGCCAAGTTGTTGTAACGACTTGTGTGGTAAAGGAATGCATTGTAAAGATGCATTAGTGGGTCGAACAGCATTGTTAAGGCACAGCATGGTTCGAGCCACGAAGTAAAGTTTATAAAATAGACAGGGGTATTGGTGGCACAGACAGTCACACATCAGAAGAACAAAGAAGTGTAAAGGTGGGCAGCGTGTTGGCACATTCCAAGTATGAAAAATAGTTAGTTTAGGTGGCAATCAGGGTAACAGAAACACCTCACTGCCTTGGCTGTTGATGCAAAGTTCTCCGAAAAGATTGCAGTGCTAAACTTTAGACAGACAGATGTACCCTGGCACTCTACAATATTACTACAACATTTAATTTTTTAATTAAAACACAAGATCTATGTATACTATCGATCCCTCAAATCACAGGATATGACAATATTTGGATTTGTCCTGGGTTTCTCTCAAATTTAATAATCAGTGTGATGTTTAGTCAATACATACTGTGCATATATTCATACAAGAAAAATATTTTTTCAAAAACATTATATGTTTATACAGTTATTTTTTCACGGTCCAGTTCTTGTTGCTGGAAGAACTGAATAGAACGGTGAAATAGAGACATGACAGCGATGTAAAGTCTCTTTCCAACCATGTACATTTAGTTGCAAGCCTTTATCTCAATGATATTTCCAGGAGCTCGAAAACAAAATTGGCCATCGTACACTAAGCATCACACTCTTAAGGCACCTTCCTATATATCCACAAGACTGAACAGACCTCTGGCTGTTGAAGGAGGACAATTTAGTTACTGACAATCACACAACTTCCAGGTACAAAACGATAACCCAGTTTTCTTCCCTCAGAAAGATCTTTCATAAGATGCTCAATATGCAGCTGGATACACAAGCAAACCAGGAAAGCCCATCTACACAACAACCAGATATGGTTCAGCGTGAGTTCACCACAGAGAAAGCAATATCCAGGTGGTCAGCTTTGCACTGTATAACACTTGCATCGGCACCTTCTGTTGACCACTCAGTCGCATATGCTACAGTCTTATCTAAAATGATAGGTTGCGCCTTGAAGAAAGGGGCATGGATCCATCATATATAAATGCACATTAATGTCCCATGATTTTTTTATCCTTCTTATATCTATATATTAGTCGGGGATAATAACCGGGTATGGCTCATCCTACTACGTTCAACTTATATTATTAATAGTTACATTGAGAGAGAGCCATTTGCCTTATAATTAACAGCTCAGACACAGAGTTTCAGAATGCACTGAGCATGCCGGGCATGTGGTTACTGAAGTAAGGCTAGGGCCAGAATCCCTGACCTCTTCTTCTTCGACTGTGCACCCAACACAAGTAAGCCTGACCCCATTTCTTTTTCTTTGAGTTAACTTCATCCTGGGGGAACAGTAATCCAAACACTTCATTCTGGTTTAGGTCTGCTTTTATACTACAGTATGAATGTAAAATCTTTGGTGTCAAAGAAATCATAGCCATGTGAGAGTATGGGAGACTTTTTTTAATTTTAATTTTTTATTTTTTTTTAATTCTTTTTATTAAGTAATGAAACAAACACGGTCAATAAGTTACATTAATCTTGAATCCGTTACAGCACCAGTAATGCATCTATTTTACATTTCTCACAGTTATGACCACAGGAAAAACAATTTAGTCTATGTCTTCCAAGCCGATCTGCGGGACATGGGGAGGCTCGCATATGTTTCCCCTAAAGTTGTTCCAGCTTGACCATAGTTCCCCCCATTTACGGGGGCACCCTCTCTCTGTGTATACAGACTTTTCTTGCAGCATGCACCAATCCATGTCGCTTTGCCAGTCCATCAGTTTCGGTGGATTGGGGGCTCCCCACAATCTAGCAATGTTTCTCTTTGCCACCATCTGTCCAAGTGTCACCCAGATTTTCCCCTTTGGAGACAGGACCGTGGGCTCCCAAATATTCAGGAGACATCTCTTAGCCTTGAGGCGTATCTCTACTTCCCACACCTCCCGCATACACTGCACCACTCGTCTTCAGTATCTTTGTACCTTCGGGCAGTCCCACAGTATATGAAAGAAGGTGCCTATCCCTCCACAGCCCCTTCTGCAGAGCCCTTCTCCTCCCCTCCCCATCGCTTGTAGCCTAGTGCATGAAATATAAACTCTGTGAAGAATTTTCAGTTGGATTAATCGCAGTCGGGCCGATATTGCCACCTCCCTAGGTGAGGCAAGAGCATATGTCCATTCTTCCTCATCTATCTCTAGCCCGTCTGCGACCCATTTCTCTTTTAAGGGAAGGAGTGTGTCGGGGAGATTGTTGATCAATTTTTTGTACGTGAGAGAGATGGCGTGTTCTGGGATGTGCCCATCCAATAACCTGTCTTCTAGTGGGGAGGTCTGAGGCAGTGTCGTCTTTGGCGGAATGTTCGCCTGTAGGGAATGTCGCACTTGCATGTACCTGAAGTGTTCGGTATGAGCTAGGTCGTAAGTTTCTTGCAAGTGAGCGAATGTGTGGATTCCTGTAGGGCCCCAGAGGTCTCTAATTTGCGAGATGCCTATCAGGTCCCAGTTACGGAACCCCTTGGTGTGCCCCAGGTTGCCAAGTTTTTCAGAGGCCCAGAGTGGAGTTGACATAGTGAGGACTCCTGACCACCCTAGTTTCCGCTGAGCAATGTGCCAGATCTGTACTGAGTGTTGGGTCGGTCCTGTGAGTTGGTGTTTACCCGACTTGGAGTAGAGTGCGACCTCATAATTCCCCCCAGGAAGTAGCCATCTGTCCATTCCGTACCCGGGGTCGTTTCCGTCACTATATGTCCCTTGATTGATCGCCGAAAGGTGAGCGGCCCAGTAGTATTTGCGGATGTCTGGGAGGGCGATTCCACCGTCGTACCACCCCAGTGTGAGTTTGCGCAGTGCGATTCTAGGCGCCCCTGCCCACATGAGGTCACGCTGCGCCGTTTCGACTGCTGCAAAATATGAGTTGGGCACTAGGTCGGGGTAGTTCTGCAAAGCATAGAGAAATCTTGGCAGCGCCATCATCTTAAAAAGGTATGGGAGACTTTTTAAAGCGCAACCTCGTCAACTCATGACGAGTTGTAGAAATATAATTCAATCTATTTCCGACCTAGAATTTAATAGCAGTCCTTTTTCTCCTGAACCCTCACAGCTTAACCAAATCAAGACTCACTTAGAAAGGACGCCTGTTAAGTATATCTATTCAGGGCACAGAAGGTCCTTTGAGGCTGCAAAAGAACCTCAGGAGACTACTGGTGGCCTATTCGAGCCAGTGGCATAACGCAAAGTGATGTGGCCGACCTGCAGAGTGCTCTGAGTGGTTCCTACGGTCTCCACATTACACAAAGAGTCCCAAGCCTGTGGCTGATGTCAGCCAGTCCCCTGCACTGCAAGGAATGAGGGGAAATTCACTGGCTTCCGTGATAGACATGGATGCCCTAGATGTAGTCACTGATAGGAATTAAGGGCTTCTAGTTTTCTGACCTTTATTATCCAGCAAAGGGGACTACCTATGCTGAATCAAATCCCAGACCTTCCTAGAAATCCTCCCGGTCCCCTGCACTAAGGTTGAAACGCGTTGAGATTGGGACTGTACAAGTGATATAGAAGTTAGCAAACACAAGATGGTCTAAACAGTTGAAGAGTTCTTGAATTTTACTCTGAGCACATTTTTGGTTTAGGACCACCCAGTGAAAGATTATCGAGGATCATTTGAGTTTTGCTTATCCTGAGATACATGTAAAAAGAAGTAGGACGTTCACAATTTATGAGTTTTTTAACAAGAATGAGTTTGTATAAATAAACGTATGTTTTGCAATGGTTTTCTATATTTGTTTAACTCTCATGGAATAATGGTCGTTTAGGAGAGTATGTACAAAACCCTAAGAAAAAAAGCAATACCAAAAGATTTGTATACTTGTTTTTAACAAATTAAAGAATATGAAGTCAATTCTACCCTCAAAAGAATACGTAAAAAGGATTTATTTTGTTGTGCTGGTTATTGTCGCAAAAGCAGAGAGATGAGTTGATGTCTATCTACCCTATATGTCAAATGGTTAAAAGTATTGCTTTCATTTACAGAAAATTGACGTAGGTAAAATAATTAAACCTAGGTCCTGATAAATACATTGAATTGATGGTCCCAGAGGTCCCTTTAGTTGTTTCATGCATATTAATGAGGCACTCGCAATTTGTGACCCCATTGGGAATGGCTGACCCTCCCAGGTATGGTGGCCTGCTGGGCTCAGCAGACCTCCATGTCTGGGACTGCGATTAAATTTCCTTGGAGGAAAACGGGATGCATTTAAAAAAAGAAGGGCCAGGCAGGGACCACGGCCTGCCCCTCAAAAATATTTCCCTCTGCATTTGCAAAGGGGAAGGATCCCCTGGGGAGCTCTTCCCATTTGTGACTGCATTACCACACCCTTGAAGAGGGCGGTAAATTGCGAGTGTTTTGCTACCGTAATTGCTGTCGCTAAACATTCATACATAGGGCTGCGAGTAGCAATTACGAAGGGACTCCCTCGGAACGCCCCTTCCTAATTGCAAGTTACTACACACTATTTTGCGAGTCGCAATTTTTTGTGACCCGCAATATAGTGCTAGTACATGGCCCACAGGGATTTTGTATGCGCAAACAGGTCGCAAACCCGTTTGCGCATGTAAAATCCCATCGTACATCTGGCTCCTGGATATTGAAAAAAAAAAAAAGAAAGCTGCCAAAGCAGTAGTTGCACATATCAAGTTTGCAAATACATTTACTTTACACATCGTGTAGAAGGGAAAGCTGGGGTCAGGACCAAGGCACCTGCCAACCACAGAGCTTTCCTGCGATAAGTAGCCAAGGCACACTGGGGGTGTTATGGGTGATGTTGAATCCAATGTACCTGTAGATTCTGCACCAGTAGGTAACATCCCAAACTAAGTGGATTTTCAAACTCCATTAATAGATGGACCTCTACCCAAGATAACCCACAGACGTCCATCGCATGGACGTAAAAGCGGACATTTGTCCACAAGAAAGAAGACCCAAACCCAGCACAGCTCAGAGCCAGCACGAGATACCGCTCTCTGCTTTAGAGTACACTGGAATAGGGATAGTCGTTCTCCAAAAAATGGCTGCTCCCTACATGATAGGGTTTGTCACCCCGATATGATTCAGAGTGAGATTACTTCTTACATGATAGTTCCAGAAACCATCTTTTTCAAACCACATCCTCGTGTATATATAATAACGTTTCTGAAGTTATTAACAGGGTAATATCATCCGTCCAATAGGAGCCATTCCAGATCTCCTATGGCAAATCTGAGGACATCCTACAGCGGATTTCCTACTACACAAGGGTGTACAAGGTAGCGACATGGGAAGGACAAAGCAACTCCAGATCTGGTCTGGGCAAAAACTTTTATGGGTGGTGCATGGGAATGTTTGGGTTGCAAACCCTTTATATCCAGCAATATTATGGGGGCACAGAGTAAAACAACTGTGAAGTTTCCTAATGTGGGGAAAACAGTCTGATGAAGAAGCAATGTAGTGGAGATACACAACTAGGGGGTGGCTTTGGCAAAATAAAAGTTCAAGTAGCCTCTGGTCATCGAATTTATTGAATCACCGATAACAATCTAGAACTTAGACAGGCTAACAGCTGAGAGTGAATGGAGCTGGGTGAAAAGTGCTTCAGCAGGGTCTTTTAACCAAAGCTCATAGCCACTCTATTACCACAAGTGCGTAAGAGTAATAATCAGCGGCAGCTCCTCCACTATGGCAGAGGAGTGTCGCCCCACTACTGAAAGGCAGCAGATGAAAAATAAAATGAAAATAAAACAATTGTATTATCATTTTATTTTTCACTGACTCAGCTGAGTTAGCTGAGTCTGGGTGGGGGTGGGGGGCACGGTGGCCATATTAGGTCAGCAGCAGCCAGGGAGGACGAGTGGTGCACTTGTTGGTTTGGCTGGCTGTCGTAGACCGGCCAGACCGACATGTGCACTTACATTTCTCCAACCTGAACTGTGTTGCACAGCCGGGTGGAGAACAGGTATAGCCTCCCAGGCCCTAACTGAGCTGCATTTCAGTCCACTCAGACCAATCCTGGAGCTTCTGTCATGCTGGGTAATAGCATGAGAGCAGTGTCTGGTTTGGGTAGGGAGTCTGGGAGCCTGTGACCATGGACTGCTGGTCTTTACCCAAAGAAACTTTGTTTGGGGTAAAAAGACTTCATTGGGGTAAAAAAAATCCTACTGTGGTAGCATTAGAAGGAGGTTACCAAAAAGAACCGAGCAGCTGTGGTTTACATCACAAATTGTTTTGCTTTATTTTTTAGCACAAATGCATCCTTGTGCCAAATACGGACGCGGGGACACATTTTACACTACAAAAAAGTGCAAAAAGGGCAAAGCCAACATTTTGAGGTATAACAATTTCGTTTAACATTTTCGGGAATTTTATGTAAATTGTGCAAAGAAGTTACATGCATTTTATCCAAGCCTAATTTTCACATGCAGGTGACGTTTTGAGAAGGTGACAAGGTTTGCAAACATACAAAATGTATCACCTTTGCAAAGTTTGGCTGGCGAAATTATAATTTTGCACACAGTTATAACTATAAAGTTGAGGGCCGCTTCCTTGGGGCCCGGCCAGCACACCGGACCCCAACGAAGCGGCCCGCAACTTCACGCAGTGGCTGACCGCCTGCGCCGACGACCTCGCACCACTGAAGAACCCTCCCAGCAAACCCAGAAGCAAGAAGGCCCCCTGGTTCACCGACGAACTCAAGGACTCCAAGAAGGCCTGCCGCACCCTCAAGAAAGCCTGGCTCCTCGACCGGACCACTGACAACATGACCGCCCTCAAACTCGCGACCCGCAAGCACCACCAGCTTATCCGCACCACCAAGAAGAAATCACTTAAGGACCGACTGGACAACAACGCCCACGAAGGCAAGGAACTCTTCAGCATCATCAAGGAGTTCTCCAACCCCAGCACCGGCAACATCGACATCACCCCTTCACAAGATCTCTGCGACTCCCTCGCCTCATTCTTCCACAGCAAGATCGCCGACATCCACAATAGCTTTGGCGCCCCTTCCACGCTCCCAACCGTCGAACCAACGCACCCCACCGCCACCCTCCGCACCTGGACCACGGTGACCACCGAAGACACAGCCCGCGTGATGAACCCCATCCACTCCGGATCCCCGACTGACCCCTGCCCCCACCACATCTTCAACAAGGCCGACTCCACCATCGCACCCCAACTCCGAGACGTCATCAACACCTCCTTCGACACCGCCACCTTCCCGGAGAGCTGGAAGCACGCCGAGCTTAGCGCCCTACTGAAGAAACCAACAGCGGACCCCACCGACCTCAAAAACTTCCGCCCCATCTCGCTCCTCCCCTGTCCTGCCAAAGTCATGGAGAAGATCGCCAACAGATCTTGCCGCCTTCCTCGAGACGAATGGATCCCTCGACCCCTCGCAGTCCGGTTTCAGAGCCAACCACAGCACCGAGACTGCCCTCATCGCAGCCACCGACGACATCCGAGCCCTGCTCGATAACGGGGAAACAGCAGCACTTATCCTCCTGGACCTCTCCGCAGCGTTCGACACGGTCTGCCACCGCACCCTAGTCTAATGCCTCAGCAACACCGGCATCCAAGGGAAATCACTGAAGTGGATCATCTCATTCCTCGCCGGAAGAACACAGAGAGTCCGCCTCCCCCCGTTTCGATCCGAGGCCACTGAAGTCATCTGCGGCGTCCCGCAAGGATCATCACTCAGCCCCACCCTCTTCAACGTCTACATGAGACCTCTCGCCACCATCGCACGCCAATACAACCTCAATATCATCTCCTACGCCGACGACACCCAGCTGATCCTCTCCCTCACCAGAGACCCCGTCACCGCCAGAACCAGCCTCCACGAAGGGATGAAAGACGTCGCCGAGTGGATGAAGAACAGCCGCCTGAAACTGAACTCAGACAAGACGGAAGTCCTCATCCTGGGACCATCACCCTCCGCCTGGGACGACTCCTGGTGGCCCCCAGCCCTGGGCACCGCACCCAAGCCTACAGACCACGCACGCAACCTGGGCTTCATCCTGGACTCCTCCCTATCGATGACCAGACAAGTCAACGCCGTCTCCTCTTCATGCTTTCACACCCTCCGCATGCTCCGCAAGATCTTCCGATGGATCCCGACCGAAACCAGGAAGACAGTCACCCAGGCCCTTGTCACCAGCCGACTGGACTACGGAAACACCCTCTACGCCGGAACCACAGCCAAGCTACAGAAAAGACTCCAACGCATCCAGAACGCCTCCGCCCGACTCATCCTGGACATCCCCCGACGCAACCACATCTTCGGCCACCTGAGGGACCTGCACTGGCTCCCCGTCAGCAAGAGGATCACGTTCCGGCTCCTCACCCATGCACACAAGTCTCTCCACGACCTGGGCCCCAAGTACCTCAACGACCGCCTGACCTTCCACCCACCCACCCGCCAGCTACGGTCTGCCAGCCTCGCCCTCGCCACCGTACCACGCATCCGAAGAACCACCACCGGAGGCAGATCCTTCTCCTACCTGGCGGCCAAGACATGGAACTCCCTCCCCATCCACCTTCGGCTGACCCAGGACCACCTCTCCTTCAGGAAGCAGCTGAAGACCTGGCTGTTCGAGCAGTAGCGGACCCCCTTCCCCAAGCGCCTTGAGACCCTTCTGGGTGAGTAGCGCGCTATACAAGTGTCATGATTGATTGATTGATTGACCTACAATATATTCTAGTTCATTTGTAACTAATTTGCCAATGCTACGTTTACCACAATACATATAAAATCAGCGACCAATGCACCAATAAAAGCTTCATATTGGAGTTTATAAATGACAGCCACAAAATGATGAGAATATGCAGAATTTAACCTCAATCCTGTTCCAACATTAAAAGTGCAGTCTTCATCAATCTGCCACACAGTCTGCCTGCTTATGAATCAGGCTGGCAGTTCTGAATGCTGCCCAGGGATTTTTCTGACATGTTGAAAAAGCTCTCCAGTTTGTGATGAAAAGGAGCTTACCAAAATGAAGCAAGATTTCGAACTTAGCAAAGTGGTTCTGCTTGGCTAGCACCATGCAAACTCTGGTGAACATTCTCTCTCTCACATGTTTACTGTCGGTCAGCATCGCTTCTACTAGGGAATGCAAATTTTTACAACAGTAGGAAGAGGAATGCTCTGTTCATAAAGAAAAGAGACTGAGGGGCATATTACCGAGGAGTGTGTTGGAAAACGCACAAAGCACATTCCCGTATCGCCGGCTATCGCCGGATTTCATCGCCTTTTTAGCACGCAATTATCAATGCGCATCAGGCAGGCGAATAGGAATCCGGCGATATGGCACATTAGCGCATGAAAACAAACATTGTTTTCACGCGCTAATGCGGGCCTTGATGATATGGGGGGGTGGATACAGCTTTATGATCCACACCCCCATGTTATCAATGCCTAACGCCTGGTCAGAGCAGGCGTTGGGAGACCTGCGATAAATGAGTTTATCGCAGGTCTTTTCCTCCCATCGCCTTCCTTGGTAATAGGGTGTTCCCACCTCCAACCACATTTATCATGTGGTTGGACGTGGGAACGCCCACTTTGCATGTCATTAGCGATGTTTATCGCCGACATGCAAAGTGGGCTTGGGGCAGGCTTTAAAATGCCTTGTGAATAGGGCTCTGGCAGTATCGCCGCTTTCTCGGCACAATTCGCCGAGAAAGCGGCGATACTTGCCCTTGGTAATATGCCCCTGTGTTTGGCAGAGAAAGCGTGGAACAAATATCATAGGAGTTTAAACGCAACAAGACCAAAAGAAGAATGCAACCTGTTCTTGGCCATGCTGAAGGTGAAAGCTCACTGATAGTTCCTGAAGTCTGCCCAGGTGATACCGCCTTCAGGGGCTATGGCATTCTGCGGCAGGAAAGCGGAATTTGGGCGGCAATCTGCAATATTTTTATTTTCATCCAGTTTTCCCAAATACGAATACATAGCGTGAACATTATGGCTCTATGTGGCCTCGGAACAAGGCAGTCATTTTGAGGGCATCAGAAATGCAGAGGAGTGCAACAAATGTATACAGTGATCAGGTGACCATACATATGCACCATTCCTGCTGATTACCGTATTTACCCTTGCACTACGCATGAGTTCCACCATAACTAACCACCAGCACAAGAATTATGGTAATCCACAGTGGTAACATAAGGAGAAAATAAAGGTAACTTTGGGGCATATTATCAAGTAAGGGCGTTACATTATCGCCGCTTTTATCGGCAGGAAACTGCCGATAAAGCAGTGATAATGGGCTTGATAATATGCTCTATGAATTTCAATCGAAGCCCATGTTAGATGTCTTCACATCTAACATGGGCTTCGATTGGAATTCATAGAGCATATTATCAAGCCCATTATCGCTGCTTTATCTGCAGTTTCCTGTCGATAAAAGCGGCCATAATGTAACGCCATTACTTGATAATATGCCCCTTTGTTACCATGAGTTATTCGACATTTTATTTTTTCTGCCCCGATTTATAAACAGCGGTCCTTTAATTACTCTTTAAGGGCACTCCCGCTGTATTTACCACCCATTTGTATGTATTTCATCCTAGGCTTCTCATTGGCAATGAGCTAGCACCCTCGCATTAGTACTGGCGGTTCACTTCAAGAGAACCACTGCAGAAGGATATAAGAAGCCACAGGTCTCTCACTAAAAGTCCAGCACTGCTCATATACTGTTCCGGTAATATGGAATCAATGGGTAATCCTGCTCAGAGTGTCTGCCCTGCCACCTCCTAAACACACACTCCTAACAGCTCTACTGTTCAATCACTCATACCCATGCAAGCCAACCCAGTAGCTGGCATCCTGACTTCGGCATCTCCCCAAATACTAACTCATCCATACCCGACACAGAACCAGTGCACGCCAACACCAACTGACTTACACACATACACATATATATATATACACACACACTCATCACCCACCATACATGGGGGCATATTTACAAAAAAAGTCAGACTGTGGGCAATGCTGCACTCTGACATTTTTATAATGCAGGGATGTGCTTTATTCACAAAGATATGGCGCACCCACTGGAGGCCCCTCTGCTAAGGTGGAGAGCCCCGCCCCACTGCTCATTGAGCAGTGCAAAAGAATAAGAAAGTAATAGTAACAAAAAGTTGTCATTACATTTTTCTTTGTGGGACTCCAGCTACGTGAGGTGGGGCGGGGATGGGCTCGCCGCCGTCAGAGGGAGCAGGAGTGGTTTGCACTCTGTCCCTAAGTGCGCATGACGGCACAGCTAAACAGTAATACGCACTTGGCATGTTCTCCACTGGGCTGTGTTGCACAACCCAGTGGAGAGCATGCCCAGCCTCCCAGGTACCGCCTGAGCAACAATACAGGCTGATCAGACCAATCACGATGCTGCTCCCGCAGTGTCGTGATTGGCTTGGAGAATCCGGTAGGATGGGTGCTTCCGGTGGCAGAGAGTGAGGACAGAGGCGAGACGTACAGCGGCGGTAAAGAAGGTAAGTTTATTATTATTTTTTTCATGCCTACCCACTTCCCTTCTGCCACACCATCCTGTACAGAGACAGCCGCCACAAGGTGCACCTCTGTGTTTCCCCTAGCGCTGGCATAAAGAAAACTGCCTAGCGCCACCGCAGGCACCCTGCCACCATGTTGAAAGGGTACTTGCGCAGCAGGTGCAAATGTTTATGTGCAGGAAGGGACACCTTCCTGCACATTAAAAATCAATAATGGCGATTTGCTCATCTAAGTGTACTGCAGAATGTACCACACATAGAAAGAGCTAAAATAGAGGAGAAATTAATAATTTCTCTTCGGATCACCATGCTAAGACCAGGTATTGCCTGGCCTTCGTTTTTTAGCGTTGCCTCAGCCTTGTAAATCTGAGGCAGTATCAAAAAGCAAGCAATGGGTGTTAAGGTGGAATGCCCACTGCAACACCCATTGCACGACCCCCTTTGCTGCAGAAGACTTCGTTGGAACAGGGCATATTTACACAATGGCGTTAAGCCACGTTATTTTCCATATTTACAAGGTGGCTTAGCGCCACCCTTGAAAATATGTAAAATGCCGCTATGCAACTGGAGCATCTAAAAATTGATGCTCCAGGGGTGACAGGGGCTTGTTAATATTCCCCACAGTATTAGAGATGGGTGTCTGTGATTAACAGGGTTGTTGTTCATCCAATAAACATTGATAATATCATGTGCTCCTGATCCCAACAAATATGCAGTGGCAGAGGAGTAACGCGATGCCATATACAACATCGATTGAAAAAAGCTTAATAAAAATCCTTGTTGTTTAAGCCTGCTTCCTGAGATACCAGTCCTCCCCCAAATTGAAAAAAAAAACCGTACCTGGGTTCCTGCCATCCACCCCCGCCATCGCCTGGACAAAAAGCTGAAAATGATGAACTGCTCTCCTGCCACCCACCCTCGGTGCCATCAGCGCACTCCCAGCCCCCAGCAGCACTCTACTTTGATACTGACAGCGGCAGCCTGCCCCACGCTGGCAGCAGCTCTGTGAGAGACTCCTGTCAGCACAGCTGCATATCTCTCAGGGAGGGCCTGCTGAGGCGCGCGCTAACAGGGAAAAGGTGGAGGGGTGGTGCACAGCACTGCCTGCGCTCTCCCATCTCCCTCAGTCTGTGGAGACCGAGGAGAGGCAGGGGAAGACGGGTGAGACCTCCAACTCCCCTTCTACCGCCACACTCTGGTGTGGAGACCCGGGCGAGGCGCGGAATGAAGGGGAAGCGAGGGCGTCCCTGAGTGACATCACAACAGTGGTACCCGCTGTGGTTACGTCACTCCAGTGAATAACAGGATTCTGACCCGGCTGCTCGCGCTCAAAGCCTCCTGTGGAAAGCAAGCCATATACAACAGCGCAATAGCTGCCGGGCTGCAGTCCACCCTCCAGTATAACTTAGGCTGAGCAACTGATAGTCTGAGAATTAGTAGTAAAAGTCACCAGGTGCAGCACAATAAGCACAACTTGTCTCACTCGGCCATCATGAGGGAATGGGCTCTGGGCAAAGGTCGAAGTGGTCCAAGCTATTAGATATGATGTTCTCAAGATTCTTAAAGTTTTGTAGAACAGTTCTTATACTTTGTATTACAAAAACACAGGGGCATATTATCAAGGAATATATGACGTTACAACGAATTCCGTTGCAACGCATGCCTTTACCACGCATGCGTTACAACGGAATTCGTTTTCCACGCATAACCTTTACCTCGGATGCTTGCGTGGTGACGTCATACGTCGTTAAGAGAAAGCGGAAGTTTATTTTCCGATTTCTCTTAAACGACGCTGATTAAATACATAACCCGACGTGACTTCAGGTGTGTTCACATCTGACATGGGCTTCGATTGGAATTCATAGAGCATATTATCAAGGCCATTATCGCCGCTTTATCTGCAGTTTCCTGCCGATAAAAGCGGCGATAATGTATCGCCTGTCCTTGATAATATGCCCCACAGTTCCTGGACTTTAGATGCTGACTCAAGTTGCTTAAGGCTGAAAAGGAAGGAGTGTGGGGGGGGGAATGGAGGGGGGGGGGAATCAGGTACAAAAGACGAAAACAAGCCCTCTCGCTTGCTTCCTGGAAGCAATGTAATTATGTACAATAGGTTAATCAGCAAATCCAAAGGCTGCATGAAAGTAATTATAGGTTTTGATTGGTGGAGTCCTTTAAAGCTTCAGGGTGACAAAGAAGAAACTGCAGGACTTGTAAGACACCGGACTTTAGATAAGAACCCATCATTTTTAAATGCACTTCGACCACTGGCTGTGGGATACAGCTCAGTACAGAATGGTTCCAAACTTTGGTCTATTATGATGATTTCATTCCCACAATAAATATTACAAGAGGACAATGGCACTAGACACATGCATTTGCTGTCGCCAACTTTTACAACAACAATCAAACATTACTGGAAAGTTTAGCAGGACTCACTTTATTTATTTTATTTTATTGTACTTTGAACGTTTTATAGAGCACGAAAAAGACCCTTGCAGATATCAGAGCGCTTTACAATCAGTGAAGGATAGTTATGCAACAAAATAGCAGCAGGTAAATCGAGTATACATAGCATAATGTGGAAAGTAAATCAAAACAATAACAGGTAGATCAAGTATAAATAACATATTGTGCAGAGTAAATCTAAACAAAGAGGTACAGAATAGGGAGTCAACTGTGGGGAATAGGTTGTCTTTTTGTACCCATGTGATAAAAGAAATATCGGTAGAGGTACTAGTGAACTCGTAGTTTCCTTAGATAATGTTTATGTGAATTTTTCCATGAGAATCGCTTTTACTTCCTTTTTGAAAAATGCCGGAGATGTGATAAGTCTGGTTTCTGGGGGTAGTGCGTTCCAAATCCTAGGAGCCATCCCTGAGAAGGAACGTTTATAGGTTTTCGTCTTGTTGAATCTGTGTGGTTTCAATAATAGATTGTCCGCACTTCTTGTGGATCTATTACCACCAGAGATAGTCAGTTTCTGGGTGAGATAGCTGGGTGCATTATGGTGTATGGCTTTGTGAGTCATGAAGGCAATTTTCAGGTGTATTCTGGCATCTAATGGTAGCCAATTCAGGGCTTTTAAGTCAGGGTAGATGTGGGGCCTTCTTTTTGAGCCAGTGATGAGTCTGGCTGCAGCATTGATGGAGGCTCTTAGTGAGGCTGTGGTCGCTTTGGGGAGGCCACAAAGAGAGACACTTCCATAGTCCACTCTAGGGATGACTAGAGCTTGAACTGCCATCTTTAAGTCATTGAATGGTAAGAAGGGTTTCAGCTTTCTCAGTGTATTAATCTGGAAGTTTGCCCCCTTTTTAGCGTTGCTAATATGTTTATGCATGTTGAGGTTGCAATCAAGGGTTATACCCAATGACTTTGCTGAGTCAATGATGGTTGGTTGAACGTTGAATGCTGTAAGGTGTTTGAACCAGTCATGCAAGAGGGGTATTTTGGTGGGTGGAGCTATTAGGAGGAATTTTAGCAGAGGAAAACAGAAGCGTGACATGTCACTTTATCTTCTGAACCAATTCCAAAGGTTCTTTAACATTACCAACATTTTGTTATGGAGTTAAGGCATGGCTGAATGATTCCTGGGGTAACACTTAGCAAGGAGACAAGGCAAGGTAATACCTGGCTACTCAAATAATAAATGAGGCCACTAAAGAGAACAGGACAGGAGATAGACAAGAACAAAGTATGATCAAAGTAAGGGGTAGACTGGTATATGAACTAGAGGCTCTTGATGGCTTAGGGAAAGCCCTTTGGACTGACACCAGCAGATTGATCTTAACAACAGTCATACAGTGAAGTCATAGTGGGGCCTGCTGTAAGGGGACTGTTGTACTCAGTGCAAGGTTGACAACAACACCGAAACAGGAAAGACCCCAAAAGACCTTGGTACAACAAAACAATTCTTTCCCTTACCCGATCGGAATGGAGACCAAACCAGAGGTCACACTATAAATGGATATGGACTGCAACAAACAATGGACCGAATTTGGAATGGAACAGAAAACCAGAGTGGAAACAATAACCAAAATACAGGACAGATACGTCAGCAGTGAGAAAAGGAGGAAAACAAGACAAGGAATTAGAACCGGGCTTCAGAAATTAAAAGTACAAATACAGCGATCAAGAACAGGCTGTACCCAACAGGAGGAGGAGGTATGGTCAGCCGATTGGTGGCCAGACTCACTGGGAGCATGTCCTGCCCCTGCTTCATCTGCCAAAAACCTTGGGGTACTGATCGATCCTACCCTCAGTATGTGTCAACAGGTAAACAGGACCATCTCTACCAGTTGGGGCATCATTCGCATACTGAGGAAGATTAGGCACTATCTTTCACAGCAGGCTAGGAAACAACTGGCAGTCACCCTTGTTGGCTCTCGTCTGGACTACTGCAATGCGCTGTATGCGGGACTGAATAAAAGTCTGCTGCAGCGCTTGCAGGTAGTCCAGAATGCAGCGGCTAGGTTTGCTTTGGATTTACCTCGGCGCACCTCAGCTACATCGGCCAGAAAACAGCTTCACTGGCTCCCTGTGGAGGATCGTATCTTGTTTAAAACTATGTGCCTGATCTATAGGGCTTTAGCAAAAAGTAGCCCTACTGGAATTGGATCTATCCTGTCCCGCTACAGTCCTTGTAGGAACCTACGCTCCTCAAACAAATCTCTCCTATTTGTCCCACGTATCCGGAAAACTAGATGGGGTGGCAAAGCCTTTTCCAATTTGGCACCCATGTGGTGGAATGCTCTTCCTGTGGAATTACGGTCCCTCCCCACCCTGCAGTTATTTAGAAAGGCCCTGAAGACCCGTCTTTTTGTGCACGCATACTTATAGTTTGATTTGCCATTTTGATCTATTTTTGTTTGGCGCCTTGACACCTTAGGGTTTTAGTCGCGCAATATAAATTATTTTCAAATCAAATCAAATCAAACAGGCACTGGAACAAGTAATGCCCTGTTGGTACAGGGAATTGGAACTATAATTCAAAATAGGGAACTCGAGCATAATCCCGGAGGCATTGGAAGAAGTCATGCCCTGCTAGTAGATAAAAACTGTAACTAGGACTCAGAACAAGGAATTCAAGGCTGTACCCAACAGACACTGGAACATGTGATGCCCTGCTGGTACATGGAATAACACAGGAATACAGAACAAGGACACACCAGTAAATCAGAACAAGAAATCAAAGGGAACCACTGTCAACTCAGCAAATACCTGGTCAGAAACTCAACAGGGAAAACACAGAAATCAGTTAAGAATTGAGAGGCAATACAAGGGTTGAGACTGAGAAACAAGGGGAACACCTAAAGCACAATGCTGATCAGGGCATTCAGTGGAAAGCAGAACACCCGCAAAAAGCAGTATCAGGATTCAGGAACTCCTCTCAGGTTTTAAGGATTTAGCAGTGCAGGAAACTGGAGAAGACAGCTGGAGCTCCCAGCAAGGGCAGTTGAAGCACAAGTTCTGAATGCATAAGTCAGGCTTAAATCTCTCCTCCCATCTCACAGTCACACAGGGTGATTGAAATTCAGAATAGGTGTGAGCAGGCTGCAGCACACTGCAGGTGAGAGCAGTCACATAACCTCCTCTGGCTCTCTGCCTGAAGGGGTACACAGAGGTTCCAGGAAGCAACCAGTGAGCAGAACGGAAATATGGAGTGGAACATGGATTGGATCTAATTTCGTAATATGACAAAGATTTGTGCAAGGGAGCACATGTGCATGCTGGAACAGGTGAGACAGAGCTCCAAATGTAACATGATTCACCAAAAGTCTCCCCTCCAGCTGTCATGCTAGGGTAAGGCATACAAATACCATAATGCATTAGCAGATGGTAAGTAAACCCTGGAATACAGTCTGGAGTGGATCTGATTTCCAAGACGACTTGAACACTGAAGTTCCGCACAGGTTCCAAACTAGTATTCATGATGACAGCAGGCTTGCAGGGGGTCTTCAAATAGAGCAAACATATGGCAGGATCGCAGGAGCCTGACACTTTTAGCCAAAGGCTACAAACCTTGCAGCACTGGTGGCGACCACAATGATTAATGACACACCTTAAGTGAACATGTTGCAAAGAACAGCATGGACAAATTGAGAGTCGCTCTGGAGCAGGCATCCGCTCGTGATGCTCAGCGAAGACATGTGAGGAAGCCTAGGTGGCTGCATTGCTGGCCTCCTTGATAGGCGCAACCACCCAGAAAAACACAGATGCTGCATTTATTATTTTGGAATAAGCAACATCACCATCTGGAAGGGTCACCGCTTAAATGTTGCAAATGTGCTAGCTGCAAAAAGCTAATCACTAAGCAAATAAAACAATAGAGGCTAGCTTGCCAAAATAATTCTCAAAATGGGAGGCACAAAACCGGGGACTGAATGTGATTCTGCGAAATATACAGTATATCAGTTCCTGTGTCAAATCGACGCTGTGGACGTCTTCTTAAGTGGAATGAATAGTATTTGGACAAAATATTGAGTTAAGAATACAGAGATGCTTAAATATCTTGGGGCAGATTTATGAGGCTCCTGCGCCTCCTTGCGCCGCAATTGCGTCACGTAATGTGACGCAACAGCGGCGCAAACAATGCGCCCTATTTACAATGTGACGCATCTAGGAGATGCGGCACGTTGGAAACCCCTGCGCCATAAGGAGGCGTTCCTGCGCAGGGGGGGCGTTCCTGCGCAGGAACGCCTCCTAAAAGTGGCTGAGTGAAATCTATGAGATTTCACTCAGTCACTTTCTATGTCAATTCCTTACGCCTGCTTGAAGCAGGCGTAAGGGTGACGCAGCATGCATTGGATAGGTGGCTCCTGTGCATTGCAGGAGTCATGTCGCACTTGCGACATGACTCCTGCAATGCGCCGCCCGTGCGCCGAGAGATGCGTCACGCATCCTCACTGCCTTGCACCATGGTGCGCCGCATCATAAATGCGGCGCACCATGGGTGGCGGAGCAGTGGCGCACTGTGGCGCATGTTAACTGGCGCATCCCTGGGGATGCGCCAGTTAACATAAATCTGCCCCCAAGTTTTTATTATCATGAACCACAAATATTGTGATGCAGGAATATCGTTGACAAGAATATTCATTTTCTAAGGTAAGCAATATGGATGTCAAAATATCTATGTTGGTAATATTGTTAACAGAAATATATATGTTTGTTAATATCGATGTTAAAGATATCTATGTTGCTACTGCGCTCTATTCAACTTCTCCCCAGCGGTATATCTGATTACAGCGCATGATGTCTGAAGGTCCCTGAGTGTGTCTCCTTAGTGGAGAGCGAACTCCAAAATTCATTCCAAACAAATGAGGACTCAGTGTCGTCAAAAATGACAATTTGGCAGCCTGCAAGCCCTCCATTCGGAGACTACTCAAAAGTTATGTTCGTAGACAAGAAGCAACGCAGTAGCGGCGGGTGACTGATCTGGAAACGCAAATACTACATCTGGAGGGTCGGGCTCACCGACCGGGCTCAGAGGATGTGCAGTGTCTGCTGGACCTTCCGTGTGCAGAGCTCCTGCAGGGATCGCTCGAAGAAGCAAAACAGTATTTGAGGGCCTCCACTCACAGAGTCTACAAACTGGGGGATGAATCAAGCAAGCTGTTATATTGGCTGGTGACTCGTGGAGTCTCTTCAAGAGTGGTGCCAGCTATTCAAGACTTAACGGGTGGCCTTAGGGAAGAGTTGCCTGCGATCGCCCAATCTTTTACAACATACTATCATGATCTCTACGAGTGACAACAGATACCCCCTCTGGAATTAGATCACCCCATCCTGGGGGATATCCTGCTACCCACTATTTCTCATTCTCTGGCCCCCCTGATAGAAGATGAGGTAGACACCGCCATCTCTGGGCTCCAAGCAGGTAAAACCTCGGGCCCAATGGGTAGCCCCTTGAATACTATAAAAAATTTAGCTCCATTATTGTACCTCATCTATTAAACTGCTATACAGATGCTATAGGTCGAGGAGCCTTTTCTGAAGATCTAGATTGTACGACCAGTGTGGTCATCCCAAAGAAGGGAATACCCCCTGACAATCCGTCGGGGAACACGTCAGGGATGTCCACTCTCCCCCTTGTTGTTTGCCCTAGCCATAGAGCCATTGGCATGCCTCATTTGTTGCGATGCGCGGGTTGGTGGATGGAGATGCGGGGAGATTAATGAAGAGCGGTTGGCACTCTACACTGACGAAGTCCTGCTGTTCCTTGGGGACCCTCCGAGCATTGGGTAGTCGTTGCTCAGAAATTCTTTGGCTTTATGGAGAAGCCTCAGGCCTCCATGGTAACCCGGCCAAATCAGTACTGGTGGATGTGAGGGGAGATGCAGAGGACAATTCCTGGGGCCCAGCTATTCCACTGAGGTGTAACACATTCAAATACTTGGGATCCAGATATCCCACCTCCAGAATCTAGTGTGGAATCTTGATTTCCAGGGATTAGCCCAGTCTTTTCATAAAGACCTCCAACGTTGGCAGCAGCTGCCACTTAACCCGATGGGGTGCAACGCGCTCTTTAAAATGATGTGCCTGCCCCGATATCTGTATATGTTAATGAACTTTCCATACCTCTTATTCAGGCAATGGTTCTGCTCCATCACCTCTAAGCTGACCTCCTTTATCTGGGCGTGGAAGCACCATAGGTATGCTTTCACAGCGGCATGCAAATCACCCTTTGATTGGGGGACTGGGACCCCCAGATCGTTACACACACTACATGGTTGTGCAATTAGTGCCCATCAATGAATGGTTTACAGAAGGATGGGATGAACCGGCATATTGCCTGGAACTCCATACATTGGACTTCGGGGGCATGCTTGGCGCTCGATATGGCGCTCCGATGTCTGGGGATATGCCCTTCTGCACCTGTGTAGGGATACACTGCTGGAAAGCAGTGCTGCACTTGATTAGCTGGTTTCTCTGGTTGACAGAACATCCCCCCCTGTGGTGTGGCACCTGGCTCTGTCAGCTCTTTGCACTGAAGGGATTCCACCAATGGGGCGTATCAGTATTATGTACTTCTAAGATGTTTACAAGGGGAGGGCTCTGATGTCCTTCCATGAGCTGCGGGAACATATATATATTGTTGTCATATTGGTATATTTAAAAATCATTCGAAAATTAATATATAGGTTTTAATTAATTTATTTTCAAGTTTATTTTATATATGTGTACATAAAGATTCTGTTTGTTTAAATAAGTTTGTATGTACATATATGTTTAAATATTACTTATACATATTTAATTTACATTATATTAATGTTATATGTTTAAATATTTAATATTTACTGTTTTAGCTATATATATATAAGCACTCCGTTGCTTGCTCCTTCTAGATGAGACAAAATGAACATGGACCGCCGTTGATTTGCTTGAAATCTAATTTATTGTGGATTGTCTGCCATTACGCGTTTAGACCATCGGCGGACTTGATCACATGATGATATATCTATATATATTAAAACGAATGTATGTCTGTCTGTCTGTCTGTTTGTCCTTTATGCATTACTACACCATTCATCCGATCGCCATGACACTTTGGGAAGTTGTTGAGTACACTCCCGCTTAGATTTCTGGCATACATTTTTTTTAAATATCGGTCCCCCAGGGCCCTCATAATCTTTCGAATACTGATGTACGCACAAGATGGAAAAACAAAAAATTGTGTATCCATAAGCACTCGAATAAATAAATAGAATTAAAACAGCATTCATCCGATCGCCAGGAAACTTTGGGAAGTTGTTGAGTACACTCCTGCGAAGGTTCTGGCATAATTTTTTTTTAAACATCGGCCCCTAGGGCCCTCATAAACTTTTGAATACTGATGTACGCATCAGACAGAAAAACAACAAATCGTGTATCCACAAGCACTCGAATAAATAAATAGAATTAATACACCATTCATCCGATAGCCATGAAACTTTGGGAAGTTGTTGAGTACACTCCCGCGAAGGTTTGTGGCATATTTGTTTTTTAAATATCGGCTCCCCAGGGCTCTCATAATCTTTCGAATACTGATGTACGCACAAGACGGAAAAACAAAAAATCGTGTATCCACAAGCACTCGAATAAATAAATAGAATTAAAACGACACTTTGAAATGTTTTCCATATTAAAATGAATAAGTTTCAATAAAAATGACACAATGTAAATTGAATGTTATGATAACGAGTTTCCTTGAATTTCCTTTCTTCGGAGATCGCAGCAACGTGCGACGGGTAAGCTAGTATATATTAAAAAACAACATTGCATATTTTTTTTCGATATTAGTGTAAAACTATATTTTTCCTCCCGATATTTATGTTCTTAACATTATATGTAAGGGTGGGCAGTGGATTCCCCCCTGCTAGTGGAGCTTTCGGAGTTTGACGCGCTCCAAGCGCGGAGTTCATCAAAGAACTCCGCTATGCTGCGTAGCTGAGCCTACCGCCCACCGGCACCTACTTTAAATTAAAAACTGCTGATGCAATACTCTATTGCCCATGCATCTTACCTGTGAATTTGGCATACACGATGATCAGTGAAAGTCTGATGCGGTTGCGGACTAGAGCTGTCCTGTGCCCCGACTGAGGCATCACCAAATTCCGCTTTCCCTTTCGCAAGATCTCCAGTACTTCTGTGAAGATGGCAGCGGAAGGAGGCTGAGATCAGATCAGGGAGCTGGCGATGGTGTTGAAGCCCTGTGGTGGATGGTGTGCAGCTTGGAGTAGGCATGGGAGGGCCTGCGGTGGTGTGATCTCGAGGAGGAGAGCACAGGTAAGAGGTAGAGCCTAGAGGGTGACACAGCTTCCAGGGGACCAGTGGCTTGCAACATGTCAGCAAGGAGCCATGCTGCACAGAACTTTTTGTCAGTGCACACACACCCACTATTCGAGCACGTATTGTTAGAGCTGGGGTCTGTTGCAGTTGATGGGATCCTAAAGGCCTACCCCTTGGTGTCCCTTTGATGTAATTGCTTCCTTCACATCGGTATTGCCTCCTGGGCCTGAACCATGCCATGTCAACACTTAGTGTCACCACTGCATCGCGGTCTCTCTATTCTCTCTCCACTCAGTCTCTCAGTTCTTTCCACAAGAAGATGCGTGCTATAAAGCTTAGCTTATCTTTTGTCACAATTTTATTTTTCCCTTAAGCAAACTAAACACGAGTATCAAACACTCTGTAATGACAGTTTTTACCTAAAACGCTGTGTTGCTCTACATTTTCCTTCATTTCCCATATGCCTTCCTTCTCTTTTCTCTGTTACCCCTCTCTCCTCCGATGCGTGTGCCCTGGTATCCCCCTCTTTCATCCTCAAGTATCTTCCTCCCTCCCTTTACACTTCCGGTTCAATCTTCAGCCAACTTCTTCCGCTCTTTCAAAGTTTGACTTTGAATCATTTGGAAGTTGCGGACATTTGCCCATTGGTAACCGAATCCTGCCTTCCCCGGCTTATTTGTTGGGCAAACGAGGACCTGCAAGTTCTGAACCAGACAGCGCCAGGTCCATTACTGTTCAGGGAAGCTTGTCTTCACGCAAACCCCAGCCATCACAAACCCCTCACGATCACGGAAATCCATGGAATCTCGTGGAGTTTTCCAAAACTCAGAGGAATTCCGCAGAGTGAAACTCCGCGAGCTATGTCCAGGCTTAATTATATGTATAGAAAAACAATATTTTTGTGATAGATATTTTTGACACAATATTTCTGTATCACTATATGTTTGGTTTCGATAATGTGTCAGTGACCTGTAATGAATCTGAGGGCCAGCAAAGAAGAATGCGGGGTTATCACGTGCTTGAGGTGAAGATTCCTGGAGCTCGTTGTCTTATGGGGCAGAGATAGTAGTTAGAGGCAACTTTTCACAATAACGTTAAAAAAAACATGGACTCAAGCTTGGCGTAGCCAAATATTTTTCCTTCAGCACCCAACCCCCTCAGACACAATTTGCTTTACCCATTCAATGTTCAGAAGTACTGACAGTGATTACAATCACCCTATGCGTGTTAAGTATTTGTCATCCAAAATATTGCAGGCTATATAATCATGATATAACCCCACAAGCATAAATATGTGTACTATATGCAATATTAATAACTCCCATTCAGCTGTCTAAGTCACACCCAGAATTACATAGACCATATCCCTTTTCGAGACACCCCCTCCCCCCCCACACTTTTTTAATCCCACTTAAAGCCCTGATCCTGGCAGTTAACACTTCCTTGCTAGTAGCTGCAGAGTGGCCTCGCGTCACTTTCACCCCTCTGAGCAAGGAGTAGCTGTTTATCCAACAGCACGTTGCATTCTAAACACTTGCAGTTTTGCATTAACTGGGGTTGAAATATCCGCACATTGATCTCTTTAGGGAATAAAAAGGCAGAACATAGGATAAACAATACCAGAGCCAAAAATATGCGAAATATTGTCTATATTCAGGTTTTTGTAGTATATACAAATGATTCAAAGCATGATTATGGTTTTTGTAGTATATACAAATGATTCAAAGCATGATTATGGTTGTTCCATCAGGTGAAAAAGTGCAAAAGAGGCGCTCGTGCAAAGTGACAAGTGATCAATATTTCCAAATGAAAATTATTAAATATGAATTGCAGTGCATGCAGGCAAATGCATACAGTGTTTGAGCTGAAAATACCTATCCTAATTAATATACTTCTGGCAGAGGTACTGGTTTATTCATTCAGATTTCTCTATAAGGAGAACGGTTCAGTCCAGGCAGCAGCCCAGAATACTTTGCAACCCATAACAAGCATTTGCAATGCAATAGGTCTCGCATTAGGAAAGTTTGAGCTATTGGTATTGTAACTGACACATTTTTTAATTGTGTTGGTTTTGAAAATAGCGAAATTAATAGCTTTGTCATTTACAATGCCAATAGTTATACCTTTCGCAAATGTGACACTTATAGCATTTGTAATGCAATATGTGTTGTATTTACGTGAGTTACATATTTTGATATTACAAATAACAATGGTTTTTATTTTTTTAAAATAATTAATACTTAAATTAAAGTTATTGTAATTTATAATGGCAATAGCTTAAACTTTTGGAAATAACTTTTGTGAAGATTATGTTCAGTGTATTTTATTGTGACGAAAATCCAAGAACAGAAGTGAAATATTAACATTTTTTGGTGACATTTGTAATAAAGTTTAAAACATTGAGAGAACATATTTGAACCAGTTGTTGTTGAATGGTTGCACAGATTGATGCTGTGGTGGCGCTGAGTGATGTTGTTGTGGTGACGAGTGGGGGCTAATGTGTGAGGGGATAGTGTGTGAGGGGGCAGTGTGTGAAGGTGCAGTGTGTGAGGGTGTGGGGTGTGATTGTGCTGTGTGTGTGCCCTAAAGTAGTGTGAGTGAGCAATGTGTGAGGGGGCAGTGTGTGAGGGGGCAGTGTGTGAGGGGGCAGTGTGTGAGGGGGCAGTGTGTGAGGGGTGTGATTGTGCAGTGTGTGTGCCCTAAAGTAGTGTGAGTGAGTAATATGTGAGGGGTCAGTGTGTGAGGGGTCAGTGTGTGAGGGGGCAGTGTGTGAGGGGGCAGTGTGTGAGGGGTTAGTGTGTGGGGGGGCTGTGTGTGAGTGGTCTGTGTGTGAGTGGGCAGTGTGTGGGGGCAGTGTGTGAGGGGGCAGTGTGTGAGGGCACAGTGTAATGAGAGTGTGTGAGGGTGCGAGGTGTGCGAGGGTGCGGGGTGCAGTGTGTGTGGCTAAAAGTAGTGTGAGTGCGCAGTGTGAGGGGGCAGTGTGTGTGAGGGTGCAGTATGTGTGGACTACTTCACTGTGAGTGAGCAATGTGTGAGTGCACAGTGTGTGAGGGGCAGTGTGTGAGTGGGCAGAGAGTGAGTGGGCAGAGTGTGAGTGGGCAGAGTGTGAGGGGGCAGAGTGAGGGGGCAGTGTGTGAGTGGGCAGAGTGTGAGTGGGAAGAGTGTGAGGGGGCAGTTTGGAGTGGGCAGTGTGTAAGGGGGCATGCCTATAATACTGAGGTCTAAAGTAACTATTGTTTAGATGTACTACAGTTTATTTATAGTAGTAATTATTAGTTATTTATATTATCAAATACTTAACATTATGTTAGGACTGTCCAAATAATATTTCAGCCCAATACTTTTCTATAGCGAGTTTTATTGGAGCTTCTTTACAATGTTGGCACGTTTAGCTATCAACAGTGCCTGACCCCTTCTCTTGTGCAGTGATCTCACCAGCATGCCAATTATTGGAAAGGAAGCCTCGTCACCACCGCAAACATTGAAAATTTCTATGCCAACTACCATCCAAGAGACATGTGACGCATCACAGACTTGCAGTACAGGCTAGCATTCAGCTACTCCAGAAGAGGGAACCCCTGTATTCGATTAACGTGACAGCAGGACCTCGGGACACTTAATGACAGCTGTGGAATCTTACATACGATTACAAAAGAGGAAGTACTTGTGGTGCTTTAGACCCACTTCAGTTACATTTGTTCTTATTAAGGACCCAATGCATGTGTAACATCGTAAGCCAGGTCTGCCATACATTGCATTTTGAGTCGTTTAAAACCATCCCATATTTTACAATAGACGTACAAATACTTTATATAATGTGCATTGCTCGTCCATTAAACGAGACTTATTGGCTATGCCAATGCTTGGTATTACATTGATAGTGCTATCACAGCTACAAAACGACAGAGCAACAAACTCATCCTGTGATGCGGACAGCACAGTGACTATAAAGCAAAGAAAGAAAGAAAGAAGCCATAACTGGGCAGGGATGCAGAATTCAAGCCTTTGAATAAAAAAACTTAACAGTGTTGACAGGAGAAGGCAAAAAATGGAACGATAGCCCCGCTGCGGTAGAAAATGTGCTTAAAGTTTGGTTCCGGACTGCGAGCCACGTTGGCGAGCAGGACAGAGTTTGCACCAGTGCCTGAGACAGTAAAAGTGAGAATCAGGGAGGAGACGCTACGTTTGCCAGGCATTTACAAAACATTCAAGGAATAAAGGCTCCGGACACGAACGTAATTAAGTCTGATTGCTCGGGGACATTGCTCCGGATTATATCGACCAATAGTAAACTGCATGCTTAGTTCCTGACCCGAGGTCAGTTATAAGATGTCAGCGATGAATTGTCTGCAGGAAACTGCATAGAATCCCAAATGAAGGTGTTTCTTGTAAAGCTGGAGCCTCGAGCTCCGGGGCTGCAAAGAAGAAACAATAATGTCATTGCTTCATAGAGCTGAATACTGTTTGTAATTGCATCGAGTGAATGCCAGCACATGTATGACGAGTTTCTGAGCTAAAAACGAAATGAAGTCAAAAGTAAACATTACAAGCCAGTCAGGAAGGTGGCGTCAAGTAAAATGGCGTACCCCCGAATCTCACATATCTTAAAGATTTTCATTGATGTTGGTCGGATTCGGAATGTGGCCCTATTGAAGGTTTTGCGCCCCCGCTGTTTTGGCTGCAGGGGTCAGTATTACCCCTGGGGCAAAATAATTATCACGTCAAGTTGCGTACTGGGGTTGTATTAAGGGCCGTGCATTAAGGCTCATTGTTTGTGGGTATAGGCAAGTAGGCGCATATGTAGAAATTCCACGCTGGAAAATTCAAGTCAGGGCACACAGACCAAGGTTAATTGTTCCTATTGTGAGATATTTTGTGATACACCTACCTGCGGGCTTTATGTCCGCAGCCCGGATTGGAAAGGAAGCCAGGCAACCTGTTTTGGGACGGGGCGGGCCGCAAACAGGAAGCGGACGGGAGCCTAACCCGCGCTTCTGTAGTCAGCCGGAAGATTTGCCTGTGAACTAGCGGAGCTCCCGTGGTCGTGGAGAGCCCCGCCTGTTGTCAAGACTGACCCGCAGGCTGCCGAGGGAGACAGGGACACACGAAAAGACCCCGGTAACTGTGGGGGAGGGGGTGCGTGTGTCTGTGTGCGTGTGTGTGTCTGTGTGCGTGTGTCTGTCTGCGTGTGTCCGTCTGCGTGTGTCTGTCTGTCTATGTGTGCGCGCGCCTGTGTGTGTGTGCATGCAGAGGGGCGGGGGCTGGCTGTGTCTGTGTGTGTGCGCTGTTAATGCATGCGATCGAAGCGAAAGCAGGGGCTGTGAGTTCATCTGCGCAAGCGCGGCTCAGAAGCGCGCTCCCGCGGTCAAAACTGAGACTGCAAAAGCGCGCGTCTGAGTCGTGTCCACATTCCCAAATACTGCTCACAATAGTTGTCGAAGCTGACCGCAATCAATGCTTCGCATTGAATGCAGGTCGTGCTTCGACCTAAAAATACAAGAGAATGCTTTTTTTTGTTTGAAAGTCAGACATGAGCATCCATTTTGCTTTAAAGTCATCAATTTAAAAAGTAAATAGCTGCATAAAACGAATAGATGCCAGCACCTCTCTTTGACGTGGTTCAAACACCAACAGAGGTAAGAAAGGGAACTTATAGGTGTTTCCATATCAAGTGGCCTTCCTTTGAATGCTCTGATTAACCCTTCACTCTAATTTTTAAATGAAAAGACAATCATGTTACCCTCTTACCATTATCCAGTTCGAGCCCCCGTTTTTCAATGGAACTTTCATGCATCAAGTCGACGGCTCTGCAGTAGTTTTACTGCATGATCAGTTTTGGACTTGTGGAATCGGTTTCTAACTTAAAAAAAAAAAAAAAAACTGCACGTGCATGCCGCATAGTGTGCTGTTGAAGGGCCACTAAATAATCAAACCTGGGCCGAAACTCTGCAGAGATAGGTCTTCCCAGTGCACAGACCTGCATGTAGATATGTTTAAATAGGCCCCGTGTGAGATTTGTGTCGTGGCGTGCTTGGGACTTAAGGAGGAAGTGCTCTCTTGTTTTCCCCACATAGAATGTTTGTATCTTGCACATGAGCAGGAAACCCCCTTTGAATGTGGAATGCACCACGGGTATGTGTTTAGCTGTAATGTCCCTGTCATATCACAATAGATTGTGACACTTTGCCCCATTTACCTCTGACCGGGAGAACGCATGGTGAGCCGAACACAGGTTCCTGCTTCCCTTAAGTCTTCAACAACCCGTTGCAGTGGCTTGTGTACCAAATATTATTTTGCTAAGGGTGTGATCACTCATCCATACACCAGCTTCTTATACTGAAGCGTCCAAGTCCTCACTCTTTTTTGCTTCACGTTCATTCATTGTTGCAGTGACAAAGTACTTTAACTGATTGTCGGACTCAGGTACACAATTCAATTCAATGTTTATTAAAGATTTGGAGCTCCAATGAGGTCCACATAAAAAGATACATATAAATGATTACATAAAATATTGTAAAACTTGTGGAAACGCATTAATGGCAGCAACTACATATGCAAATTTGTCAACACTCTCGTACACAACTTCTAAACACTACTCTTGCAGGCCACATGAGAGAGGCACACTGCCAGTAGTGTAACGAGGAAGCCGTGGGGCCTGGTGCAAGCAAGACAAATGTCTGCTGTGACTGACCCGGGATAGTAAAGTACAGCATTACCAGGGTTCATTGTGCCCCGGTGCCACTGCACCTGCTACATCAGTGGTAGAGACACGCCCCTGCGCACTCTTTCATCTAGAGCTCTTCTCATACTCACAAATGCTTCGGCGCCTACTCAGAGGTCTGAAACGCTATATGAATTACTTCTCAACAAACCTCCTTGATTTGCCATCTATGGGAGGACACTCATTAAATGTACTGGTCCCTGGTCAGACCCCATGGAGTGATGTGACCCCAAAGATGAGGCTGGGGGGATGCTGTGTGCTTAGACATTGTCCTCGAGGGCCCCCTCCCCTTCACAGACTGGAAGAGGGCAGCTTCTTATTGGCTCCGGTGATTCTACCCAGACTCTCCCAGTGATTCAGAATCGCAGGTGAGGCCCTGAAAGTGTTCTTTTGTCAAAGATCGGAGTCTCTCAAAATTGTTGAACGAGCACGGCCTTCTTTTGCCCTCTTGGGGATGTATATACTGTTGTTGACTTGTCTTCAGAAGAATATAGCTTGATGGAGTGGACTCCCAATGGTGATGAAGGCAAAGTGCTGGGATGTTTTTGCATCGGTAGAAGGAGCTAAGCAGATGGAGGCTGCATAAGATATACGCGGGTGGGGGTGGGGGGGATAGCATTAGATGTACACGCGGGGGTGGTTGGATGTGTGTGTGTGTGGGGGGGGGGGGGTTGAGGGGGGAGGGGTGAAGTAGCCACTGTAATGAGAAGTCTCAACACACCCTGCTCTTGAAAAGTGATTTATGGCTGTGGCAGTGTGTGGGTTCGACTGTGAGCATCATCAGAAGTAGTGCTATTTGGCTCTCAGCATTTGTACTCTTTGTAGAAGACAGCCACCCAAGTCTCATTGTGCCACGAGGTGCTGTTGTTGCCCTCCCAGATGTATACATCCTATAGTTTGTGAGTCCATTGACGCTATTCTCACATTGTCACCAGGGTTCATGCTGACACAAGAGTCTATAGTGACTTGTGGCGCACGTGGCTGTGACAAACTACCCCTGGGAAGGGCTCTCGGGGCCCCGGACCAAATTAAACTCCCATAGTTGCCCTTTTGTGGTTAAGAATTATATTAACAAAGTGCAGAGTCTTGCTGTTTAACGGATCCGGGGACTTGCCCTTCCTCCCCGCCCCAGTGAATCAAGATATTTCTGAGGCATCCCTGCCTCTCGCAGCATCCCGCCTTTCTCTGGGTACCACCCGCGCCCTCCCAGACGGGGAGCATCCCTAATTCGAAGAGAATGGGACATCTGGGGACATGGATGTGTGCTTAGCCACCGGAGCCCATTAACTGGCCAGATGACTGCCAGTGTCTGCGGGAACATCAGGACAGCCTGCCCGCCTCTTCCTGCCTGCCCACGTGACGGCATCAGCTGGCAGGGCAGATGGGGGCTATTGATTGGCTCCTGCTGACTTGCATAGTAAGGGAGCAGCGAGCCTCGTCGCCAGGATAACGCATCCATAACGAGGCTGCCCTTTTAAGGTTCACGTGGGTGGGGTAATTAGATTCATGTTCTTAATTGGCGCTAATAGTGTGGGAAACACCCATTCACCGCGCCTTTGTGACTTGTGAGCTGTATTATACAAACAGTAATAGGGGGGGGGGATGCTTAAATAGCGCCTGAGAGCTCTGCCACAGCAGCTGTTACTTTTCTACAAATCAGTGGCAATACATAGCGACCTCCGAAGATGAAAGCTTAAGTAGGCCCAGCAGTTGTTCTCCAGACTAAATGATTCTGCGGTTGATGCTTGGCTAAGCCGCAGCACCACAAACTGAAATTGCTTTTATTGTGACATATTTTGTGATACACCTACCTGCGGGCTTTATGTCCGCAGCCCGGATTGGAAAGGAAGCCAGGCAACCTGTTTTGGGACGGGGCGGGGCCGCAAACAGGAAGCGGACGGGAGCCTAACCCGCGCTTCTGTAGTCAGCCGGAAGATTTGCCTGTGAACTAGCGGAGCTCCCGTGGTCGTGGAGAGCCCCGCCTGTTGTCACGACTGACCCGCAGGCTGGTGAGGGAGACAGGGACACACGAAAAGACCCCGGTAGGTGTGGGGGGAGGAGGTGCGCGCGCGTATGTGTCTGTGCGTGTGTCTGTGTGCGTGTGTGTGTCTGTGTGCGTGTGTCTGTCTGCGTGTGTCTGTCTGTCTATGTGTGCGCGCGCCTGTGTGTGTGTGCATGCAGAGGGGTGGGGGCTGGCAGTGTCTGTGTGTGTGCGCGCCTTTAATGCATGCGATCGAAGCGAAAGCAGGGAGCAGGGGCTGTGAGTTCGTCTGCGCAAGCGCGGCTCAGAAGCGCGCTCCCGTGGTCAAAACTGAGACTGCAAAAGCGCGCGTCTGAGTCGTGTCCACATTCCCAAATACGGCTCACAATAGTTGTCGAAGCTGACCGCAATCAATGCTTCGCATTGAATGCAGGTCGTGCTTCGACCTAAAAAACACACAATCACTCAGAACCTTTCACATAGGTCTTTATCAGGATGGGTAAATGGGCCAACCTGCGTGAGGATACTCTCAGCTAAAAAATGTGTCAGGTGTATTCTCATAAGACTCACTGCTCTACTGAAGTGCAAACCTCACTTGAGGGATGAGCAGCTATGCAAATCTAGGTGAGTTTTTCATTTCAGGAGAGCAGTGAGTTTCTATGAGGACTCACCAGCCACGTTTTTAACTGAGAGTATCCCTATGCAGTTTGCCCCATCCGATGGAGCAACCATTAGCATGCTGGAATTATTAAGGTACGATATTTTGCATATTTGTGTCTCTGGTATTTGGTGTCCTGTGTTCTTTCTTCTGATTCCTCAAAGAGATCAGCATAAAATTAATAAATATCTGTGTCTTGTGAGAATTTGTTTCTCTTTTCAAAATAACTTTGCAGTCCTGTCTGGACCATTTTGTTGTTTGTGCTAAACTGTACACAGGTTCCTAATGTCTACCCCATCATTGTGTAATGGCTGAAATATCCCAGCATGGAAAGTGTTGCTGGCCGAAAAGCCAAGCCTGGCTGCATGTTTCAAGCATGCTATGGAGTCGCCAAGCAGCAAGAGTATCTACTGCGTTTGTTACATTATCTCACAGGCTGGGTCCGAATCAGGTGTGTGAGGCCGTGGGAGGTGAAAAGTAAGGATCCCACATTCACTGAAAAAGGTTTTGCAGGTATATAGTGCTCCAGAGTATTATGGCAAACCTTGAAGTACAAATGCAGTGTTTGGCCTAATTCATGTTTCTAAAGCTGCTTGTGTGCTTTGTGGGGCTTTGAACTTGGGAACTTCGGGTCAGGCGCACGTCTAACTGACTTTAAAGTACAACACAAGCCCAATATGCAATGCACTTCAGGGGTGCTATCTATGAAGTTTAACTTCACGCCAACAAAGGTGGCGCGCAATGCAGGCTCACGAGTCCTTAACTAATTAGGAAGAATTGGTCTCCAGGTCAAATGGTTGGATAGTAAAACGCAGACAGTGGACCCCTACCACCCCAGCGCCTGGTGCACCGTAACGATAGCTACACAGCCATCTTCTGACAGACGTAGATGATTGGCAGACTTGTATTCCATAAGTCATCTCTGATGGCCAGCCCTTGACTCCAGAAGAGGAGTTCAGAGTTTACAAGGTGGAGTGTTGAAGAACATCCTGAAGAGCAGTAAGTACAAACTGGCAGCAGGAGGGAGATCCCTAGAGGAAGCAATGGTCTTTATGGAGATGACCGGCCCAACATCTCATAAATTAGCTGCCCAAGCACCACCATCAGCCAGCTTTGTGACAGAAGAGACAGAGGAGTCCAAGGAGGCTCCCAGTCTAGATCCCACCCCCTCCAACTTAATCTAAGAAATCCAGGCTTGTTTCACAAGCCCTCTACGCTGATTATATTTTGTCCCCTACAACCCAATACGCAATCTTCGTTCCAGCAACCAGTCCCTTCTTCGAATTCAAACTATCAGAAGGGCTAGACAGGGTCGGAAAGCACTTTCCTATCTGGGCCCCTACCTCTGGAATAAACTTCCTGACTCCCTTAGGCAGTGCACCAATCACTTGTCATTTAGGAAACTGTTAAAAACAGTCTTATTCCAACCTTAGCACCTTCTTTATTTCTCTAGTTCTTTCCATCTTTGAGCTGTTTTTTTGCCTTGGCGCCGAAATACAGTACAAACTCAAAAAAAAATTAAAAAAATAAACTAAGTCCTTTGTTCAGCAACCTACTTTAAAAAAATGTCTTTGTAACCCATAAAATTATAGAAGCACTATGACATCTCTTTGGTGCTGGGACATGTTCACCTCTTATGACTGTGTTTCATGTGTTCTGTCTGGGCTCAATATATCTAGGGGTGGGCAAAACTCATGGAATTTGACTCTGTGGAATTCTGCAGAGTTACATAACAAGTCAGTGAGATTCCGTAGAGCTCTGCCAATGGGCGTAAATAGGTACGCCAGGCTGCTCCCGCTGCAATTTAGCGCCAGGAGTGCTTTCTGTGCAGAAATATCATCCAGAGTGCACAGCTATTCGAGCTGATTTTGCTGCCGCTCGCGTAGATTTTCCACTTGAGTGGCAGCCTTCTGTCCGCTAATGGTCGCAACCTCCTGCGACCGCCCACATTAGAAACACCTCAGTGGATGTTATGTGGTGCCATCATTTACAGGGCACCAGAAACAAGGTGGACATGTCCTGACCTGCTTCTCCTATGCTGTAATCTATCATGAATGGAGCAGAAAGTGAAAGACACTTAATGACAAAAATGGCAAGAGAGCGCAGATTCAAAGCTCCTCTATTCTACGTAGGTGTATCAAAGTACACACATTACATATGGTATTAGTGTACTTAACACCTAATTCTCTACACAATATATACTGTGAAATGGATATGTAGGAAAAATCAATTGTACATTTATCTAGTACGATATTTGCTGTATTTTCATCACCAATTTTACGCACGTATTTATATCTGCTAGTGGCATTGATGCAATTATTTTCCATACATCACTGCATTAATATGTGTAGCACCTTGACCACCTGCGCGCTGTGAGGGTCAAGCTGCAAGCGGGCAGCTTGCCACTGACCGTCGGAACAGAGCTGGCTGCAGTTACAGTTTTTAGTGCCTCCTGCAGCGGGGGCTGTGACAGGAGCATGATTGTGAGCAGCCCTCCTGGAATCGGTCCCCGGAGCCGCGGCGCGGCCTGCCCTGTGTATTAACTCTGTCAGTGCATGCGATGTGCTGAGAGAAACGGCAGAATTGAAACCCCGAAGGGGGACGATAAGCTGCGATACTAGTCCTTATCTCAGCCTCGCTCTCCCAGTGCCAATTAAGAAGAAAATGTGACATTCAAGGGCCAACCTGGGGTGCCACGTGTTGTATTTCACGCACAGAATGCTCTCTGCTTCCCCTAGCCTGTAGTTGTTCTTTATGGAGGTTGAGCAGACCAAACTCTGACGTCATAGACTGTAATTGCACAGTATGTGCTCACCTGTGCTGCGCATGCCCAGACAGTGACAGAGTGAAGAGTAGCGCACAGAGCGCTTGGGCAGATCCTCTACCATGAAAGAGGTAAAGCACATCAAAAAATTAAAGGCAGGCTGACAAGCTAATTTGTTTTCTATGCGGCTGCAGAAGCCTGCGACCTGTTAAGCAGCCAGTGACCCAAATTTGCATTTCCTATTATTAACTCCCTTCAAAAGCCAACATTTGTCTAACCGTACATGTACCCACGACATGAAAGGTTCACCGAACATTATTACACTTATTTTTCCAATTACGCTGATTTGTCTTTGTTCAATGTGACACGATCGGCTGATATTTAAATACATACAATTTAGGAAATTAACTTACTCACAGTTGTGTAAACATTAAGGGGCATATTACTAAGGGGGGCGATAGACAATTATCGCCGATTTAGCAGCCGTTTTCGGCCGCTAAGCGGCGATAATTATTTCGCCCTATTAGCAAGCTGTCGCTAACTGATGTTAGCGACAGCTTTTAGGCGATAGCAAGCGGTTTGGGGCCCGCTTTGCATGTCAGCGATGTTTATCGCTAATGACATGCAAAGTGAGCGAACCCAACCCGTTAGCGACTGAATGCAGTCGATAACGTCGCTATCGCCTATTAACAAGGCAGGCAATTGGAAATATTCGCGCTAAGCGCGAATATCTCCAAAAACTAACGCCTGCTCAGACCAGTTCTTAGCCATGTAATCCAATGGGAGGTGGATAACATGGCTAAGAGCATTTTGTCGCTAATGCGTGAATATCGCTGTATTCTCAGCGATATTCACGCTATCGCCGGAAAATTTATCGTTTTGGAGATGAACATTGCTAATAGCACGTTATCTCAGCGATATTTTCCGGCGATGCTTAGCGATAAAAAATTTGTTGCTAAGCCTAGTTAGCGATAAATATCGCTAATTGTTGGTAATATGCCCCTAAGTATCTGAGAAGAAAGAACAATGTTAACGCCCATTCCTCTTCCACAGCTCCAGCTGTTACAGGTAGGTGTGTCACAGTTGGCTGTGCCATGTAAACTTTCAATGGATGGACGCATTAGGCTGTGTATGTAAATTATCTAATTGGCATAAACTGATGACTCTGCAATGTGAAAAATGACCCACACTTTAGAACTTATTAGGTCAAGCATTCAAGACCTCTTGTATATACTTTAGTATATACTTTGGTATATATACTTTAGTATATACTTATATGTGTATGTACTTTGTGAGCTCTGGAGATCAGCCCTAGGACTTGTCTGCTTCAGCTTAGGGACTTTTCTTTCTGTTCAACTGACTCTATTTAACTGTCTCGATAGAAAAAGAACAGAGATGGTAAAATACCAGAATTGCTTTCTGCTGAGGGACTTTCTTTTCAGAATCACTTTAGAATTCCCTAGATTCCTGTCCATAGAAATTGTCTTCCACAAGCACCAGTAGACAATATTTTTTTCAAATCTTGTATTTCCAGAGATATGACCACCGAAGGGCCTGCTTTTATATTAAAAACAGAGCTTTGGACTATACCATTTACCGCGTAAAGGCAATATTTCTCTCCATGTGTTCCCATACCTGGTGTGTCTTTCCACTACTTATGAGATCAAAAAACTGTTTAGTATGATAAACACTTCGGGAGTATTGAGCTGGACTGCTCGTAGATCAGTGCAAAGAAATTGTTATTTGTGAAATCAAACTCCTTACATGGACAGGACTGCTTTTCTCCACTCAAGAAAAAGTGTAACTCAGAGTCTCCGGCTGGTGCCTTTCCATTTCCGGTGCTTGGCAGCTTTTTAAAGATCTTTTTAGGGTTTCTTGTTGCTCAAATGAGTGTAATTTCTGATATTTATATGTTTCCCTCGTCGTCATTGCTTGATTTTGCTCACGAGAAAGTGTCACTCATAGTCGTTGAAATGCCACACTAAATTACACTGAAATTATGAAAATGTCACATGTAGCAATCTGAAACCTTGGCAGCCATGCACTCATAGACACTGAAATGTCACTCGTAATTACACTGAAATTATGAAAATGTCACACATAGCAATCTGAACCTTTGGCAGATATGTGAGAACCAAGAGACAGAGATAGCATTTTGTTCATGTTGTTTTACTACTTATCACACTGTGACTATTTAACTATGTGTAAAATGGCGTCTTGTAGTGTGACAAAGGGTGGTACAGCTGAAAGGTGTCCTGTGTCTGATGCTGTCTGTCTAAATAAACAGATTTATAACTCATGTCTTCAAGTACCGGCCCTCTCTTTAACTGGGGTATTTTGTCGGCGCTAAAGGTAGGTAGTGCCTTTTCCAGGCACCACCACCAGTCAGGAGCAGCCGGCAGCTGCAATACTTTGGACAGTATTTACGGCTGGCTTGCCCTCGAACACAGAAGCTGGAGGAGATGAGTATAATGGCAGAGACAGGAGGTAAAGTCGGTACAGAGAGACAGAGGGCGCTCAAAGCAGAGTTTCTGATGTGTGTGCCCCTCCCCACCGGGTACATTTAGGACAATGGTACATCCTGGGCCACATTGGGCTGTGTCTCTTTGGGCTTCATGCCCAATATATAACCAGCCATTTCAGGAGGGCAGGCACCATTCTGGTTGGTGACAGGGTGGCCGCACAATTGTTAGTCACATAAACGTCTTTTTAGTTTTATAGTGCATAGTATACTGTAAGATGGAAGATAGAAGGGTCCAAGAGGCCATGCGTCTGCTAGCTGAGGCAGGTTGCACGGATCTACTTGCCCCAGCGTGCGTGCCATTACACGCCCGGCATGGCGTGCAGCTGGCAATGTGGTGGCCGCAATCCTTGCATGCAGAGAGCAGCGGTGTGCAGCTAAGCTCAAGGAGCTATCCGGTTACCAGGAATACAGTCCCTAGAGGATCGAATGGCATGGAACACAAAGGCTAAGTGGGGGGAAATTGATATGACAATAGGGTCGGTCAAGTTTGGCAAGATGACGTACACAGCAAGTGGATTGCCGTTGGTGTATAAGCACTTTCAGCCCCATCTCACCCGAGGAGGGCTGGGGTCTGCAGCCGTGGTGCAGGTTGGAATAATAGGGACATGATGGGAATTCAATAAAGGGTCTTATACTAGAGACTACTGTAAGTTCTGCCATGAATGTTCAAAGTGTTCAGGACAGCATTCCCTTGTACAGTGTTACGGGTGGGAGGTAATATGCATGGGGCACAGACAAGACAGTGGAACCAAATCCACAGGAACTGCAATGGACAGCATGGCAATGCAAACAGCAGAGGAGGACGGGGGCACATGGAAATATGGGAAAAGCCTTGTACGTCAGTTAAGGGAGACCGCCTTGATGATCTGTTATGGCATTATCAAGTCAGACGGGCCGCGAAGTTGTTGAGCAATGGTTCCTGGGAGGGGTTTCAGTTGGCATACAGGGGCCCCAGGGTCACTAGATAGGTGGACAATTTGAAATCGGTGGCCACACAAACCAGTTGTGAGGGAAAAATTGGCAAAAGAAGTGCTAAAGGACAGAATGGCTGGACCTTTTGAGCAATGGCACATGCCCAACTTGATGTGCCAAAGAAAGAACAAGATATACAGCACTTGTCATGGCCAGAAGGGAGCTCAGTTAATGATTTTATCTGTTATGAAGATCGTCGGTGGCATATTCCTTGGTGGACATGGCCATGACATTGGTAGAACAGATTGGTAAGGGCGCACTCACGGTGGAGTGTGACATTAAGTCAGTTTTCCGGCTGATACCAGTTCATCCATTTCATCCACATTATTTTCAGTTGCTCGGCATACAGTTTGAGGGTCAGTAGTACAGTAATACAGCTTTACCTATGAGCTGTGCGATATCTTGTGCACTGTTTGAGCATTTGAGCTCCCTCCTACAGTGGGTTTTTATGTCACACACAGGAAAGAGGACTGTTATACACTATCTGGGCAATTCTTTTTTTTCGGGGATGCCCAGTTCTGCGGACTGCGAGCAGCAGTTGACAAGTTTTCAAGAGCTTATGGCAGACATAGGGATACTGATGGCTCTGGCAAAAACAGAGGGGCCAGCAACGGTGCTTTCATTCTAAGGTATTGACCTCGATTCTGTGTCTATGGATGCGTGCCTTCCGGTTGAAAAGAAGGTGAAAATGCAACTGCTATTGGGCGCTTTGCTGGACAAACAAAAGCTGACCATCAAGGAGGTTCAGGTCTTGCTGGGACATTTTAACTTTGCATATAAAGTCACGATGAGGAGCTCTTTCTGCAGGTATTTTGGCAGACCGTTAGCAGGGTTGTCACTACCGCATCATCACATGCGGCTGTCAGCTGGTACAAGGGAGGACCTGTGCATCCAAGACCTTCTTGGATGAGTTCAATGAATTCCAAGACTCACACCCAGAGATTGGGAGTGGGATAGCCAGATATACTCGGACGCAGATGGGCTATAGGCTTTGGACTGTACTGGCAAGGTAGATGATGTGCTGAACAATGGCCAGCGGCCTGGAAGCACAGGGGTAGGAGCATTGCCTTTCGGGAATTCTTCCCCTTAGTTGTAGCAGTGATATTTTGGAGGCAGGAGCTTGCTCATCAGAAGGTTTTATTTAGAGTAGATAGTAAGTCAGTGGTGCATATAGTGAACAGACAGTCAGCAAGAGATGAATAGCTACTTAAACTGCTGCAGGTTTTCGTGATGTGTTGTTTGAAACATGATGTGGCCTTTAAGACTAAGCACATGCCAGGTGGAGACAATGACATTGCAGATGCGTTGTCTTGATCACTGTGGGAGAGGTTCTATGGACTGGCTACAGAGGCAGACAAAGTCGACGATGGTACCAGCACACATGTGGAGCATAGGAGAAAGAGGATGCTGCAGTTGGTGGTAGTGCGCTAACCATATCCACCAGGAAAGCATTTGCTTTGGCCTGGGAAGAGTTTGCGGCAGGAGGAGGCAAGTGGAGGATAGAACAGTGGGACAGGGAAGAGGATGTAGTTCAACACATCCTCGCGCTGATCGGCAGAATTTTCTTGGGTGTCACCATAGTGGGTAAACCGGCTGGAATTGCCTTCATGGGCAAGCTTTTAAGGGAGTATCCACCTATGACTGGGGAACGGGGTATGAGAATGTTAGAGGGATAGACTAGGGAGAGGGGTCGGAGCCTCGGCTGCGAAAGCCTTTATCCTGGAGGTTGCTCAGGAAAGTAATAGTGGTACTGCCAGAAATATGTAGGGACGGGACAATGGGTGCTTTTATCGACTAATGTCATAGAGGTTTTTTAGCGCTTTCCAGGTCTCGGAGTAGCTTGGTAGAAAAGGGATCACAGGCCTGGAGTGGGTGGACATGGTCGGTGGTTTGGAGCTGTACATCTGACAATCCAAGACAGATCAAAGGGCGCTGGGAAAGACAGTTCAGCTCCTGGCGTTCTCGACCCAGGACATGTTGCCGGTGTAGTGGGGTACAGAATGGAGGGTAGTGAGCGGGTCAGAAAGGGAGGACGTTTTTTGTAATGTACATGGGGCACAGGTGACTGCTCATCAGTTGCTTTGGGTCATGCGAACGGCATTGACAAGCATCGGGGAACACCCAGGGGAATTCGGGACACATTCTTTTCAAATTGGTGCAGCCACAGAGGCAGCGCAGAAGGACTAGGGTAGGGAGAGCATTAAGGGGTTGGGATGCTGGTAATCACATTGCTTCCAGCGTTATGTGCGCAAAGAACAATCAGGGGGTCTATGAAGAGTGTCAAGGCAGAAGCTCACATTTGTGTTCTTTACGGGTGCAGTAGCTGAGCCGTAAACAATATATTTGTCTATATGGATCGTGGGACATTCATTTATAAAATGGTCTGAAAAACTTGTGCTACAGAAGGCCTGTGGATGCAACCTTTGGCTGGATGACAAGCTATTTATAGTAAAGTGGCATGAAAAAGGTGGTTGAAGTGGAAGAAACTGTTATCATGTTTGAACAAACTTATGCGCAGGTGCAAATGTCCTGACATTCTCGTGTTAGTTCTAGATGCCACCGAGATCACTGAGCTACCGAGATCATCTGCGTTGTACCCCAGGGCTCATCCCTCAGCCCAACCCTGTTTAACATCTACATGGCACCGCTCGCCCACGTCGCCCGTCGGCACGACCTCAACATCCTATCCTATGCCGATGACACCCAGCTGATACTCTCCCTCACCAAGGACCCCCACACCGCCAAAACCAACCTTCACGAAGGAATGAAGGCCGTTGCTGAATGGATGAGGAACAGCCGACTGAAGCGGAACTCGGACAAGACGGAGGTCCTCATCCTCGGATCCAACCCTTCGGCCTGGGACGACTCCTGGTGGCCGACCGCACTGGGAACCGCTCCAACACCCACCGACCACGCACGCAACCTAGGGGTCATCCTCGACTCCACCCTCTATATGACTAAACAGGTCAACACCGTCTCCTCCTCCTGCTTCAACACCCTCTGCATGCTCCGTAGGATCTACAAGTGGACCCCCACTGAAACGAGAAGAACAGTCACCCAGGCCCTTGTCAGCAGCAGGTTGGACTATGGAAACGCCCTCTTCGCAGGAGCCTCGGCCAAACTCCTGAGACGGCTCCAACGCATCCAGAACGCCTCTGCATGCCTGATCCTCGACATACCTCGCCGCAGCAACATCACACCCCACCTGAGAGACCTGCACTGGCTCCCAGTCAACAAGAGGATAACCTTCACACAAGGCACCCCACAACACCGGATCAACGTACCTCAACAGACGACTCAGCTTCTACACCCCCACCCGCCAGCTCCCCTCCGCCGACCTCGCCCTCGCTACAGTCCCCCGCTTCCGAAGAGCGACCTCAGGCGGCAGATCATTCTCCCACCTCGCCGCAAAGACCTGGAACACCCTCCCCATCCACCTACGGCAGACCCAAGACCTGCTGACCTGCTGACCTTCAGAAAACTCCTCAAGACCTGACTTTTCGAGCAGTAGCAGCATTCCCCACCCCAGCGCCTTGAGACCCCTCACGGGTGGATAGTACGCTTTACAAATGATATGATGATTGATTGAAAATGACTTAGTGGTTTGTAAGGCCTTGCGCTGATAAAGCAGATGAAGAGGGACATGTTGTAGATTACATGGCAGTGGGCAGGCACATTTGTGATATCAATGGAATTTGTTCACAGCAACACTGGAGTGGGTGTCCATTGACAAAGCCCGCCGAAAGATCAACAGGGACATATGGGCTTTTTTGCAGAGAGGAAAGGTTCAGCGATGTGGAACATCCTGAGCTGAGATTCAATTCACCATAATGGGGTCCATTTATCAAAGTATAGAATGCATCTCTACGTGGTTCAGATCAGCGAAGCGCTTGAGTCAGCGCATACGGGGAACAGAGGTTCCTAGAGGGGAGGAGGTCAGAAAAGGAGGGGTAGGGAATAGGCCTTTTCTGAGTGGGGGTAGGCAGGTTCACTTGCCATGGGTATGCATTAAGATGATGGTGGTGAACATAGGGGAAGCCGTAAAAAGGAGGGTGGTAATGAAGTTAAACTTGGAGTTAGCAAAGGTAAAGTTAAGATTTAGGCTACGTAGATAGTTAGATGATAATAGATGTAGGTTAAAGTGTTATCAATGTAAAGGTTGACAGTTCAATGCCACGGTATGAGTTACATTTGCAAGATAAAGATTTTAAGGGGCGGGAACTTTAGGGTTTGTGGTTGGGGGAGGTTAGGGGAAGTACTGTATAGTGAGGTCTAGTTTTGTGAGGCTAAGGCCTAGGGTGAATTGATTGTGATGTGCCCCATTTGTCGATACAGTGGTCTTATTCACACTAAGAGGCGAGTATGTGGTCTGTGCTGCCCCTTTTGACCTAATGGCATATTATGCTGCATCGGACTAGCAGACTCGGCAGCAAAATGCAGCCCAAACAAAGGTGAAGGTGAACTTAATAAAGATCCAGCATTAGCGGGCACGTTTAGTAGCAACTTGAAAGATTTTTGTGTCAGTAAGCACTACTCAGACCAGAAAGCATGTCCGTCGGAAAGAAAAACTGAGAATCCGAAAAATTTTTGCTGCTGCATAATCTGGGGCCTCAAGGATAAATTTGTGACGAACAAAGTGTGCATTTGAAACAAATGGTATTTTTTAGGCCTGAAAATGAAGGGCAGTTTCGGCTGCTGAGTATATTAATTTAACTAAATTAGTAGTTTGGGACTTGAGAGCTGAATGTCTGGGATCTCGTGTAAATGAATGAGTGATCCCTAACGGTGTTAAATTGATGCAATGAATATCATTAAACAATTCCACTACCTTCTAAATCTATGCAGATCTTATTTATTTTTCTTTGACATTGCAAATGTAAAGCCCTGGGACATTGGTCTTTTATTGTTTTTGGGCTGTCCCACTTGGGTTCTACAAATGGTATCAGTGTACTTAACATCTAATTCTCTGCAAATTATATAGTACGAAATGGGATGTTGGTAAAAATTAATTATACATATATCGAGTATGATATTTGCTGTATTTTCATCACCAATTTTACGCATGTATTTATATCCGCTAGTGGCATGGATGCAAATATTTTGCATGCTAGATGCGAGAACCCAGAGACAGAGGGAGTATTTTGTCTATGTGGTTTTTACAGCTAATCACAATGAAACTATATAAACTGTGTATAAAATGACTTCTTGCAGTCTTACAAAGGCTGGTTACAGCCGAAACGCCTTCTGTGTCAAATGCTGCCTGACTAAATAAACAGGTTTATAACTCATGTATTCTAGTGCTGGACTCATATTGAAGTGGGGAGGAATATATATATATATATATATATATATATATTACCTACTGGCGGTCGCCAGTAGGTATATATAGTTAGGATTTTTTCTCTATGGGTTTTTTGAAAATTCTATGTCTAATAACTTTGGCGTTTGTGGACGGAATTGGCTGAAATTTTCAGGAAAATGGCACATTTTGTTTCTGAGCAGCCCCTGAAAATTGGGGGGGGTTTCGTCCAGGGGGGGTCGAGAAAAAAGGGGGGTCCCAAAACGTGTTTTTAACATTGAGTTTTCCATAGGGCGGTTGGCCTCACTTTTAGCCCGAACGGCTGAATGGATTTGCACGAAACTTGGCAAAATTGTAGGGACTGGTAGCCCGATGTGCCTTTTGTAGGTCTCAATATATGTGCTCCAGTGGATTTTGAGAAATTAACGTTTAAAAAAAGATATATATCTGTAACAGCGGACCGGGCAGCGGCCCAGGACGCGTACTTTTCGCGCAACGGAGCTTTGTGAAGCGAAGCTGATTGGTTCTCCGGCGTCTGTCAACATTCCAAACAGTCCGTAGCGGCCGCCATCTTGTCTCTCGGTAGGATCGAGAGACAAGAGGAGGTCAAAACAAAGGGGGAAATAACTATAAGGGGGCATAGTAGATCCTCGCTGACCCCCTAGGTTTGATGTGGAGGTTTTAAAAGGGCCCCGCGGGGCAAAAAAAATAAATAATAATAATAATCGAACGGCTGAATGGATTTGCACGAAACTTGGCAAAATATTAGGGACTGGTAGCCCGATGTGCCTTTGCTAGGTCTCAATATATGTGCTCCAGTGGATTTTGAGAAATTAACGTTCAAAAAAAGATATATATCTGTAACAGCGCTCCGCTTCTCGTAACGGAGGTTTGCGAAGCTGATTGGTCATTCTGTCACTGGGCTATAGTTGGGCTACATCTGGCTGATATTTGGGCTACATTTGTTTTTTTGTGTGTCTGGCGGCCATCTTTGGGCTACATTGGGCTTCATTGGGCTACATTGGGCTACATTTGGGCTCCAACATATATATAGGCAAATGTAGCCCAATATATATTTTTCAAAGTTAATTTTCGTAAAAACCACTGGAGCATATATCTTGAGACATAGCAAAGGCACATCGGGCTACCAGTCCCTACAATTTTGCCAATGGAAATGAAGGATATGAATGGGTAATTTGTAATTAGCAAATAGCTAATCGCAAACTAGGAATGGTAAAGAATCGCTATTTATTCCTTAAAGTTCGCTATTTAGGAAATGCAAAAAACTTTGATGATACATATGGCGGTTCATCTCTAACAAGATAAGAAGCATAGGGATACATTTATGATGACTGGCGCATCACCAGGGATGTGTTAGTCATTCTGTGCCGCTGTTCCGTCACCTATGGTGTGCTGCATTTACAATGCGGCGCATCATGGGGCAAAAACAGCACAGATGCGTGATGTATCTGTGCCGTAAAGGTGGCGCATTGCTGGAGTTGTATCGCAAGTGTGATGAAGCTCCAGCAAGGGTCGGGGGTGCCCCTGTCGCAGGGTTTCTGTTCTCACACAGAACTGTGGACAGAGGATTGGAACCTCGGCGAATTAGGGTGTCCCAAAACTCACGTTAGTAATCGAAAACTCCTTAGCAAGCTAGGTACAGTGTCACATTGGATATAACAAACTCTCAATGTTTAGACAATCCAGAATATGAACTTATAGTACCTCAGGATACGTGGAACTCATGAACAGTCGGTCGTTATATATTTCTTAGAAACCAGAACATGGAGTTAAGAAGAACACATGTGTATTTGAAATGTTTATTTACTAATGCCGTCTTCTCAGGCGTAGTATCTTAGATAATACAAGTACACATATTATCAGTAGCAAAATTACCAGCATAGTTACTAGTACATAAAAAGCGAATGGTGACAGTATGTTAACATGCTGTAAATGAATAAGAGTTAGCAACACTTATAAGCAGCCGCGGGCCGTGGAGGGAGTTACGGTGGGGCAGGGAGGCGGGGAGGGGGAGGGGCAAGGTAGAGAGGGCTCCACCCTGCTTCTCCCCCTCCCCGCCTCCCTGCCTCACCGTAACTCCCTCCACGGCCCGCGGCTGCTTATATCTCACCCTCCCTAATACACATATTATATTATTTGCTAAGAAGGTCTCTTTGTGTTGGTTTAGGGCGTGCCCATACTTTAGTGTCTTAGATTTGAAGGAATCACATCAGCATACACCAGCTCTCTCTTCATGTGAACCGCATCAACTGTTGTGTATGTGTGTTCGGCAAAGCAATATAAAACCCGCCTCATGCCCAGAATTGGCAGAAGTTGCACTTATGTTATGAGTATGAAGTCGTGGAGATCAGACCTCATAACAATTCTGTATCGTGTTGTTCTTGAAACTTTAGCACTCGCTGTACAGATATAGTTTAACAAGCAAAGCAGATAGTAGAGCAATAACATATTATTCTCATGTAAACCACGATGAACTACTAGGTGGAAAGCTAAAGCAACAACTAAGTGTCGTGTGCAGAAGTTGCAAAAAAGGAAAAATGGCGTTTAAACCGGTAATGAGCCCATGCTAACTTAACACGGTGTAAAGATATCCAGGACCTAGATGACACCTCCCCATGATCCGGAAACGAACTGAATAAGATAATAGAAGTGCCATCTCATGAGAGCAGATTGCAAGTTTATATGTGGATGGTCCGCAAGGTAAAGCATTAAAAACTAGGAAAATTTAATGCTAAAGAAAAATAAAACAGCCAAGTACTTTATCGAGTCTTAAGCCAATAGGCAAGGTAAATAATAAAAACTTGACAAATAAGTCAATGAATTGTCAATGAAATGCTAGTACTCAGCATATCAAACATGAAAAAGGTCTATGACATAACTGTGTATGCAAAATAAGCTGCAACAGCCTCCAATAGGAAGTCACCGTCTTCATCCGAAAACAGTTCAGCCATCCAATTTAAAAGCGGAAAAGAACATACGTGCTCTCCCAGCACCGGATCCTCTATCACCATCAGAGGACAGCTCGGTGGGTTTTCAAGAAAGCTCTGTTCCAAGAAAGACTGTGCTGCCGCCAGTAAATTCCAGGGACCAAGTAGTCCATGCATCAATGCCACAGCCATAATCCTTTCGCCAGGACAAACCAACTTGTGAGTAATGATAGGAGTCATCAGCTGATTAAAGTCGACGTCAGGAGAAACCGGTCCGCAGAGACACAAATCAATGGCCCAATCGAAATCACAGGTCAGGCAGTGAAATACAGGCTGGACACAGGTGAAGTAGGAGAATCGAAAAGATAATCCATATGCCGTGCTTAATATCGCCAACGGCATTGTGCCATAATATTCTAGCATGCGATTGCGGAACAGTGTCAGCAGCTGCAGGGTGGGAGGTTGCATAGGAGGGACATCCATATTTAAAAATGTAAAAAAGCACAAGAGCGTCCGCTGGTAATGCAAGTAAAAATGCCAATCCACGAACCAGAGTGGAGAAAATAGAATGAAAGGAAGCAGGGATGACTCCAAAGATTTTCTCAAATGAAGTCACGAGACCACTGGTAACAACTTTTAAAAAGTGCGCCAGGGCCTTTGTGGAGGATGCGTTAAAGATAGTCGGAACCATCTTGCTGAAATTGAAAGGCAAATCTGAATTGAAAAGGGTTGCACCTCTGTACGGGTGTTCGCTATGTGAAGCACGAAAGTTTCACGGGCCGAACTCAAGGCCACCTCTCTCTGAGACAAAAGAGCTCTTATTCTTGCCATGCCGTTGAAATCTGTCCCAAGGTTGGTATTTGTGGCCAGATTGAAAACTCCCTATGTTCATGTGTGGGAGGAAATAGAACATTTCTGCAGCAAATAACCCGTTCACTTACTGTTACGATAAAAGGAATACTTTTAATTAACTCAGAACAATCTTCATTATTGAGCATCAAATAACTACCATTTGCCAACAACTTGAACGTGGGGATGATAGCAGGAACTGGCGTGCCTTGCAACACGCAAGCCATATTTGGTCGGTGTTTGTTGCATGAACCGTGTAACTGTATGTGCCTACATATTAGTGAATGATCTGGCGTCTCAGTGCATTCCTCTCCATTCAGATAAACTTCTTGATCATCTTTGAAACATCTGTATGTGTATGGAAGCGACCAGACCTCATGAAGAAAAGCACTACCTAAAGGTTCATAACGACCTATTGGTATATATTTCATACAATTTGAAAACTTATATAAAGCAAAAGGCAGCGTTATTAAACCGTGGATAAGGCACGTTGCCAAAAAACCCGCAATCCTCTGCTGATGATGTCACTGAGCATGTCATGAATGATGTAATATGTGACATCATCAGCAGTGGATTACGGGTAATAGTATCTCTAGTTTACTCCCCTATAGCTGTCTTTCTTTTAACATAAGTGTCTGTTTCCTTCCCTTATACTTACTGTTTTTGGTTCGCTTCCGGTTCGCGTACCGGCGAGCGAACTGGGAAGCGAACTAAGAGAAATAGAGGTTGGCACAGTTCCAAATATTGTACCAATTTTTTAATAACGGGGAGGTAGTTCTGAAAAGAACTTTTTTTTAAATTGTTTTTGTTGTTATATATTTTTTTTATTATTTTTCGGAACATTTTTTTACTTTTTTTGAATTTTTCTGAACAGTTTTATATTTTTTTGGGTTTTTCTTGGAGGGGGCAATGAAAACGATTCATTGTAAAGGGCTCAACAGGAGCAACAAAACAAAAAAAAAGTATTTATTATTTTGGGCGTTTCGTACAAACTTGCATATGATAGTCAATAGCTCTGTTGATCAGAGTGATGCTTCTTTCTCCGTAGCAAATGAATCCATCGCAATATACGCAGGTGTGTTTTACTTCACCAAATCTCATTTGTATATTTGGCACCATCTCCCTGCCCTCTGGTCCCGTTACTTCCGGTACAACAGATCTTCTGGCCATAATAGGGAGATTATCTAGGTCGTTCCGAAACTGTGCAGCACTGTAGTTGTTAGGATGCCACCTAGTCATATGGCGATGCATTGTGTAGTTTCCGAAACTGTATTTTTTCTCGGTTCCTCTGGACAGTCTATCTTGACATATAAGGCAAGTTACGTATCTTGCATTTACTTTTTTCTGACCTTTGGGAATTTTAAAAAATTGCCAAATGAAGTTTTCTTTCCGGTGAGACGTCCTGGGCTGCTCAGGCAAAAACTGCCTCTCTTCGTGCTCGTCGTCCTGTTCCTCTTCTTCCTCTTCTTGTTGAATTATAACTTGAGCAGGTGGTCCACTCTTCCTTGGATGTGGTGGAGGTGGTGGGGAAGCACCAGCTGAAGCTACTAAAGAAGCCATTGCTCAGTGATCACAAAGGGTCTTTCTCTCACAATGATGAAAGTCAGAGTGAGGAAAGAAGGAGGGATTTTCATCATTTGGGAAAAACAAGAGTTCTCAACCAATCAAAAGTGTTCATTTTAGATTATATGACCTAGTCTTACATCATTAGGAAACCAAAAGTGAAATGAACCAATGAAAAGTGTTATTACCAAGTCACATGACTTGCTGTGTTTACGTTAAGCGCTTTGCAGGGCCTCCCGGTTTGCTTCCAGAAACCTGCGCTTTGCGACTCGCTTCGCGTACCAGTTCGCTAACGTAGCACGTCATATGACGTATCACGCGAGAACGTGAAACGTCATGCGGACGGGAGGCGTCACGATGTTGTTTTCTAACGCGGCACTTGCGGTAAAGAAACGTTTACCGGCTCGCGGTCTATTTCGCGGCATCAAGGTCAGCTAACGGGAAGCTTACCGATTCGCGAAGCGGGAACGAAGAAAAAAAAATATTTTTAAAAAAATGTATTCATAAACATATAAAATATATTTTTGGATTTAAAGAAGAATACATTTTACAGCTACAGATATTAGCTGTTAAAAAACCAATGAAATTCACAGAAAAAACCATAGGTTATAGACCATATATAGTTAGGAATTAGCATTTACAAAACCTTGAAAATTCACTGAAAAAACCATAGGTTATAGACCATATATAGTTAGGAATTAGCATTTAGAAAACCTTATTTTACTCACACAAAACCATTGAAATTCCATATATAGTTAGTTGCACTAACTATATATCGCGCACCCGCAATCCACTGCTGATGATGTCACATATTACATCATTCATGACATGGTCAGTGACATCACTGATGACATCACTGATGACATCTCAAATGACATCACTGATGACATCACTGATGACATCTCAAATGACATCACTGATGACATCATGACACACCAATACCAGTTACTACATACGCACTCACTGATTCCTACGTCTACACACACATTCACTCATTCACCCATACAATCACTCATACATACAGTCACTCATTATTACAACACTATCATATGCACTCATACACCTATGCAGACAGTCACACACTGCCACTCATCCATGGAGTTACTCACACACCAAGTCAGTCCTGTAAAGAATCAATCACACTTCCATTTCTTCATCTATACAGTTAAACACAGAACACCATACTTCAGTGACATCACTGATGACATCACTAATGACATCTGAAATGACATCACTGATGACATCTCAAATGACATCACTGATGACATCATGACACACCAATACCAGTTACTACATACGCACTCACTGATTCGTACGTCTACACACACATTCACTCATTCACCCATACAATTACTCATACATACAGTCAGTTATTATTAGAACACTATCATATGCACTCATACACCTAGTCAGTCCTGTGAAGAATCAATCACACTTCGATTTCCTCATCTATAGTTAAACACAGAACACCATACTTTTCACACATATACTAACACATACTTACTCTCTTATACAATCACTGATACAAGTACACATTGATATGCACAGAGTCACACACCTCCCAGCCAGCCACACACACACTCAGTCTTCCATACATCCACTCATTCTTCAATATGTAAAACGTATTTAAACTTTACAAAAACACACAGACACTAGATGATGTCATCAGTGATGTCATTTGAGATGTCATCAGTGATGTCATCAGTGATGTCACTGACCATGTCATGAATGATGTAATATGTGACATCATCAGCAGTGGATTGCGGGTGCACGATATATAGTTAGTGCAACTAACTATATATGGAATTTCAATGGTTTTGTGTGAGTAAAATAAGGTTTTCTAAATGCTAATTCCTAACTATATATGGTCTATAACCTATGGTTTTTTCAGTGAATTTTCAAGGTTTTGTAAATGCTAATTCCTAACTATATATGGTCTATAACCTATGTTTTTTTCTGTGAATATATATATATATATATATATATATATATATATATATATATATATATATAATTTATTTATATTCACGCACATGCAGGGACATGGACTCAAAGTATAGCTGGTGTCAAATTCTAATTTATTTCATTATTAGAACCATGCTGTCTCTGACGTGTTTCGGACACAAGACGGTGCCCTTGATCACATGACATACAGAAATCAGACACAGGAATTTAAAGGGAAAGTGATGTTTCCTGTGTCGAAATCGGCACTGACAGACATAAACAAAATACTATGCATTCCTGCGGATCACTGACATAATATCGAGGGACATAATATCGACTAGCAAAAATATCGGCTACAAAATATCGACAGACAGAATATAGACTTTTTATCTACAAACAGGTAAGTACAAAAATATCGAGTAAAAAATATCGAGTAAAAAATATCGTTTACAAAAATATAGACTTTATTAAAAACAATGTTAAAGTAAATTAATATTAAAAATTAATTACTAAAATATACTTAAAAATACTTAAATTACCTTATAATAATTAAATAATTAATGAAAGTTCTAAAAAAAATTTACAATCATATTTGTTAAAACATATATATATATAGTAACATAATATAATTAAATAATATCCAATATCATTACCGTACGATAGCGGAAGTCTACAAATTACTATTCCCACTCCAGAGAGTGCAACAGTAGGGAAAGCGTTGGATAGCGTAGGGGTAAAAATTACTATTCCCACTCCAGTGGGTGCAACAGTAGGGAAAGCGTTGGATAGCGTAGGGGTAAAAATTACTATTCCAACTCCAAAGAATACAACAGTAGGGAAAGCGTTGGATAGTGTAGGGGTACAAATTACTATTCCCACTCCAAAGAGTGCAACAGTAGGGAAAGCGTTGGATAGCGTAGGGATTAAAATGACTATTCCCACTCCAAAGAGTGCAACAGTAGGGAAAGCGTTGGATAGCGTAGGGGTAAAAATTACTATTCCCTTTCCAGTGGGTGCAACAGTAGGGAAAGCGTTGGATAGCGTAGGGGTAAAAATGACTATTCCCACTCCACTGAGTGCAACAGAGGGAAAGCGTTGGATAGCTTAGAGGTAAAAATTACTATTCCCACTCCAGTGGGTGCAACAGTAGGGAAAGCGTTGGATAGCGTAGGGGTAAAAATTACTTTTCCCACTCAAGTGAGTGCAATAGTAGGGAAAGCGTTGGATAGCGTAGGGGTAAAAATTACTATTCCCACTCCAAAGAGTGCAACAGTAGGGAAAGCGTTGGATAGCGTAGGGGTTAAAATTACTATTCCTACTCCAAAGAGTGCAACAGTAGGGAAAGCGTTGGATAGTGTAGGGGTAAAAATTACTATTCCCACTCCAGTGAGTGCAACAGTAGGGAAAGCGTTGGATAGCGTACAGGTGAAAATTACTATTCCCACTCCAGTGAGTGCAACAGTAGGGAAAGTAAATACTTCATATATTATTTAAAAAAATATAAACTAATATCTATAAAAAATTAATTAAAAGTAATTACCAATTTAATATAATATTATAATTAATCAATTAAAATTACAAATTAAAATTAATTATTACAATTAGTTACCTATTAATACAAATTAATTACAAAATAACAATTAATTAATTAACAATTAAAAATGAATTAACAATTAATTCTAATTAAATACAATTAAATAAATGTATTTATTTAATTAATTATATATACATTACTTCCCACCCTATTCCCCTATAAACCCACAACCCGCTACAGAAAATAATTTAGTAAAATTAACATAATTAGCAATTAATCAATTAAATAAATGTAATTGGCAATTAAAATTTATTAATTAGCCATAAAACATTAATTAACAATTAATTATAAACAAATACCAATAAATAAATTAACATAATTATCAATTAATCTATTAAATAAAATTGAATGGCAATTAAAATTTAAATAATTACAAGATCAAAATTAATTAACAATGAATTATAAACAAATACCAATAAATAGATTTACATATTTAATTAATTATAATTAAATTACTTCCCATCCTATTCCCCTATAAACCCACAACCCGCTACAGAATTAAATTACCCAAAATTTAAATAACTTTAAATTCATTAATTAAACTACATTATAACATAAATAAACACTTTTAACACATAAAATACACTATAAAAATTTCGATATTATTAAATGTTCGATATTTTTATTAACCTATATTATGTACTTCGATATTTTGACTATCTATATTTTAAAATTCGATATTACATTACTTACCTTCAAAACGATATTTTTGATGTCTATATTCTGTCCATTCGATATTTTGTCCAGCCTATATTTTGTACTCTATATTATGTCCATTCGATATTTTGTAGTCGATATTATGTCTGTTTACCCATTCCTGCATCTGTGTATCCTGATAATGAGCAACAAATTCACAAGCATTATTTGAAATCATGCCCTAATTAGAAAAGTTATATATACAAAGAATATGCGTACAAATACTATAGTAATGTTAAACATTCCTTACTCCATTTGCGTTAATTTTTGCTTTACTTAAACCGTATGTTGGTATTCAATACAATCTCATATTGCGCTATTTTTTCCATATCGTTTACTTTCTTTCATGCATGATTATATACATGAAGTGCCTAGTGCAAGTATCAATATGTGAATCAAATACACATTGTAGCAATACCGATTGGTAGGAATATATTATGAGAAATGCAATGTCTTTTTGTGCAAAATACAATGAGAAAGTGGCTTATGCATTGAGCAAATATGCTAATAATGCAATAAGGAGATGACTAATATGATGTGCAAATACGCTAATAGGGCAACATACATCACGGTACAAATACAATAGCTGCCCTATGCATAAAGTGCCAGTGCTAACTGAGTCCTGAAGCGTGTAAAGTGCAAACAGTTACGATTTGTTCTTGTGCAAAATGTGCAAATATATATATAAAATGGTAATTAAAATTGAGATCATATGGCGGCTGCTCATAATTCTATATCCTGACGTAAATTCGCCTACACCCCTAGAAGGCCGAAGCTCTAATGTGTGTCTTTTGGTACAAATACTATATAGATGATCACATCGGTTCACCCTAGGACAAGTGTGTTTACTGTAGGTCCACATAGGAGACAGTGATCAGGGAGCCCCCTCACACCTCTTAGGGCACTCTTGCTAGCAATTCGTGGGCAGCTTGTTAAGTTAAGAATGTAAAGAGCCAGATACTATGTTATAGTCTAATTGGTATAGGAATGTAATTCAATCATATCTTATTCTTATCATGTCACGCGTTATATCTCCTAAGTGATGTTCATATTGGACAAAATGGCTTTGATCCTCTTACAGAAAATTATGCAAATCTTCTCCGATATTAAGGCCAAGGGGGTCTTTATGTCCAGCTCGACTAAATATCTTGATTCGAGCTGGCGCAGCTTTTTCTCTCTATTCCCACCCTGTTTGTTGTGTGGCATTCGTCAATAACAAAATACTGTAAGAAATTCAAGTTGTTATTATGAATTGCTTTAAAATGCCTAGCGACCGGGTAGGCTGGATCGGAGTTCACTATCGCACATAAGTGTTGTAAAATTTGAACAAACACTTGCAGTTTAGTGCTCCCCATGTAGCATAGGTTACAACTACACCTTAAAACATAAACTACATGATCAGTTCTACATGTGTAGTGTTCTTTGAGTGCGATAGGTTTATCTGAAAAGGGTATCAAATATGTGGCGGTATTAATGTTAAACTTGCAAGCCCAGCATGAGCTGCACTTGAAAAATCCCTTTCATGGGGACAGCCAATTGTCCATCCTAATGGTTTTGGGGCTATTCTTCACTAGATCGTTGCACATGGAATATGCTCTCCTAAAAGTAACAGTGGGAGTTTTAGGGAAGACCTTTTTTAATGTTGGGTCGGTAAGGACAATGGGCCATTGTTTTCTAATAATGGTTTTTATGCATTTAGCCTGCCTGCTATATCCAGTGATCAGTCTCATTGCGATGTGATTATTAGATGATGTTTCCATTGGATCTTCTGTTGCTACAATAGTATGCCTGTTGGGATCAAGTAAAGCAACTTGATCTTCAAACATTGGTCCTAACTCGTTTCATCCCTCCATGCGGGCCTTGGTCACAGGAGGAAAAAAAGATCATTTAGATAAGTGATCAGGTGCTTATATGCAGTACTTAAACGTTGCAGTCCTTAAAATACTCTGTTGCCCAGCATGCATCCTACAAACCAATATCATTGCAGCTTGTCAGTGGCCAGGATAAATGCCATCTCCACACTGCATACTGGAAATAAAGTGACTACTTGCAAAAAGCAAAATTAAAATTAATCCTTTGTACAGTCCCAGGTCCAAACCGAACGGCAACGAAGTTCCTCCATTGTGGGAGTCTGAGGCCACCAAAACGGGAATGAAGCACCCGTGTGCACATTCAAACATATATGATTGTTTATTACGAGACACTGGCACATTAGTAAACCTGTTAGGCCCTTTCAGATGGTCTAGAAAGGATTACCACTGTGCACATTTTGTACTACCAGGGTTGGTCTCAGAGAGTAACCTGCACGTTCGGTCAGATTCCTTGTAAGAAAGCACCTGTCTACTGGCCTTAGCACAGTGTAATAATAATGCATTAATAATGTATCATAATAATAATAGTGTATAATAGTATAATAATAATCAACCCTTAAAGGCATTTTTGTTTTAAAACACATTTTGCACAAAAGTTAATCAGGCTTACTGCCTTTGTCATAATTTTTCATAATAAACAGTTGTGATCTATTGCATCTTATAAAACTTTTCCCAAAGACCAAATCAGGAGAAAAGATTTTAAAAATGACCAGTCTCAAAACGAACTCACTGCAGTGAAAGTGAGCAGAGGCCTTCCTACATGGTAACCAGCAGGGATGCTGTCCTAAAAGTACAACTATGTACAAAATTACAGCTGTGAAAACAATATGCAGATGAGTAACCAACTGGACATCCTTGGTTACTATGGTAACCTGTGAGATTTGATGCAACCAAAAAACTATCTACAGGCTTTAAAAACATTTTTTTTAACAATGTATTTGTTGATGCCTATTGACCTTAACTTCTAGTTGTCGCAAACAGTCAGGCCTACTGCCTTTGTTGTAACTTTTAATAATTAACAGATCAGACCTATGGCTACTGACATATCTTTTCCCAATGTACCATTCATGCCACTAGCCTTAATCACTGGCCTGTTACCAAAACCGTCTCAGGCCTACTGTATGGCCAGAAAGCTTACACACAAGGCAACCATCAAGTCACAGCCATATAATTAAAGAAGAATGTACACAATTATTTGCCGAGAAACAATATACAACCCCTCCTACGGGGTCTCGCAAGGATTCCCACAGTGCAAATCTTATATCCATAGGATTTCTCACAAGGGGTAACACCACCAAATCCCTTGCCTGCAATGGCAATCTTTGAGATTTCGCTAACAAAATACCTCTCAACAGACTTTAACACAGTGTAATAACATTCTGCCCTTATATGCCTATTGGCTTTACTATTATGCTTTGCACAATAAATATGACCAATCTCATGAACTTTCCCTATATTTTCAGAATAAACAGATTAGACCTATAAAATGTGACATAACTTTCCCAAAGGACTAGTAATTAGCCCTAATACCGTGATTATTGGATTATCACCATATCCAGCTCAGTCCTTGGAGCATAAGCGTTCCCATAAAACAAAAAGTGCAATGTAAGCACTCTTTCAGCGGAAGCACACTCAAATGCAGTATTTAAAGTAATTAACATGTGGGTGGAGCCAAAAGCCCTTTCTCAGTTGTGCTTCTGCAGGCTCTTTTTCTGTTGCTCACATCGGCACAGCTGCGCTCTCGAGCCAGACGTGAAAGGGAGAAGCCCTTAATTAATTATTTCTTACACTTTAAAGAATGTCGTAGAATATTCTGTACAGAAAGTTGTGTTTCTCTTTTCATTGCTGCTGTGTTCCTGGATAGGTGTTATGAGATCAATTGTGCATGTTTATTCAACCATTGATAGTCCGCAGCAAGACAACATATCAAGCGGAAACCTAAGGCAACAAGCCCGGGAAAGCCGCCAAGGCTCAACACCCACCAGCTTCTAGAAAGATTATAAATATTTATATCTGGTGTCAGAGATTGGGATGATGGCCAAGGATAAGGTACTCGGAAGCGAGAAGTGTCTGACGCCAGTTGATAACGGATTAAATATCTAATAGCCTCATTTCATCACAGATGAGTTTGGAAACATAACAAAATCTAAAATGAAGGCTCTGAATTTACGCATACTGCAGGTAAAAGACTAGACATAGACCATCGATCACTGTTAGGTCAGCAAAATTATATATTTGCTTGAAGTTTAACCTTAAAATGTTGGTTTTGCTCCACTGCTGGCCAAGACGTGAGCTGCCCGGTGAGAAGAGTAGAAGCTGGTGGAGCCTGACTTGACTGTATGACTCTCAGAAGCCCAGAGATGCTCCTCTGGCTTATCGTTCGGATGCAGCCCGCGTCGCCGTTTCAGAGAGCCTCGGATTGATGCTGTGCTCAGCTGCTCACGAGTACCAAGGCTGAACAGAATAGCATCAGACATGAAGCGATCCCAAGCCCTGACAACTGGTACTGGGAAGGATAACTCATCCCTTGAGGACATTTCACCGGTATTGTGCGGAGACTTCTTCTGCATCAGAGAGCTTTCCAAAGGGAGAACTAAGACTAAATGACACCAATCTGTGTGCAAGTTGTTGATCACCCTCAAAAGAATCAAACAGCTGATAAAAAGCTTCTCCCTGGGCATTTACCACTTCCATTGACAATGTCCAGGCACCAATGGGCCTCCACTAAAACAAGAGCTAATGTTCAAACTGTAGCCCCCAAGTGCCCCCCTTCGCCATCAGCTCAAATTACTTCATCCTCCACTGTGACCTCAACTTCCACCTTGATTACCCCATGGACGCCCATTCTACAGCCCTGCTCGAAAGCCTCAACAATATCGGACTCGCCCAGCTCATCCAGAGTCCAATGCACAACGCAGGACACACACTGGATCCCATATTCACTTCCAGAGAGAAATACAATTCAGACATTCCACCTCACTCACCTGGACAGACAACTTCATTGTTCACTTCCTCATCCACATACCATCATCCACTCTCCAACTATCCCCAGCACCACCAGATGAAGCAAGAAGAAAATACCTGCAGCAGACTGGACCAACATCCTCAGGACCAACCAACCTATCCCCACCAGCTATCTAGACAACTACATAACTGCTTTCAACAAATGGATATCAGGCAGTACAAACGTCCTAGCACCCCTCAAGCACATTACAAGCAAGCCAGCTGGTACATAAATGACCTCAGAGAGTCCAGACGCTACTGTAACCAACTGGAAAGGAAATGGAGACCCAGCCGGGACACCAACATCAGAAATGCATACAAGACGGCACTCACGCACCACAACACCAAATCAGAGAAACAAGAAGCCTTGGCACTGAGGATAGAATCCAGCTCCAAAAACTGCAAAACGCTTTTTACCATCGTCAAAGAATTCTCCAACCCAGCAGCCACAACAAACACCATCACACCTTCGAAAAAACTCTGCAGCAACCTCTCTAACTTTTTCCACAACAAACTCACAGAGATCTACAGCAACTTTATCACCTAGCCCAACCCAGAACATGACTGACCAACTAACCACACCAAATGCGATGACAATCAAGTAACTGACTGGACACCACTTACCAGCGAGGACACTGCTGCAATAATGAAATTCATCCACTCAGGAGCTCCCACATATTCACACCCCACAACATCTGCAACTTAGAAGGATACACGATCGATGTGCAGCCTTCCCAGTCAACTGGAAGTATGCAGAAGTCAAACCCTTCTTGAAGAAACCATCGGCCAACCAAGCGAACTTAGCAACTACTGACCCATCTCAGTACTATCTTTCCTCGCCACAGTCATGAAGAAGGTGATCAGCAATCAACTCTCCAGACACCTAGAACATCACCAACTGTACAGCATGCAATCAGGTTTCCGAAGCATGCATAGCACAGAGACTGCACTCATTGCCTCCACTGATGCATCCAGACTATTCACGACCACAGAGACCCTGTGGCAGTCATCCTAATCGATCTCTCCGCAGCTTTCTACACCATCTCTCACTACACACTTGTCTCAAGGCTACACCACACCACAACACAAGGACCAGCTCTAAATTGGATAGCCTCCTTTCTAACAGGCAGAACACAGAGAGTCAGGCTCACACCAATCACCACAGAACCTTAGTACCTCATCTGTGGGGTCCCACAAGGATCATTCCGCAGCCCAACACTCTTTAACATCTACATGGCAACCCTTGCAGGCATCATCAGAGCCCACAGACTTAACATCATATCTTATGCCGATGACACGCAGCTCATCTAATCCCTGACAAACAAAGCCAACACCACCAGAAACACATTTATAAACGAAATGCTCAACATGGCAGACTGGATGAAACAGAACTGCCTGAAGCTCAACACAGACAAAACTGAAGTACTAATCTTCGGAAATAAGAGCTCACCCTGGGATTCCTCCTGGAGGCCAGCAGAATCTGGACCCACACCAATCCCATTGGAACAAGCCAGAAACCAAGGACTCATGCTGGACAATAAACTTACCAGGGGACCTCAGGTAAATGCCATCACCACCTCTTACCTTGCTTCTTCATGCTATGAACAGTGCTTTTAATGTGCCGGTACTCGCCGGTACTGAGTACCAGCACTTCTGGATTTTCACCCCTTGATTACCAGACTTCTTCTTGGTCAAGGAGAGTACTGGTTGTCATACAGGCAGCCCAGCAAGCTCAGAAGAATATGCAGATGCTTTTCATCATCTGCTAACAAGCCAGAGTAGTGTTTATGCCGCACTCCGACAGTCCATTGCCGACCCACCCTTGCACTGTTCTGCTTCTGAATATTTCAGCAGCAACTAATTTCTTTTAACTCAGAACTGTCAAGCAGGCCCTGTGCAATGGATTATACTGTAAGTGCCCCAGCACATCTGTTTAGCCTACCGCAACTAGCGGGAAGTGACGACAACATGATTTTGCAGCAGAGTATACCAGCACGTCTCTGTAACCAAGTTGAGGTGTATGGGGGTGAAATATAGCTTACAGTGAGGCCGAGCATGTGGGAATCCAGGTACAGCACAGCAGACATCAGCAGAATTAAGCACTTGTAAAAACAAATGCAATGATTGCAGTGTAAATGTGCACGAGTGCCAGCATGTCCATACCCATGTGTTCTTATTTCTAATCTCGTAACAACAGGAGAGGAAGGGAACAGAGTAACGCTCCTATCTCTCACTAGGTAATAACAAAATAACAGCAAAGGAGCGTCAGAATTTCAAAGAAACAAGAGAGCAAGCATGTAACATCGCTCACAGTCACAACTGACTCTGAGGGGGACCTCTTCAGGTTTATTTAGAAGGCCCTCACTCACAACCCTGGGTGGTGACATGCTTCATCATCGGGCCCCACCAGGAGTGACCGAATGCCACCATGGTGCGCTACGACGCCAGATTACTGCGGAGCTGGTTTTTTGTGAAGTGTGATAATTGAGGTGATTTTAAAATGTGCCAATTGTGTCAAAAAATATAATTTTAATGGACATGGATAAAAAATAAAGGTGTAGGATAAAGGACTAGAATTAAAAGTCCAGCTTTATCCTGTGTTGTTGGTCAACATGTTTCAGCCTTAATGATAGTGGTATATCAGGCATTCGTCAGGACCAGTGAAGTGTGATAAAAACGCCCCGGTGGTATGAGCGCGCTAAGGCCCACCCTAGCCTGGGGTATCAGTGTTAAAAAAGGATATCAAAAACACTGTGTCAGAGTTCCACCAGATGGAGTGGAACCGAGTTTATTAAGACAAGCTGCTTAATCAAGCAACATGGATCTCAGGGGGGGGGGTGTAAGCAGTATGGCACACCGCCCTCAATGCTCAGCATCCGTTCGGTACCTGGAGGACCCTTCGTCCCTGGACCCCAGAGGTTTCTAGTCACCTTAGCTGGTATTATTTCCAGCCCCAAGAGCCCTGCACCACCTCAGTCTGGCACGTCTCTAAAATCAAACTTATTAGGGTCAACTTGTACTGACTGCAGGACCTCTTTACCTCACTGCTGTGGGTCTGCCTTTCTCTGTAGGAAGGCTGCACTGTCTCAATACCTATCTCAGTACCTTAGTTGAAAGAGACCATTCCACTTACAAAGTTTATAATAGACTTTGTCCCCTAGTGAGAATTCATGTAAACAGTTCTACATAAGCATTTGCAATGCAATAGGTCTCGCAATTATGCGAGTTTGAGCTATTGGCATTGTAAATGGCAAGGCCTTTTATTTATGTTTTGGTTTTTAAAACATAAATAAAAGGCATTGTCATTTAAAATGCAAAAGCTTAAACACGCGTCAATGCGAGACCAATTGCATTGCAAATGCTTGTTTTTGGCAAGCAGGTGTTACACGAAACACCTTCTCACACCAGCCCCTCCTGATGTACCAGGGGTCAGGCCTTTTGTTTTAGTAAAGATTCGTAACACCGGGCCCTTAACTCTTCACTCGCCTCGCGGTGTGTAATGAAAAGAGCTTTTGTACATGTTAGTCATACAGCATGTGATATTAGTGCAAATGAAAGGGGCAGTCCACTCTCAGATAACCCTTTGTCGGAATGGGGTCTGAGATGCTACTGCCCCTGGGCAGGGTTCTTGTGGTCTGTAGCTGGGTAGGCAGAACAATTGTCTGGCAAGAACGTTTCAATTGAGTAAAAGACTCAGAAGAAAAGGGCTAAAAGTGTGGGTGGGACAAGATCTTGTTGCGGAAGGAGAGTACTGAAGCCCAGGGGCGGCTCTACGCTCATGGCGGCCCTGGGCAGGGAGCGTAGGTAGGGGGCCCCCGGAGGAACGCAGGCGCGGAGGCCAGTGAAGAGGGGCCGGGGGGTTCAAGGTGTTTGGAAGTGGAACAGAGCCGAGGCCGGCAAATCCCTGCCAGGGGCCACCACGCAAATATGTATCCATACTCAGAGGATTATTATATTAAGGATATATATTGGCGTGGCGGCCCCTGGGGTTTGGCGGCCCTGTGCAGGTGCACAGCTTGCACATGCCTAAGGCCGCCCCTGTGAAGCCGCAGACAGCCTTGTGGCGGAGCGGATGATGTCCAGTTGCAAGAGCCAGGTCTTAGCTGCAATATCCTTCGTTAGTCCTGCTTCCTCAACTTCCTCTAGAGTCAATAACTCTCCTCACATTGCGCTGAACAAGGAAGCGGAGGCTTTCAGGCGGGTGGCGAGGCCGCGTCACATAGAAGTTAGTTTCAGACAATGACCCCAGCTGCTTCGGTTCCCACTCCTCCCTGCGCTAGAGGCACTGTCTACGTGGGCTCCGGCTTTATACATAACACAGGTTCTCTGTGCCTGTTCCAAACACCTGAATTAATTTACAGTCCTCAGCTTTCCCACACCTGCAGACCAGATAGCGCCTTATTATTGCAAGGAAAAGTCAGTTGCTAATAAAGATGTGGAAGAGGCTTGGCATGGGTGTTATACTTTAATAACATAGAAACTAGTCAGTCCTTAACTAACCCCTTTCTCACCCCCCAACTCTCCCCTCACCAAACGCAATGGGTCTTCTCTGGTCTGTACCTTCAAATAAGAACAATGAGTCAAAGTAAAAAAATAAATAAATGAACAGAGCGCGGTTTCCCTGAAGCGGGCGCTGCGCTCCGAATTAAAGTTACAAAAAATAAAATAAACAGAGCGCGGTGTCCCTGTAGTGGGCGGCGCGCTTTAATTTAAAGTAAAAATAAATATATAACAGAGCAAAGTCCGTGAAGCGGGCGCGCGCTTCGAATTATAGTAAAATAAACTGAGCGCTGTGCCATGAAGCGGGCGCCACGCTCAACTGGAGACAACCTTTACAACGCAACCATTACATCGCACTACACTTACACCTCAGTCATTACATCGCAACATCCGTTACAACACATGTCACTACAACGCAGGCATTACAACGCATACCATTACAACACATGACACTACATCGCATGTCACCACAACGCAGGCCTTACAACGCATACCATTACTACGCATACCATTGGATTTAGAATAGTAATTTTGAACACCTACACTATCCAACAATTACCCTACTGTTGCAACCCCTGGAGTTAGAATAGTAATTTGTACCCCTACACTATCCAGCACTTACTCTGCTGTTGCAACCCCTGGAGTTAGAATAGTAATTTTTATCCCTACACTATCCAATACTTACCTTAAATGCAATGTAATGGTAGGCGTTGCAATGGTATGCGTTGTAAAAGTAGTATACGATGTAATGGAATGCGTTGTAAAGGTAGTTTTTAAAAATCGTTGTAGTGGATATTATGATGTAAAAACTGCGTTGTAAGTGCATGCGTTGTAACGTCATACATTCGCACTCAACATGAACATACAACAAAAAAAGCAGCCACCATTGTCAATAAACTAAATAGTGCTCACCCACTAGATAAAGCATTCCATGTAATGAGCGAAGTAAAAGGACCAGTCCTTATGGGAGGCAACAAATGGAGACAGGGCGGTACCAAGGCGGGACTTGAAGCCTCATAATGAATCGGAAGCCAGCGTTTACCAAGGACAATGACACCAGCCAATGAGAAATATGGGAGGTGAGTAAGCGTGGCTTCCACACCATACTCGACTACAGAATGCCTCACAGAGCGAGCAGCGCACAAGCGCTGCTGCTAGGCTTGACTTAAAAATGATAAGGTAAAGAAAATAGCTTGTACTAGCCAGAGAAATTTAAAGTGTCATGTCAGTGACATGCTCACATCTGTTGTGCAGTATAAAACCTATGTCAAGGGCCTCCGCTGCCTGGGTAGTTGTTGACACATTTGCCAACTGGTCTGCTGGTATTTTTTTTAAAGGTAACGCTGGTTCTTTACCTTTGTGGGCCTTCTTTTCACAGGCAACTGCTACGCTGGTGCTCAGCTTTCAAGGCCGGGCTGTGACTGCATACATACAATGTCCTCAGAAGGCAGAATCGTGAAGGAAACAAGGTAGCTCTGCAAATCTGGTGCCTGGTGCTTCCATCAAGGTAGGACATGGTTTCAATCACAGGCATGGTTTTCAGTCTGTAATTTTTTTTAAAAAGAATGCTGAGCAGGCATCGATTTATAACTACCCATTTTGTTTAGCCTACCATCGATGTTAGGTTAAACCAAAGTCTGTTCGCTGGACTCCACTACCTGTGGTAAAAAACATCTATTGGCAGACGTTTCCGAGTCTGTGTTACTGATGGTTTTCTAAATGTGGTTACCTTTCATATTATTGGCAAAAGCGGCCCGGGTCATCCTTGGTGGTGCAAGTCTGGCATAGAACGGGTTGGTGGTCAACCATTAATTGGGAAGAGCCTTGTTTAAATCTAGGGACAAGCCCATTAGTTTTACCATGCTTTTTGCTAATTTTATCAAGCCCAATCTTGTGACCATGGAGTAAAGAATTGTACCTAAAAACAGCGAGGTCGGTGTGTGGTGGTCTGAAGTTTTTGGGCACTGAGTAACGTAATCCTGATACACTCAAGAATGGAAAACCACTGATGTAAGAATGAGATATTAGTATACAATTTTTAAGGTTTCTTCATTAAAGTGACCACATTATCTGTTCCTGTGCATGATGTAACAATGCATAATGTCTTTCATGTGCCATGGGCAAAGATTACCTGTACACATATAAAATCTGAAAGAAAATAGTAAATGCCCCCCCTTTACAAATTTAATGACAAATTAATACTTCAGAGATACCCAAAATTCCTCTTTATTATCATGCACAGATGCACACCAAGAAAATTTTGACTCTGTTAAATATTCAGCACTAGCCCTGCTCCCTAGCACCGCCCCAGCTTCACTGGACTACGGCAACACACTCTATGCTGGAATCTCAACCCACCTCACACAGAGACTCCAAACCATTCAGAATGCCGCCGCAAGACTCATGCTCAACCTCCCTCACCGCACCCACATCTCGCCTCAAATCAAATCAGAGCGTTCCACCAGAAACACTGCCATTTCAAGCTGCTCAACCATGCATTCAAGACCCTCCACAACATAGGACCTGCTTACCACAACCATGGCCTATATTTCTCCCAACCCATCTGACAACTGCAATCTAAGTTTTTCTCTCTCTCGCATCTAGACCACTCATTCACAGAAGCAGAGCTGGAGGTTGCGCTTTTTCCTACTTCGCAGCTAAGACCTGGAATGACCTCCTCCAACACATCAGGACCCCTTCTTCACTATTTGACTTCTGCAAGAAGCTGAAGACCTGGCTCTTCAACTAGCCATGCTGATGTCCTTCGGATGACCCACCCCTACTCTCGTTCGACCCTCCCATCTGCTCAAGCGCCTGGATACCCTCATGGGTGACATGTGCACTCAACAACACTAGATAACATAAGATAACAAGTGATGCTATGTTATAATATTTTACCAACATTTGTATAGCGCACGTCTGCTATTCATATGTTATTGTAGCACTTTTGGAGTCTGGCCATCCTTCACAGTTATCATTGGCCAAAGTCAAGATGGTCTATTCTCGCTGTTGACGAGTAGCGAAGATCAGCCTCCCTAGGATACTGTGTGTAATGGTTCATATTAAATACTGAGCAGAGCAGTATGTGCATCATCATGGCACATATTTTCTGTATGTGTCTGGATGTGTGTGCTGAAGGACTTTACCAATTGTGTTATTACACCGGATGTGCAATTCCCATTGCTTAACATGGGAATGCTGGGGCATATTATCAAGAATGGGCGTTACATTATCGCCGCTTTTATTGGCAGGAAACTGCCGATAAAGCGGCGATAATGGGCTTGATAATATGCTCTATGAATTCCAATCGAAGCCCATGTTAGATGTCTTTACATGTTAAGACATCTAACAGGGGCTTCGATTGGAATTCATAGAGCATATTACGTGGACAGGGCGTAATAAGATGGGATGTATGACGTTACAATGCACACTTTTACAACGCATACCTTTACAACGCATTTTTTACAATGCAACATCCATTACAACGCATTCCATTACAACGCATGCCATTACAACGAAATTTTAAAAACTACATTTACAACGCATTCCATTACAACGCATACTACCTTTACAACGCATACCATTACAACGCATTACATTACATTGCAAGTTTGGTAACTATTGGATAGTGTAGGGGTAAAATTTACTATTCTAACTCCAGGGGTTGCAACAGTAGGGCACGTGTTGGATAGTGTAGGGGTAAAAATTACTATTCTAACTCCAGGGGGTGCAACAGTAGGGTAAGTGTTGGATAGTGTAGGGGTAAAAATTACTATTCTAACTCCAGGGGGTGCAACAGTAGGGTAAGTGTTGGATGGTAATGTTATGCGTTGTAATGGTATGCGTTGTAATGACAGAGTTGTAATGACATGCGCTGTAGTGGTGTGCGTTGTAGTGTCATGCGTTGAAATGGTTGCGTTGTAAATGCATGCGTTGTAATGGATGTTGCGTTGTAAAAGTTTCATTGTAATGGTAGTACGTTGTAAAAGTTGCGTTGTAAAGGTTGTTTCCCAATAAGATGCATCACTGGAAGGTGAGGGATGTCTGGAGTTTGGAGATAGCTGTCTATTAGCCGTAGTGGATGCATGTGAGATATGCAGATTTGTGTTCTTTTGGGGGGTTTATTTGTGTCTTATTAATCTGGTGGCATGTGTGTAGCACTTATTCAGCATTAGTATGGTTTTGAAATGCAGACAGGTGTTCCATGGCGTTTCCCACAGGCTTTTGATGTTTCCATGACAGCGTGGAGTCTGAGTTGGCATAATGATGCATTCTTGGCCTTGTGCTGTGCTATGGTCCATCCCCAGTGAGGAAGCTCTGTCATTTTCACTGACCTCTGGGGGTGTGATTTTGGGGTTGGAGGGCTGAGGCATTTATCAGTTGCTTATGTGTCTTTAAGATTGATAGACTTGACATCCGGAGATGTATGTGTATCATTTTGCAATGATAAGTGCTGTCTGGATCAGAGGGAGACATAACTCTGCTGTATTCGGCCCGCTATCACACTCTTAAGACCTCAGTTTGTTCTTGTGGCTTCCCTTCGTCATCCTGATGCACTCCTCTTTCACAATTACCAAAATCTCTATTTTTCAATCCAATGCCCATTGTATTTTGAGGTCCCAGCTGCCTTCCCTGTTACCGATCAGGGATAAGACCAACCAATGTTTTTCAATAAAACCACAAAGGCTACTCATCAGGATCAATCTTGAATGATTTCACTTCTTTTGACTTCAAAAAAGGGCGAGAATAAAAGTCAACAGGGAGTCATTTTCTCTACTTGTGCATTTGGTGTCCTTATGTCTCTTCTTAACTCACTGAAGTCAGTATCTGTACCTAGTACTTCCTGGTTCACCACCACCATGGAGCGTGCACTTGAAGGGCCGTCTGCTGGATGGCGGCGCTCTGATCTTCACCAGTGTCAGTGGATTGGGCACAATATATTGGCTCATTTTTCAATATAACCAATCTTTTAAGCCACAGTTTAAACCAATTAACATGTCCATATTTTCTGAACCTTAAGTTATTCAGGACAATCTTGCACCTAGTACCTGTACAATGTAGAATAAACACTAACCAGGCAGTAATTGCTTTGTACGTGGATTATAGCAAGACCGTGATCGGTCTCACAAAGGATTTTCAAAAAACAGCAAAAAGCACAGCCAGATTGGTTCCAAATCGTATGATGATGTGGGGTCCCATCCTCTCTCTGCTCTCCACTGGTTCCGTTTCTAATCTGGTTTAATTGCTTTCGCATTTGTCAAGGGGTGCAGTATTTATTTGAACCGGTGGCTGTAGGTGCGGTCCACAGGCACTCATTTTTGGGGATTGGGTGCAAGAGAAAGATGGAAAAACAGGTATCAAATTGAGGAAAAATAACCTACAAGAGTGCGAGAAAGGAGCAGGTAAGGTATGTTGGTGGAAAAAAGAGACAAGAGGCAAAATCAAGACTAAGTAGCCTTAGTATTTAGCAACTCCGACATTGGGCAGCCGTGCTGGAGGGCTTTAGAGAAAAATCTGGGCCCTGCACTCAGTAGTTAATTTGTGAGAGAATGAGTGCCGGTGCCCAGAGCCCAGCTCCTGTGGGACTATTAAAAAGCGGCGGGCCGACTACCAAGATAACTGCATTGCCCCAATTCCCCTCTGGTTTCTCTATACCAATACCAGATGTTACTACCCCTTCATCTTTTTCTTGCAGGTCCCTGCTTTCTCCATTTGAGCCAGTTTTTCTTTCTCCTCCCCCTTCTTTCCCACTTGTGTGTTTTTACCTCTCTTGATTGGAATCAATATCTGATGATGAGAAATGAGTCCCAGTAACCAAATATGAGTGACGCTGGGACCCATCTTCAACAACCGGCTCAAAATAAGTCTTGCCTAAACTTATTATTTTGCAAATTGAGTAGTGAAGGAGCAACCTAATCTCAAGCACCTGTGTCCCTACAGAAGTGGATCCAGAAATGTGTTCTAACCTGGTCTCTTTTCTCTATACTTGCTCATTTGCTGCATTTCCGCAAACGTCTGAAGATAAAAAGCAAGAGGTTGTTCAATATTGTGTGGCACAGCAAATAGATGTAATCGCCCTCCTTTCATCTGAGAAAATATAAATGTAGGGGAAAGTCTAAAACATGGCTATTTGTGTTTCTGGGGTGGAGCGGACTAGGAGGTGCAGATTACTAACTTTCAATGCAACGTAGTGCAGCGCAGCAACTGAAGTTAGTGTGTTGCGTAAAAGCCAGGGAGCAGAAAAGTGGCCTATTTACTCATGTACAGCTCCTCCCTGTGTTGGCAGACGTTAGGCTGCATACTCCCGTGCAGTATAGTACAAGAGCATGTGCGTTCTATCCAGTATAGATGTTGTATGTGTTAACGCGGGGTTTCTGGTCTCTAGTTACCATACCAGATCCCTAATCCTGTCGACTGAATCGTTGGTACCTGTCATTGAGTAAAAGACAATCTACTACTAGGTTAGTCAATTAGGAAATTAAACCACTCTAAAGAACCACTTACCACTGGGAAAGGTTAAAAAGTTTTAATTCAAAGTCAAAAGTATCTGGAGATACAAACATCTCAGAATAAGATTCAAAAGGTACACAGGTATTAGTACAAAAAGGTACTCTCTAAATATTCTCAATCGACAAAAGGAAATTATCAAAACTATTTCAAAGAGCATAAGCGTTGCAAGAATCGCTGTGAGTTGCAACCTGAGAGTCATTTACAGAAAAGAAAAATACAAGTTAATCTGTCCCTACACTAGACTAAGTGACATCCCTACTTAACAAGATCTTTACCTAAAAAGGTGTCAGCCGTGGTGACTTCCAAAGAAGATCACACACTTCCCTTAGTCTTTGTCTCAAAATTGAAGTCTGTTAGTTCTCTATCTGCCTACCCATCCGCTCTCTTAGGCTCCTCAGATCATCTGCTCTAACTCTACCCCGGGGTGCTATCCCTAATACAAAATCACATTTCCAATAGGAACGCCCATGTCGACGCCTCTCACGTGGTACAGTTTTGAGCGGCAAACTCCGTACTGGTGCTCCTCTGGACTCTTCATTAAAGTTGACCTTGCTTCCCAGGCTTCTTCTTCAGCGAGACAGTACCCCCTAAAATTCCTGAAGACTCCTCCAGGCCTGCGCCTGGCTCTCTTGAACAAAGGAACCGTTCATCATGGTACTGATTAGGGCTCCTCGCACCTGCGACAGACACATGTACTGTGGGCCTTAAATTCCAACCTCCACCATATCTCGGACCATAAAACATGTGTAAGAATTCTCAGTCAGTGCCTAGCACATCTTTCCCCTAACGAGCACATTTAGATCAAAGAGAATGACTTGGTCTTTTCAGGCCTAGTTGATTTACACAAAGCGGGTCTCTGCCTTCTAAAACATTTCTTTTCTTTGGTTTAAACAGTATTTTAACTAACACGTATTACTATAGTATAATGCAACACATCTATATAAAACACATAATTTTAATACTATGCCTAATAATACATTTGCACTCAAATGACATTAGAATCCACGTCACTAAAAGTGTAGCAGCATCTTTCGTTTCCTGTGAAATGCCATGTGGCCTACACATTTTCATGGTTTGCAGAATTACATTTCGTTTCACTTAGTCATCTAACGTGTGACTCCAACATCATTTTAACATTTCTACAACCTCCACATTAGTTTTCCACACTTATATATGCATCTATTCTAATTAAAACAAACACTCATATATTTTCTCTATATAAATCGACACTCTTGTATATTCCACACTAAGCTAATACTACGTGCTTGTAAATATGGTGTACTTATACATTTTTCAGATTTTGTGCTCTCTCAGTCCCCCCTTTGATGACTTTCAGGAGTCATCACCATCAAAACAACATCTCTAAAATGTAGGATCTTTCAGACTGAAGTTGTTGCAATACCCCCCACGTTTCATTGTCTCTAGAGCCTTCAGACTCTTATATTGTGTATCCTGCATCGCAGTCAGTCTTTTCTCCTGTTCCCTCATGGATCTCTGCAACCTGTTTGCTCTATACCATTGGTACAGTCGCACCAATCCCCACAAAGTGATTACACAAATCACAATTATGATGATGGGTTTCAATATGTACCAAACGATACCCTTTCCTAGGTTGGCAAACCAACCTCCAACTTTACCCATTCCTTGACCTACTTTCTCCCACACATTTATCTTTGTCAGATCCTCAATTTCATGATGAATCGCAGTAATATTTCGTATGTACTTCTCTAAAGGTTTTGAATTGTCTGGAATGTAAGTACAACATTCCTGGACCTTCAAAGCCTTACAGACTCCGCCCTCTTTGGCTAACAGAACATCTAAAGCAAGTCGGTTCTGAAGAACCATTGCTCTTATCGATTGCATCTCTCCCTCCACCAGCATTAAGGATCTAGCAGTACTGGCAGATAACCTATCTACGACTGTAGCCAATCTTCTAATTTTGATGTCATTCAGTATCAATCCCAAGAGAGGGAATGCAGCACCGAATACATCCCCAACTACCTCTTCAGCACCTAGATCTCTTCTCCCTCTTGTTGGTGTCCCTCTCTTTGTCGTTTCTAGATTCTCAACATGGTATATTTTGGGGAAGACAATTGCTAAATAGCATGATCCGTACCAATTATCTGGTAGCTTCACATATGCATTTCTTCCACATACAAAATATACATTTGGAATTGCTTGCATCTCCTTCAAAAAATCTTTGGAGTAGTACTCCAATTGGAAAGCATGTTCACAACTGACTTGACCTACATACAGATTCTCATAATAGGAGTAACTTCTGTGAATGCACAATTTCCCCCGTTTCTCCTTGTCTAAAGCAATTGGACCAAAGCTACCCTTTCTTTGCTGTATCCTTTCTTCCTTGGTCCAATCTGTTTCCCATTGTCCTGAAGCTTTTAGAATCTTTTGCCTCCTGTATCTAGTATCCACCTGCCCTATAAACTTTTTCTCAATTTCTGACACTTGACAAGTCAGATTATTTCTTCGGGCATGTGAAGTATCTAACGTTTTCCATGGAATGAAAAATTTCTGTAACCTGTCTTCGTACTTGTAATAGTCCCACTTATTCAGATGCTTATAATTTGGGACCTCTGGCAATGTCGAGTCAAAATTCGAGAAATAATACTCAAACCCATCTCGTCCATAGAATATGCTCAACAACAAACTACATGTGATTCCATACGTCAATGGAAGATGATGGTATCTGATACCCTCATCCACAGAAGCTGGTAATTGCATACAAACGTAGCAATTCTTCGCCTCCATGACATCAATGTATTCGTATAACAACTTGGCATAAGCATTTGACATAAAGTTCCCCTGTGATTCGTCAACATGTAATCTTTTGATCTCATCATCTAGCAAAGCCTTTTCTTTCTCAGTGTTTTCTCCTTTTACCTCAGCAACAGTGGTAGGCTTTTGTGTTGATGCTTTCTTTGTTTCTAATCTTGCCTTTGTTTCGTTCTCATGTCCCACTATATATGATATAGTAACTACTAAAACTATAAGAGAAATCACTACCACTAAAAGTGTGCCTACTATGCATTTTGCCCTGCGGTTCGGGTTGCCAGTCTCCATGATCTCAAACAGTGTAGCTCTGATTGTCGGTCTCAGCAAAGTCTCTTACTTCTTCTCAATGTCCCTTTTGCTTTGCACAAAGACTCTCTTCCTTTGAATCACAATGTCTTTCTTTGAACCACACTTGAAAGCTGACAATTCTCTCCCGCAAGAACAGTCATTAAGTTCTGTAGCAATAGACAACTCTAGCCCTTCTCCATCCACTAAAAGGAAAGTCCCTAATTCTTTCTTCTTCCACTCAGCGCTAGGTTATCTTCCAATCAATATTTACAAAGTTCTTTACAAAGTCTTTTTAGCAATCTGAAACTATGCGTGTTCCCAGAAGTTCCACCACTAGCTCAAATATTTCCATACGGAGAAGGACTCCCTCCAGTATTGGACTCCTTGAACAGCAACACGGAAACTCAACAGTCTCAAATATCAATTTTCTTATTCCACTCAGGAGAGGAGGATAGACGATGTTGAGTGTCAGCAGTCTTTCGACCTCCAATCCTGGCAACAGGAATCTTATTTCCACTTTGATGATTGGGTCAGTTCTGGTCAGGGTCACTTCCCTCACCCTCCCAGCTCTGCGTCCCTCGGACATCTGCAGCGAGGTAGGTCCACTCAGGTGTAGAGTATCTTCTGCTAGGCACTCGTACTCTCCTTGATCTCCTTAGACCCTCCTGCTCTTGGTCCGATACTTCTTCTTCCAGATCCGAGTCTTCGGATATAGGAGCAAGAGTTTCTTCTCGAGCTAGCTTCAGGCTCGGCCTCCTTCTTCTTTCAGGCCAAGTAGCTGCCCCACTTCTTGTTCTCTTATTGCTTTCCCTCCTGCTCGGTTCCTGATCACTCTGTTCCTGATCTGTTTCCAAGTCACATTCACAACTGCTCTCTCCTTCTGTTGCAGCTTCAGTTTCGCTACCGCCTTGCCCTTCTTCTTCTGGATCTGCAACGCTCCCAACTTCTTCAGACACCCCCACAGCTTGACTGATCCCCTCTAATGGTTCACCATCTTCAGCTGTATTCTCATCCGTGAGAGGAGCTGTTTCTTCCAGGGGTGCTGGAACTCTTCGGGTGTGGGAAGCGTGTATCCAATTCGGCAGGCCTCCACACTTGACAGCCGTATTCGTGGTCAGTATGACCTGAAAAGGTCCTCTCCAGCGCACGTCTAGGCAGTTTTTCCGGACGTGTTTCTTCACCAGCACCCACTCTCCTGGGCACAGGTCATGACACAACTCTCTTGAAGATGGGACCTCAGCAGCCTGCACCTGGAAGGACACAGAATGAATGGCGTCAGACAGTCCTTTGCAGTAATCCAGGATCAGGTCATCTGTAATGTTTAATAGTGTCGCAGTTGGTACAGAAGGAAGCCTCATTGCCCTCCCCATCAGCACCTCGTGTGGAGAGAGACCTGTCCTCCGGTCGGGTGTGCTGCGCATGCTCATCAACACTAAAGGCAAAGCATCTGGCCAACTCAAGGAAGTTGAAGAACACACTTTGGCAATTCGACACTTTAGTGTCCCATTTATCTGCTCCACAATTCCTGAAGCCTCTGGTCGATAGCTACAGTGCAACTTCTGATCAATGTTCAATGCGGCACAGAGCATCTTCACAATTTCACTGTTAAAATGTGTTCCTCGATCAGATTCCAGAGAGCCTGGCACCCCGTAGCGCGGGATCAATTCTCTAAGTAACAGTTTTGCTACGGTGAGTGTATCGCACCTACGTGTAGGGTATGCCTCGACCCATCTGGAAAATATGCATACAACCACCAACACATACCTAAGGCGGTTGACTCTAGGCATTTCAATGAAATCTAATTGCATTCTGTTGAAAGGCCCCCCAGACCTCCCAATGTGACTCATGGTAACTGGTGTTCTTTTCCCTACATTCAGTTGCTGACATGTGACACATCTCCTACAAACTGCTTCTGCTGCAATCCTGAATTTTGGGCAATACCAAGTTTGCCTAAATACTCTCAGCATGGCATCCCTTCCTAAGTGTGTCGGACCATGTATTTGTCGTGCCATTGGATTCACTAATTCCTCCGGTAACACTGCTCTTCCATCTGCTGAAACCCAAAAATCCATTTCACTTCTCACACAACCTGCTACTTCCCAGGACTTTTTCTCTGACTCAGGTGCATTTTCTTGCATTTGTTTCAGATCTTCCCATGTATCTACGGTCTCTAACATTATCTGGACTTCTGTTTTTTCTTTTGCCCCACCTACTTCCACCTCCGTGAAAGTATACCCTTGCTCTGCACAATAGCGGGCAACTTCATCTGCATACCTGTTTCCTTGGGACACAAAATCTGTATTTTTAGTGTGAGCTATACACTTGACCACTGCAATTTCAGCTGGACCTTGTAATGCTTCTAACAGTTGTCGTACAAATTCCCCATTTCTGATTGGCGAACCAGAGGAGGTCATGTAACCCCTCTGAGACCACAATTGCCCGAAATCATGAACTACCCAGAAACCATACTGGCTATCGGTATAGATGGTGACTCTCTTTTTGCTACCTGCTATACAGGCACGTGTCAATGCAATGATTTCTGCTACCTGAGCGGAGTGTACTCCTTCCAGGCAAGCGGCTTCCACAACTCCAGTAATGGTGCAAACAGCATAAGCTGCTCTCAACCGACCAGTATCGTCTCTTAAGCATGAGCCATCAACAAAGTAAATTTCATCAGGGTCGATCAATGGCTCATCCACAATATCTGGTCTGGGCTTCGTGCATAGTTCAGTCACATCTAGGCAATCGTGATCTTCACATTCTTCGCCTTCTATATCATTAGGAAGTGGCATCAATGTAGCAGGATTCAAGACCGAGCACCTCTTAAGGGTCACGTTCTCTGCAGCAAGAATAACTTGCTCATAGCGTGTGAGCCTACTATTGGTCAAGTGCTGCGTCTTGGTCCTAGTCATTAACAATTCTACAGAATGCGGTACATACACCACTAATTGATGTCCCATGACTATGTTCTCACACCTCTCAATGCTGACACCTGTTGCAGCAACGGATTTGAGACATCCGGGCAACGCTGCGGCTACCGGATCTAATGTAGCCAAAAAATATGCAACTGGTCTACGGGCATTTCCGTGTACTTGCACCAACACTGATAACGCACATCCTTCTCTTTCACAGCAGTATAATGAAAAAATCCTCTCATAATCTGGCATTCCCAAAGCCGGAGCACGACACAAGTCCTCTCTCAGTTGTAGGAACGCCATTAGGCACTCGTTGCCCCATGGTACCGGATCACTCACCTCCTTGTGCGTCAGTTTCTGTAAAGGTTTTGCTTTCAGTGAAAAGTTAGCTATCCACTGTCGGCAGTAACCAACCATTCCTAAGAACATCCTAACTTCTCTCTGTGTCGTTGGCGCATTCATTTTCATGATGGCCTCTATCCTGTCTGGAGACACCTTGCGCTTCCCCTTCTCTATTCGGTGACCCAGATACTGTACTTCTGTCAGACAGTACTGTAATTTGTTCGGAGATACCTTATGTCCATTCTCAGCTAAATGATTCAGTAAAGCAACGGTGTCTTCCTTACAAGCTTCCTCTGTTTCTGACGCAACAAGTAGGTCGTCTATGTACTGGACCAGAACCGAGTTCTGTGGCAATACCAGACTTTCAAGGTTCTTCTTCAACAGCTGACTGAAGATCGAAGGGCTATCTGTGAACCCTTGTGGAATTCGACACCATGTTAAGGCGCGATCTTCCATTTTAAATGCAAAAAGATACTGACTGTCCTCATCTAATGGGATGGAAAAGAAGGCTTGACAAAGGTCTATCACTGTAAACCACTCAGCTTGGAATGGTATTTGAAACAGTATCACTGATGGATTCGGTACCACTGGACAACATGAAACCACAATGTTGTTAATCTTTCGAAGGTCCTGAACTATTCTGAACTTCCCACTAGGTTTCTGCAAACCCATAATCGGGGAGTTACATGGACTACCCACGATTTCTTTCAGTATTCCCTGTTGAATCATTGAGTCAATCACAGGTTTTATTCCTGCAATCGTTTCCTGGGACAGTTTATACTGAGGCGTTCTTGGAAATTCAGCGTTTGGTTTTATCATGATCTTCACTGGTTCCACCCCTTTGATCAGTCCTATCTCTTCCCCAGTAAAATCCCATACTTCAGCTGAGACAGCATCTCTTAGGTCACAAGGAAGGTCTTCCACAGTCAGAGTAGGATACAGTTCTATATATGTTTTCTCATTGGCAATCTTAAAGGTAGCATCATCATCTGCGGTCTGTACCTCCACACCCTGAGGGGTGCAGTATATGGCGCAATTCAATTTGCACAACAAGTCCCTCCCTAACAGACATACAGGACTAGAATCACATACCACAAACTGATGTTCATTTGTGTAATTCCCTATTTTCACTGACACTGGTTCTGTCAAAGGACTAGTCATTCTTCTATTTGCGACTCCAACCACCTAAATTGTTTCCCCCGACATTGGTAGGTCAGGAACCACTGCTGATCTCAGAGTTGATCGAGTAGCTCCAGTATCCACCAAGAATGTCATCGGGCACCCTGCTACCTCTGCCTCAACAAACGGCCCTCTCTGATCTACTTCTAGAACTGCCCCGAGGGTACAGTCCTCTTCTCTGTTCACACGTTGACCGGTCATTGGGTCAATGTAATAACATTTTTCTTCTTCAATAAAAAGAGGCATTTGTTTATAGACTTTTCCCCCTGTCGCAATCTTCGGTGGCTGTGGAAACTGAGCTCGTGGAGCCGAAGTCCCCCCTTTGACCACCTTGCTTCCTGAGACTGTCGCCCTTTGAACTGGAACCTCATAAACTTCCTGTTCTAATTCTAGTTCTCCACTTTCAGGGTTAAAGGGACACTCGCGTCTCCAATGTCCCACCTGGTGACACTGGTGGCACTTTGTCGTTTTCTTTAAAGTGGCAAAATCTATTCTAGGTCTCTGACTTTCTTCACTATCCTTGTTCTGACCATTCGACTTCCGTCCCATTGTCCCCGTTCCCTGTTTCTGCTGTCCGCCCTTTCCGGCTGACTGCATCTGTACCACCATCAGCTTCTCCTTCATTTTCTTTGTCTTGGAATCTATCTCATCGCTACAGTATCTGGCATACCTTAAAATTTCATCTAGTGGTTTGTTTTGCCAATAAATTAAATGTTGCTGAATCATCAAACAAATATCAGGTCTCAACCCCAAAACAAACTTTGACACAAACTGTCCTATATCTTTGGGATCCATTACATCGAGTCCACTGTATTGTTTGAATGTTTTCAACAACCTTTCATAGAACTCATGAACTGTCTCCTTTGGTTCTTGTCTTGTTCGGTCTATTTTTACCCAATCTATGTCCTGGGGTGGTACCTTATCTTTCAGCCAAGTTATTACCCTTTCATACTTTTGCATGACAATTTCAGATGGTCCATTTGTCTGAGTATCCCTCACTGGTTCAGTAGTTGGCCATTCAACACTAGTCTTGCACGATGTCCACAAGTCAGATGGGACCACAATGTCAAACAAAGTGTTCAAATCAATCCACAATACTTTCGAGATCTTTACAAACCTTTCTACCTGCTTATACCACTCTACTGGATTGTCCCTTAACTTCGGAAATGAGTTGGTAAATGCAGCTAAATCTCCTCTACTCCAGGGTACATGTACATAATTCCCATTCGATATTTCTCGCAAAGGGAATGCCTCCATCTGCATTACCCTTCCTTCCGGAGTCATCACACTTGTGCTCCTCCTGACAGTACCCCTTTTGGACCATCTCTCTTCCCATTTGTCCAGATCTCTCCACACTCTTATCCCTGCTATCAACTCCCTACTGTGTGTTTTTAATCCTGTAGTTCTCTTCTCATCTAAGTCTTGATCTGAATACTGCAACCTATGGTTATTCTGTAATGTTCTCGTTTTGGACAAGTCTACCATGTACTTGTCTGCCAGTCCAGACAGTTTCTCATGAATTGCCCTTGCCTTTCGGGTAACATCCTTTGCTATGAACAGTAACTCATCCTGTTCATACAAGTCAATCCTTTCTAAGGGCAACGTCCCATCTATTATCTCATCCAGGTCAGATTTTAATCTAGTGACATCGAGTCTTTTGGCCTTTATTGCAGCTCTCAGTATACTAGTTCTAGGGGGTCCATTCACATCTCTCCCATCCCAGCTCCGAGTCCTACGTCTAGGCTCAGGCGAGTTATGGGGAGTCCTCCCTTGTTCCCATCTCTCCAGGTCCCATGCAGTTCCATCCTCTCTGGGTGTATAGTGAAACACTTTCCCATTTCTCGTAGTCCCACCAGTCCCATCCTGCATGATTTCCCTAGATGCATGGTAAGACATTCCATTTATCCCCCTGTCCTCGTCATTTGCCGGTGGTCCCTGATCTCTCGACCCATGGCAAGATCCTTCACTGTTCCCCGTGCTCCCGCGACTCCAGTGCTGTATACTCTCATTAGGTGCATGGTGCGTACATCTAAACCTCTCTCTGTATTCTTGAGTCCGCTGATCTCCCTCGCTTTGGATGAGACGAGGTGTCTCTCCACATCTTGTACTCCTCTCCCTGCTCTCTTGCTCATTCCCACCGTCAGTATGACGTATAACCCCTCTACTCTCCGGCCTGTTACCTTCACACTCTTGACTACTTGCACTAGCCCCGCAGTGAGACAATGTTCCGTTGCCTCGGCTTCCCCATTCTGCTTCTGTTCTAGGTCTGCTGGTTGGTGCTTCTGTGGACCCCTCCCATTCTCTCAAATCGACCCTCAGCTCCTTAAAGGATTTCGGATGTGGTCCCCTTAGGTCCATCGGTCCTCTTTGACCCCCCTGCTCTGTTGCGGGACTCACTGTCGGTTCGAATGGGGTGTTCCACGTTACCGGTCCTGGCAATTGCTTCCAGGCATTTGTCATGTCATTCCTCCTTTCCATCTCAACCCTTTCACTGTCTAACCGTATCTGTTCTTCCTCTCTCCCATTCTCTGGGTTGTAAATCGATACTATGGGTCCTATGGTAACGGGTACTTGGAGAGCATCTGGCAATCTACAAGGTTCCGCCCTCTCTGCGGTTGGCGTTTTCTGTACCACAAACCTTCCGACTACACTCTGTGCTGCACTATGTTGAGGTGTCTCCCCACCTTTGATAGGTGTCCATTCCGATATAGGAAGTGGTACATACCCCTCTATGGCAGCCCCATCTTCCCTTGCGAGTCCTCTACTTTTTACCTCCCCAACTCTCGGAGGCGGTCTATCTATCAATAGTCTATTTATCAAGTTGTCCTCCGAGTCGCTCTCCTCATCTTCTTCCATGAGTGTCTTTTCACCTGCCACCTCTCTCACTGGGTACAACTTACCCACCTCAATAGCCTGTACCCTCCACCTCTTGGCGTCCTCATCCCATTTGGAATCTCGCACTGCTCTTACTGATCGCGTCAGCCTTTCTTGACGCCTATTCAGATTCCTATCGTGCGCCGCCCTAATCCATGCGTTAAGGGCCTCAAACTGGGTCGGTCTAGGCGGGGGTTTCAATGTGGACATGGTTGCTTTTAGCCGATGTAACACCTCTAACTTAAACGTCCCATACTTTGGGAACGACATTTCCTCATTCCCTTCCGTAAGCTTGTTCCAGTACCCAATCCATAATATCGTATGCAGCCCAACATTCGCTGCCATATAATGAGCCGGTGTACCCTCTGGCGGTGCCTCTTGCCCGTAAAAAGACTCTCTCCTTTTTCTTTTAAAAATATCCTTCAAACATTTAAAACACTTCATTTTCAATCTACTAGTTTCTGTTTTCTCCGGTTTGTTTACTTCCTGATGACAATCCAACAATCTCAGCTCGGTTCTCGCCAACTGGCCTATCAGAACGCGACTTCCCACTGACGTCGCACCAGCCGCCCAATCCCGTCGCGGCTCTTGCCGACGTCACACCAACCGTCCTATCGCGTCGCGGCTCTTCACTCGCCACCCTATCTCAGCGCGGCTCTTGCTGACGTCACTCGTCCTCCTTCGCAGCAGTTCCCCTCCTTTTTCAGCTCGTCTCCGCGTTTATGCATGCGTCCCATTCATACTTCGAAAAATGATTACTTCCGTCCAAGCGATCACTTTTCTTTGACTGTACGCCCACAGTCACTCTGTAATTGTCACCTTAACTGGCGAAATGTCTTTCCGTTTCCAGACAATCGCCTTCTCTGATAGGTTACTTACACACAGTAACTTTCGACCAGCGTCCGTTACTCACACACTCACTCACGCGTTCCCCCTATCTCGGTTCCACGGACGATCAATGGTACCTCATGACCCCCGTACTATGGTTGACAACTACTCTGGATGTTCGATACACCCGAACCACTTAAGCTCTACCTTGAACTTAAGATTTTTACCAGGTTGCGCGCGCTCACAACCTTCTCACAATCACGCTACAGGCATTCAACTCCGCAAGACATTACAATACAAATACAACACAAAACACCGCAATCTGTTCACGCATGACCCTTGTTATACTCACTCTCCTCCGATACTGCTGCTTTTCTCGCACCGTCAGCACCCTCTTCGGCACGCGATTCTTCCGCTGCTCATCTCTCGATGTCTAGCTCTTGGGGCCTTGGGGTAAGCTAACCTAATCTAGATTACCTTCCTCAAGAAGATAACCATCCTACACTGCTACCAACTGTTAACGCGGGGTTTCTGGTCTCTAGTTACCATACCAGATCCCTAATCCTGTCGACTGAATCGTTGGTACCTGTCATTGAGTAAAAGACAATCTACTACTAGGTTAGTCAATTAGGAAATTAAACCACTCTAAAGAACCACTTACCACTGGGAAAGGTTAAAAAGTTTTAATTCAAAGTCAAAAGTATCTGGAGATACAAACATCTCAGAATAAGATTCAAAAGGTACACAGGTATTAGTACAAAAAGGTACTCTCTAAATATTCTCAATCGACAAAAGGAAATTATCAAAACTATTTCAAAGAGCATAAGCGTTGCAAGAATCGCTGTGAGTTGCAACCTGAGAGTCATTTACAGAAAAGAAAAATACAAGTTAATCTGTCCCTACACTAGACTAAGTGACATCCCTACTTAACAAGATCTTTACCTAAAAAGGTGTCAGCCGTGGTGACTTCCAAAGAAGATCACACACTTCCCTTAGTCTTTGTCTCAAAATTGAAGTCTGTTAGTTCTCTATCTGCCTACCCATCCGCTCTCTTAGGCTCCTCAGATCATCTGCTCTAACTCTACCCCGGGGTGCTATCCCTAATACAAAATCACATTTCCAATAGGAACGCCCATGTCGACGCCTCTCACGTGGTACAGTTTTGAGCGGCAAACTCCGTACTGGTGCTCCTCTGGACTCTTCATTAAAGTTGACCTTGCTTCCCAGGCTTCTTCTTCAGCGAGACAGTACCCCCTAAAATTCCTGAAGACTCCTCCAGGCCTGCGCCTGGCTCTCTTGAACAAAGGAACCGTTCATCATGGTACTGATTAGGGCTCCTCGCACCTGCGACAGGCACATGTACTGTGGGCCTCAAATTCCAACCTCCACCATATCTCGGACCATAAAACATGTGTAAGAATTCTCAGTCAGTGCCTAGCACATCTTTCCCCTAACGAGCACATTTAGATCAAAGAGAATGACTTGGTCTTTTCAGGCCTAGTTGATTTACACAAAGCGGGTCTCTGCCTTCTAAAACATTTCTTTTCTTTGGTTTAAACAGTATTTTAACTAACACGTATTACTATAGTATAATGCAACACATCTATATAAAACACATAATTTTAATACTATGCCTAATAATACATTTGCACTCAAATGACATTAGAATCCACGTCACTAAAAGTGTAGCAGCATCTTTCGTTTCCTGTGAAATGCCATGTGGCCTACACATTTTCATGGTTTGCAGAATTACATTTCGTTTCACTTAGTCATCTAACGTGTGACTCCAACATAATTTTAACATTTCTACAACCTCTACATTAGTTTTCCACACTTATATATGCATCTATTCTAATTAAAACAAACACTCATATATTTTCTCTATATAAATCGACACTCTTGTATATTCCACACTAAGCTAATACTACGTGCTTGTAAATATGTTGTACTTATACATTTTTCAGATTTTGTGCTCTCTCATATGGGAAGGGGACTCTTCCAGTTAAACAAAACATATGCTTTCATACATTTCCCCCTTTCTATTTATGCTGTATAGAGCAGCACCCAGGCAAAGTTGGGAAAATTGGCGGAGTTTTAAAACCTGTTCCACAGTTACGCCTTCCTAGTGGAGGTGTACGTTTTTGGCACAGATTCCCGTCTGCCAATTTTAGTAGATAGGGATGTGCGGCAAAACCCAAGGGTGGTTGTTTGTGAACACCCCTTTCCACCCACGGAACACCTCCTTGAAGCAAAGTCACGCATAGCACTACTTTGTGCTATTTTGGCCAGCTTACCAATGCAGACATGATTTGTGTCGGAAAGCAAATACCACCACAGCACTTTTGCGGCGGTTTTGCATTACAAAAGCAAGAGAAAACGTGGAAAGTGCTAGTGAATCAGCTCTGCCTGCATTGTTTCCGTTTCGTTTTTGGGTTTCGCCTGCCGAAGGCTGCGCTCTGCGCAGCTTTTCGGCACAGGCGAAATCCTTTGCTTTCAATAAAGAACTCGGGAACGTCCCCCGGCTCCCATTGGCTAGCTCCATAAATGGAGGCTAGCCATTGGGTGCCGGATCTGTCCGTCAAGGCCGGACCAGATTCGGGGGCGTTCCCGAGAATTTTTCTCTTTTGCCCACGTCATGCGGCGGTGGGCGGGGCTTTTTTTTGGGCTGGTTGAGGTTTTTTTTGGCCATTTGGCGGCCGACCGCCGGCCGAGGAAGTCCAGGCTTGATTGACCCCTATGGCCCCACTGCTCCGCACCAGGACTCACCCCCCCCCCTGCCGCATGTATCTGAAGGAGCTCTGAGGTACCGGAGATGGGACGGTGATGAATTACGTTCCTTTCCCGCCCCCCCCCTCCTCCCGCTGTCCATGCGCCGTTCCACCCACCTCTGCCTGAACCACGTAGCCTCCACGCTTCCCTGGTCCCCGAGAGAAACAGCCTACAGCCCGCTTCCTCCAGCCGCTCCCGCACAGCGCAGCTCATGGAGGAGGATGAGGTGATCCTGCGCCGCCTGTGCAGCCCCCGGGAGTGCGGGTCGCCTTTGCGAGCTCTGCTCTCCCGCACGGCCCAGCGCAGGGGCCGGTTGGACTTTTCGCAGCGCGCGGGCCTGTCTCCGAGACTGCGGGACGGAGCACAGGCTGCTGAGTGTGCAGCTGCTGGGTGCCCTGTGTGAGGGGGGCGAGTCCGACCTCGAACCCCTGCGTCTTGCTGTTCTGCCCGAGCTTCTGCGGGCTCTGCCAGAGGAGAACGAGGCGCTGCAGCGGGAGTCGGTGCACGCGCTGCAAGTGCGCCTTAAACACAGCCTGCGACCACAGGACTTACTACGAGCACTGGTGGAGCACGGTCTGGAAAGCCCCGAGCCCAGTGTCCGCACCTCAGTCGCCCTGCACCTTCCGAGCCTTCTGCTTCCTCGCCCGCTTAAGGGGTAGGTTATGAAGAAAGCACAGAGGTCACTTGCCAGGTGAAGTTTGGCGGAACGATCTTAGCCTTTCAACTCCCAGGTCAGAGGCACGGGCAGGATGAGATGCAAGATTCGCCCCACTCCCCTCCCCCAGACAGGGTGCAGTGAAACCGCAGCTGACAGACATTTGATAGCTTCATCTCATAAATGAAGATGAGGTGCAGATGACAGACATTAGCAGAACGAGGTGCAAGCTTCATCTCACAGGTGAAAGGAAATGGCATGATGGGGTGCACTGTAACCGCCATCTCACGGGTGAAGACCAGGTACTTGGCGGAAATGTTTTTGAGAAAAGTACAAAAGAGGTAAACGTGAACACTGGAGTGTGTGGGCTCGGAGAGGAGTGAAAGCACGGCCGGGCACCTCTCGCTGCCCACGGAAGCTTGTCTTGTTCAGTGGTCGTGCCTGCAGGCTACCCGCAGGGCACACCAGCAGAAAGTCTGAGTTAATTGTGTCTGCCGCCCCTCTCCTCCCAGCTGCGAATACTTTATTGCAGCTTTTTCCTTTCCCTCATTCCCCGTGGGGACTCCCTGTCCACTCCTTGATTTGTAGGGGCCCCTCTCCGCCCACTACAGCCTGTTTTCTCAGACGTCCTCTCATTTGGCGTGCTTGTTTTCCCAAGCAGCCCCCCTGGTGGTCCCAGCTCTGGGGGGGTTGGAAAGCAGCCCCTCGCGGGTCAGCCCCGGTGCATGTTGGTATGTGTGTGTTTTCCTCGGGAGGGGTGGGGGCAACGTCATCTCTGCGGAGATAGGGGGCGCCTGTGCTCTGGTGAGTCTGCTCTCACTTTGTCCTTTCCTAACCCCGCCCCCTCCGCCACGCTTTCCCTCCCGAGTGTCACTTTTGTTTGTGAAAGGTGAAAGGCCCCCAAGTGCGCGTCCATTCACACATCCCCCGGCCCTTGGTGTCTTGGCTGTGGAGAGAGCTCCGCTGCTGAGCTACAGGTCCGAGCACTCGGGGGCAGGCGAGGGGCAGGGAGAAGCAGGGCATGAGGAGCGAGGGCACAAACAGGGCAGGGCACGAGGAGCCAGGGCAGGAACAGGGCAGAGGTAAATGACAGGCGAAGGGAAGGGCACACGGGTTAGAAAGTGATTAAAGGTAGCCGACAGGCGTCAGAGAGGGGCGGAAAGGGCAGAGGTGCAGGACAGGTAGTGAGCAGGAGGGGGACAAAGTGGCAACAGGAGCAGGGTGGAGAGTTTTAAAGTAGGGGCGATGTCGTGTTAGCAGAGTTAAGACCTCCGTCTGGCACTCTACCACCGTCTCGACACTCTACCACTGCCCGCACTCTACAACCGTCTCTACTCTCGACCTCCGTCCCGCACTCTACAACCGTCTCTACTCTCTACCATCTTTCCGCACTCTACCACCGTCCCTACACTCTACCACCATCACTACACTCTACCACCGTCCCTACACTCTACCACCGTCCCTACACTCTGTTTCTATTCCTAAACACGACCCCTGTCCAGGCTTTACCCCTGTTCTCTCACTCCAGTTTCCTCTACACAACCCCCTGTTCTACCAGAGCGCTTCCTGCCAGGGCACATCTCCGGGGCTGCTGCCTCACCCCCTCCCAACTCCACGTATGGATATCTACCCCACGAGAGTCAGTGCAAGGTACCTCTGCCTGCCTGTATAAAATGTGTCCATATGACGCCTGCTTTAAATGGGACTGCGGTGCATGTGTAACACGGGCACCTGCCCCGCGAGGGTCAGGTCTGTGCACTTGCCGTCCCGGTAAAATGCATTTCTAACCTACCCTCGTGAATTGCACACCTGTTCTGCTTGTTTGGCACGCACACACCAGCCGTGCTTGTGTGAAATGTACCTCAGTCCTGTATGTGTGATGTGCCATTCTGTCCGTGTGAAGTGCACCTCTTCCCTGCCTCTGTAAAGTGCACCTCTGCCTGTCTGTGATGTGCACCTCTGCCCGTGTGAAGTGCACCTCTTCCCTGCCTCTGTAAAGTGCACCTCTGCCTGTCTGTGATGTGCACCTCTGCCCTGCCTGTGATCTGCACATAATCCCTGCATGTGTGAAGTTCACCTTTTCCCTGTTTGATGTGCATCTCTGCCCTGTCTGTGTAAAGTTTACCTCATCCCTGCATGTGTGAAGTGTCCCTCTGCCCTGTCTATATGGAATGTATCTGTGTGAAGTGCACCTTTGTCCTGTCTGTGAAGAGCACCCCTGCCCTGTCTGTGTACCTCAGCACTATCTGTATGAAATTTGCCTCAGTGCTGCCTGTGTGAAGTGCATCTATGTCCTCTCTGTTAAATGTACCTCAGCCCTGCCTATGTGAATTTTTTTTAAACATTTGTCTGTGAAATGTACCCCTGCCTTACCTGTCTGAAGTGCACCTCTGCCCTGACTGTGTGAAGTTCACTTCTGCCGTGCGCCCTTGCACTGCGAAGTTGGAAAGATCACCTCGGGATCTCCGTTCATTACGATTTCTCTTGGTTTTGATTCAGGTGACCTCCGCAGTCCATTGTCTTGAACATATAGAGGTGTAAAACAACCACAAATAGCTGCCAAGTTTTACATTTGCTTAGTGTGACATAGCTGTGCCTACAGAGAGCTGTGTGGCTATGTGTGTGTGTGGCTCTGTGTGTATGTGTGTGGCTCTGTGTGTGGCTGTGTGTATATGTGTGTGGCTGTGTGTGTGTGTTTGGCTCTATGTGTGTGTGTGGCTCTGTGTGTGTGTGTGTGCAAATGCAATAGGTCTCGCATTTGCGGGAGATTAAGCTATTGGCATTGTAAATAACAATGCCATTTATTTATCTGTTTTCAAAACCAACACATAAATAAAAAGTTTGTCATTTACAATGCCAATAGCTCTAACTTTTACAAAGGTGAAACCGTTGCATTGTAAATGCTTGTTAACTTTTGCTGCTTGCAGATGTTCTTATCTGGTAGCACCCGCCGTGGGTGATCTAAATCTTCTAAATAAATAAATACTGTAATTCTCGATAATTGGGAAAACTAAACTGACATTCATACTAAGACCCATAGCAGCAGGACTTTAAAAGAACTTCAGTGCTTCATTCACAAGTGATCACGGGAGGCATTTTGACTAATGCCGGTCAATTAATATATGGTGTAATAGAGAGGCTTTTTTTTCTAAAGCAATTTTTTAATCTGCAGAACGATATGAAATTATTCAGCCACCAAATAAGACGAAACGAGTTCCTATGATGTCTTATTACTGAACTGTAATCCCTTCGGGGCTTTCAATATCTGTGGCAATTTTAAAGTAAGATAACTTTAATTGTTAGATTGATTAAAGCTTTACTTAATTACTCGGGTCATTCTGAGACCCTTAAAGGATACAAAAAAGAGCACTTACGGCTTGAGAGGATTACATTTTCTAATCAGGGTTTGGTGACTCGGTATGGGGCGAACAGACACCACTCTTCACACTACCACTGATTCATGAGTGAGTCCAGACATGGGCAGAGTGTCCTCCAACTTGGAAAGAAGTAATTGGATCAGAAGGGAGTTGTCAGCAGAGGGCTCTAGGCCTTGAGGGAGTCACACCAGGGAAATGTTTTGAAACACAGGCATTGACTTCATCTCAAAGAGGCATTGAGGTATTGAGGCGGATACCCCGATGCCCGGTCCCCTCATTCCTTTAAATACAGAGAGGTGCTGTGGCCTAGTGCAGGTTCTGAGTCCCAACATAGGGGTCGATTAGGATGGCGGGGGCAATCCGTCCGCCATCCTCACTCAAATGACCCCCCCCCCGCCACATTAGGATGACTGGGGGTCTGCGGCGGACGGGAAGACCGTCCGCCCCTTTTCCGCCGCTGTCGCCTTGCAACCGTGGCGGAAAAGGTCTAATATGGTGGCGGGCTTTGGGGAATGCCTTTCCGTGGCGCAGTGCCGCCACGGAAAGGCATACGGTCTTTACTTTGGGGGCCCGTTGCGGGACCTCCGCTATTATGGCGGACGGTCCCTTGCCACGACAGGATGGTGGACGGACATTCTGTATGTAACAATTGGATGGAAGACAGAATCACAATGGGCGGGGTGGGGTTGCTTTTGTGCTCAGAGGAAGAGTGCAAGGCAGCCCCATCAGGGAGTTGAGGCTTCTCGCAGGGGAACAGCTTTGTTCCCCAATGCCCAAAAGTATGGACAAAAGGTATTCGTAAAAGTGATCATCACGGACAACGGACGCGAGATCCAAATCAGGGGCGTCTGTGAAATTTACAGAAGATGGGTCACCCTACTTGAAGGTTAGACTGGCAGGCACCAACTCCAGCCTGGGTCAGCACATCCGACGGCAGCTGACTGGCAGGGCTGAAGCCCGTTCTGCCCAATGGGTGTTGCGCGCCTGGTCACTCTAGGGTTTGCTAGCAGAGACTGCACAGCCTACCAGACCAAGGGAGCAACATTCGCACCCGCTTCAAAAGTGACGTAACAAAACTTGAGCCCCCCCTCCTGCAAAGTACAGGGAGGGGGCCCCCACATGCCAGACCCAGTTAGGAGCTCTCAGGCCAAGGGCCCGAGGCCCGTACACTGTGCCTATGGTGAATACGGAGCTCAGCCCACCACCGCGGGGGCTGCAGGGACTATTTTTACACCACTGCTCTTCTTATGTTCCCTAGTTGTTCTTGTGCTTTGAAAACACATTTTTATGTCTCACACAGCTTCCAGAATGAGAAATGTATCTCCGGTAGTAATGTGTTTTCCATTGCACTGCCTTCATTATATACTAATACGTGAAGCCAATGCTTCACATGTGCAGGGGAGCAGGGCTGTGCTTTAAAATTGCCCAGTCAGAAGTAATTTATGTCTGAAAATTAGAGGAATTGGATGTACTAGGAAATCAAAACATTCAATTTCTGGGAATGCGATGGATGCATTTTTCAGGTTCCCACCATTTAATTGCTTATTTTAGTTAGGGATAATGGAGCAAGGCCAATTCATGGCACACAGGGAAAAAATCAAACATCTAAGAGAAAACACAGTAAGAGGGACTGGTACTCAGGAAGGTGGAGTGAATGGAGGCTGGGAAAACAAGAGTGATGGTCGGGGAGGTAGAGAGAAGATGGGGGCTGGAAATGACATATTGGAATTGGGAGAACTTGGTTGAACTGAGGTTCGCAAAGCGGAACTGGCAGTATGGATGTGAAAATGGATGGAGACTCATATGGTGAACGGGTACTTCCACCTGAGGAAGTGGGAGATTTGTGGTAGGCAAGGAAGGTCTATACTGTGGGTGTGGTGATGGAGCGTGCTGGTAATTAATGATTGGTACCAGGGTAGGTGAGGGGATTGATGGACTCAGGGATTCACGGACAGGGGAGATGTTAGGGATTAATGGAGGCTGGGATTGGTGGATTGCTATAGTAGGCGATGTAGGATGCTTGCACGCTGCTGACAGCAGGCTAGCATTGAGGACTCAGAAATGTGGGAGGTAAGGGATTGATGAAGGCTGGTAGTAGTAGACTGGTTTCAGGAGGATTGGTAGAGGCTGATAACTGATATACTGGCTATGTGAGGTGTGGGACTGACAGTAGCAGGTAGCAATGGACTGGTCCCAGGAAGTATAAGATTCATGGAGACCGGTGACAGCAGGCTGGTACTGGGGATATTTGAACATAGCGCTGGTGGAAATGTGGCAGGTGATGAAGGTTTATGAACTTCACTTAGCCAACTGTTCCTTCTATCTTTTTGATAACATTTGTATACAGAAATCACTGGCACCTATTTGGTCACAAATTGTCTTCTGCCACATCGATATCTAATTCTCTGACTAATCACATCTCTGTGAAAATATGTGTTTATATATATTCTTTTTCCTATATTTTCAATAATAAAGTTTCATGCTCATCATACTTTATAAGCTCTCGTAATTATCTGTTTTTTTCAAAGTCACTATTGATGAGAGATGCTGTTTCACACTACAAAAATTCTTGCCTCAATAATTTATCCTGAGGAATCACATGATGTTAAATTAAAGCTCCAAGTCTGCTGCTGTTAGACCTGGCAGTCTTAGAATGGTCTTCCCCAAAACGTTTTGCCTTCACTCCTGTTTTTCTGATTTCATTTTGTTGGCCTTGGGCCTCTGCACACTTTACCACTGTTAACCAGTGCTAAAGTGATTGTGCTCACTTCTTTGAATATGGAGAAATTGGCTCAATTAATGTACTTGTAAGTCCCTAGTAACGGGGTACAACATGTGACCAGGGCCTGTAAATGAAATAGTACTAGTGGGCCTGCAGCACTTATTGTGCCACACACTTAAGTAGTTTTTTAAACATATCTCAGGCTTGCCATTACAGCCTGTGTGCGCAGTTGTAAACTGCCATTTCGACCTGGCCAAATAAACCTTTTGCCAGGTCTAAACCTTCCTATTTAATACATAAAAGTCACCCCTATGGAGGGCTCTCATTAGCCCCTAGGGGACGGTGCGTTGTATTTAAAAAGTTGGATATTTACTTTTAAATTTCACATGTCCTGTTAATGAAACACTCTCAAATTAATTTTCACTGTTGTGAGGGCTACCCCTCCCATAGGACACATTTTGGGGTACTATGTTACATTTAATAAGTGATAACCGTTGATTGGGAGCAAAAATGACAGTCATGTTTGCTGTCTGAGGAATTACAAGTTAAAACCCTCTTTAATGGTAAAGTCAGATTTTAAGTCACAATTTTGGAAAATGCCACGTTTAGAAAGTTAGAATTTTCTTTTAAATGATAAGGTGCAGTTGGCCTTTGTGTATTCCTCCTAGACAGTGTCACAAAGTAAGTAAGGCCTGGTTGCTGGCAGGATGAGCCATGTCTAACTTGATAGGGGGGCAAAGCTGTCACCTCCCACACTTGCACTTCAAAGTCACTGGCACAGCTCACATGTGAAGGGCTTCCCACTAGCTAATTTTGGCCCCGGGCAGACTGGGACCAGGGCAGGGAGGAAATTCCAGACACTTCTGTAGGGGAAAACTACAGAAGATGTTCCAACTTCAAAGTCTAAGGGGCATATTACCAAGCAATAGCGATAATTATCGCTATTGCTTGGTTAGAGACAAAAATTTACCGCTGAGCTGCGGCGATTTTTACCGCAGATAAACCTTGGTATTACCAAGGTTTATCGCAAATGCGATAAAAAACGGCCGCAATGCATGAATATCGCTGAAAAGTCAGCGATATTCATGCATTACCGAGCTAATGCTCTTAGCCATGTTATCCACCTCCCATTGGATAACATTGCTAAGAACTGCTCAGGGGCAGGTGTTAGCTTTTGGAGATATTCGCGCTTAGCGCGAATATCTCCAAAAGTTGGTAATAGGAGATAGCGATGTTAGCGACTGTTTTCAGTCGCTAACATCTTGGCACGCCCACTTTGCATGTCATTAGTGATAAATATCACTGACATGCAAAGTGGGGCCCAAGATGGTCGCTATCTCCTACTAGCTGTCGCTAACTGGTGTTAGCGACAGCTAGGTAATAGGGAGATAATTTTATCTCCGCTTTCTTGGCTTTTAAAGCCAAAAAAGCGGAGATAAATCCCTTGATAATATGCCCCTAAGACTCATAAGAAGACCTGCTCTGTTGCCCTGCTGAAGAAGGACTGAATTTACAAACTTGAACCCAGAATAATCAGACTGTCTCCAAGGGCAAATTAGCTGTCCTCCTGTTCTGAGCTACAGGGACATAACAGGGTCCTCTCCACTCACACAACCCAAAAATGATTTATTGCAGGACCGCACAGGGCACCTCCAGTTTGGCTGTTTTGCAAGCATCGACCCAGCACAATGCGTCTTGATGCAGACAGCTGGCCTAACTTGACACGCCTTGACACCAGACCGGGCATCGCAGCTTCTGATTGGTGGCTTCACAAGCAGCGACCCAGTGTTATGTATCTCAAAGCTGAGAACATCCCCATCTTAATGCTACTCGTTTCAGCACCAATGCATTCATCGACCTCGATGCAGCATGGTGCCGGACATCGCATCACAAACTCGCATTAACTGCTCCATTGACCTCGACTCAATGCAACACATCTCGTGCAAGACTTCGCACCACAGCTCCTGTCGATAGCTACTCTTCATATCACAACGCACCAGGACACATGGTATTTTTAACAGCTCACTGAACTCAGTCCTGAATCTGACCTCTTGATGGCTCCTGAACTCAGTCCTGTATCTAGCCCATGCTCCATCTCGGTCAGCCTGATTTTGTGACCTGGACCACAGAAAGCAGATAGCCGCAATCTGCGCTTTATGCCCTTAGGCACTTTTTTACCTAAATCTTTAAAATGACATTCCATGGTTCTACTGATTGGAGTTTTTTTTCGTTTTGGTGTCAAATAATTTATGAAATGTTACTCTAGTTTTCTAAATTGGTTTGGGATTTTTCTTGTGTTTTCACTTCATTACTGTTCAAGTGCTGCATAAATACTTTACACATTGCCTCCAAGCTAAGCCTAACTGCTTTTGTGACAAGCTACTAGAAGGTTAAGCACAGGTTAATCTGGTGACTTTTTGTGTTTCACCCCGACAAGGATAGTGGCTGTTGCTTGAGTAGCCCACTGCTTCTTTGTAATAACAGACACATTAACAAAAGTCGACCACCTAAAAGAAATACCACATACCTGGAGTTGTCTGTATTAGTCATTATAGTTGTGAGACAAGGAATCGAGAACGCTGATTTTATTTTTTACAAAAACAAGTATTGTCAAAAATAAATGTTTTTTGTTGATGCTTTACAGCATTGGTAAAGGAAAAATGAAAAAAGGGTGGCGATGCATACATGTGTGCATGCATCATGATGCTCCAACAGCCAAGTGATAATGGCACGACATGATTACCATTTGGTTCATTTTTTTGTTTACTGTTTTAAGATGTTGAACGTTGCTTAGAGTGGTACATTAAGAAAATGAATTTAATGTGCATTAAACCGCCTTTTTAATAATGAACACGCCCGACAGTATATGGCAAATTGAACTACCCTCACCCCCCCCCCACTTTTTTTTTAAAGCACTGCAATGGGAGCGATTAAGGAGCAACAGAGGGTCAGGAGAGGGTAGCAAATAGTCAATACAGGAAAGGAAGCAGCAGAGGACGTTGATGGAGGTGAAAAAAACCAATACAAACATCCATGCAAACTAGAAAAGATGCTGGGTAGAAATAAACACAAGAAGATGTGGGAAAGACACTAAATAGAAAGTAAGCAAATGTGATTGACAAAAAAGTCAACTAACATAAAAAAGCCAGTACCATCAACAGACAGCTAGGTGAAACCTATAAATAACTTGACCTCATACAGCATTTCAGATCCTCACTTGTAAGAGTTAAAAATGTAATATTCCATGGTCGTTCTGAAAACCTGAGTGGATTTTATATTCGGTGGGTCAGCAAACCAGCCTTGGTGGAAAGATGATCAGCTCTGGGGAAGCATTGATACCAAAGACCACTTTTCCTTATTGATCCACTTCTTTCTTCCAGATTAAACTAACGTCTTTCACTAGCAAACAATAATGGTGGTTCAAATAGGTTTGCCCACCGAATCCGTCAAAATATATCCCCGTTAGTGTCAGGAAACAATGAGCAAATTGTTGCCACTTCAGGAAGAGCAGACATAGTCTTTTAAGCCTACAAGTGATGAGAGCTTTCAACAAATTTCCACATAAGTCAAGATGCCATTCTGCAGGTTTTTTACATAGAGGCCTACCGGAGGCTTGGATGGAAGACGGTACAGCAGGGTCAGCTTTAACGCTGGTAGCACCCAGTGTGAAAATATTATTAGGTGTCCCTCCATGACCGCCTCCTCAGATTCCCTCACTACCCTCGGCAAAAGTGCCACTCATCTCTCCATAGCCCTCTCTCAGATACATTTGATTTGTTTAAAGCGCCCGGTAAAGGCTGGCTTTACTGATCCACATAAAATACAGATCTGTTCTTTGCAGAAGTGCTACTCGAGGGTATGTTTTAAACTTACATCCCTATGTTACGACTGCTTACAACTTATAACTTACCTGGCTGTCTTGTCATACAGGGCTGGAGACATCTGTTTATCTTTTGTGGGTAGGCCGGGCTTTTCATGTATTTTAAGGTCTCCTTTTAACCATTACTTCCTCTATTTTGTGAAAGTGTGCAGTGGGGTTTGCTCACGAGCCTCTTTCTAGTTTTGTGTCCTGCTTGCACTATCCACTCACTGTTCCTCCACGGCTGTGTGACGTTTGTTGCGGAGCGAGTCTTGGGTGTAGGGCTGTTCTTTCTTTCAGTGAGCCACTGGACTGCCTCCTTCTTGGACAGGTCGGAGGTCTAGACTCAGGGGTCATTTGTGTCAAAAAGCATAAAGGCAGCAGTAGGGCGTGGATGTGCATTGGACAGGTGCAGTAGGCGCACAAAAGGTGCGCCAAAGGCAAGCCCGTCTGCGCTCATCTGTGCCTGGAAAACATCCGAACCCAGGAACCCTGCTTGTTTCCACTTTTGCTCTCTGATTTTCTGGTCCCTGCCTTATTTCTATTCCTTATGGCAAGGAAATATTCTTTAGGGAATTTAAGCATGTGGGGTTGGTTAGCGCCTCAGCCTACGACTCCTTTTGGAGTTGTAGCCAGATTTTTCCATCTCTTAAAGGCCCTACCTCTGGCAGGGCATGTAGATTTGCATGCTCCTCCTCCTCAGTAAATGCCTTGAGCACAGATGGCGTCTTACCAAATCTCGCTAGTACAAACCAGAATATCGTTTCAGACTTAGAGGCCATCATACTATGATAAGAGCAGTGTGGAAATCATATCTGGCCTCCACAATTGTTAACACCGGAAACTCCACCAAAGAGCTATATAAAGCACTGAATAGCTTCATGAACCTCTACAATTATGGCCTTACAGGAGCTTTGCAATGTGTGACCCGACTTTTTTGAAAACAAAATTGAGATAGTTTACAGTAATTTCTCTGTCATTCACGATTTGCCTGAGAATGAGTTCGATTTTAATCTTCCACATCCATTACCTATGGATACCCTGTGTGACTCTGAACCTTGTTTGGAAGACCAGCCAAGTCTGGTTCTTCGGAGGACCTTTGTCCGCCCAAGACAACAACTAGCCTGGCTGTATGCCGGCTCATATAGTCACAGATTTATTCAACCTCTCGCGGACCACTGCTAAGTGCCCAGCAACTGGTAGGGTGCTCCTGTGTCTCCGCTGCTGAAAAAGTCTAATGTTGATCCAAAAGTTGTTTCCAACTGTAGACCTATTTTGCTATTACCTGTACTTTTGAAAACCTTAGAAATGTTTATTAATAAATAACTTTCTGCCTTTCTTGAAGCTAATCACACCCTGGATATCTCGTAATCAGCTTTTAGAGCGCTTTATAGCATGGAGACCAAGCTATTGGCTGTGTCAGATAATATCAGGCTCTCCCTCGATGTGGGTGCTCTTGTCTTGTTGGTATTGTTGGATCTATCAGCAGCATTTGACACGGTCTCCCATTCGATTCCATTCTAGACTTCATGAGGCAGGGCAATACGGCAGGGCGCCACATTGGCTCATGTAATTTCTTGCCCACCGAACATTACAAATCAGCTTGGATTCTTTCAAGTCGCAATTGATGCATATGAATAAGGGGTCCACCTGGGATCGTGCCTGAGTCCCACTTTGTTTAATATCTATATGGCTCCATTAGCTCGAATCGTTAGAGCCTACAGTGTAGAGGTCATGTCATATGCAGATGAAAAGCAACTTCTGCCTTCCTCTGCTCCTGATCCTGAAAGGTGAAAAGTAAATTCCCAAACTGCATGATGGAAGTCGCTGTCTGGATGAGTAACAACTGTCTCCAATTAACCAGTGACAAAACAGAGATCATGCTTTTGGTAAGGCCACCGAGATATGGTCAGCTGACTGGTGCCCCACAATCTTGGTACACCTCCTACACCTAAGCAGGTAGTAAAAAATCTTGGGATGAGGGTGAATAAATCCCTCTCAATGAAAGATTAAGTCCTCTTCACCTACAGCACATGTTTTGCTATCTAGAGGCTTCTAAAAAAAAAGCCTTGCTCTGACACCGCTTGGAGGACTCTCTTATCACCAGTCGCCTGAACGATGGGAGCACCTTGCTGACCTTGGTGAATGATACCCCGCTGTCAAAACTGCAGGTAGTCCAGAATACCGTTGCACAACTAATCTGTAACCTTCCCTCGCGCTCGCCTTCTTCTGCGATCCTTAGAAAGCTACATTGGTTGTCTATTAGGAAGTGTGTCATCTTTAAACTGTGTTGTTTGACACACAAAGCCCTCTTTAAGTTGCAGCCAGCTTATTTGGTGTCCCTGTTGTATCCTTATCGTCCTTCCAGATGTCTGAGATCGTCAGACAAGACGTTTTTGGTGATTCCTCACATCCACACCTCAAGATATGGGGCAGACCGTTTTACCTACACTGCCACCTACCACTGGAACAAACATCCTTTTGGTCTTCGCTCTTTTCCTGACTTCCCTTCCTTCAAGAAGGGGCTTAAGTCTTGGCTATTTTAGAGTTTCTTCTTCTCCTCTTGTGCAGCGCAGCCCCGTGCCAAGATGCTCCTTCAGGAGTGATTAGCGCGGGAAACCAAGCGACTAAAATATATAAATATTAATCCTCTGCACTACTTTAAGTCAAAACTGCCACTGGTCAAATAACCATCTCTCTCTCAAGCAAGAACATTTATCACAAGAGTTATCTTGACAATTTTATTGCTGCCTAAAAGATGGATGCACAAGGATCACAGCAGCAAGTGTTTTTAAACCTGAAGTTATTACTCATTACAGTCCACCCCCCTTCCCCCGCCCCCCTCCGAGGTCTGTGCCCCCCTCCAGGGCAGCGTCACATCCTTCAGGCCTGCAGCACAGCATCTAAACAGCGCCGAGAGACTTCACCACTCCATAGAGCGGTGCTATACGATTGTGTCATATGCATCATACATGGATTAATTAATGTTTACATTTTTGTGTACATGCTTTCCAAATACCTGAGACTGCCCCAGTGTTAGAAGTTGTATACACATTTTACAATACACTACAACACTACAATGCACAAACCATCCACTTCCTGTCTAAAGGGTGCACATATCTGAGAGCCGCAGCAATATCAGAAGAATCTTACAAGGTCTATTCTTTTCCTGATTTATGATTGAAAAGTAGATATTTTCAGCCCGTAACTGAACAAAATGTAGCCTGTCAGTGGCTTTACTTTTTAATTTCACTGCAGCTGTAATTAATCTTTGTGTTCCATTTCTTTTTGTTTCAACACACCGCGCTGTCTGCCTCATTTCATTGTTAGGCGAGAAGAAATCGGCGCTCAAGGTTTCATTCCCTGCAGGCGGCGTAATTGTGCCAGTGCCACACAGTTATGGACAGTGTGAATACATGTGCATTGCAATCACCAGGAGCCAGAGGTGCTGAGCCCAATCCTCTGCTTCCGAGCAGCCTCGCGCCGTTGAGTTCTCGAACGCCATAGGCCAGGCTGGCCGGAGCTCCAGGCGCGGAAGAAGACGGTGGTTCAGCTAGTCCCTGCCATTAAGGCCAGAAGCCCACAGTCTGTAACTCTAAATGGCAGGAGGTCATGTGGTTTGTTTTCTTCCTCTTCCCTTCAGATGGAAATTCTTGAATTAAATGACCAAATTGAGATGAATGGTGCAGTGTTTGTAGCGCGTGACTGAAGGATGTGGGAAACGCCACTACAACGCGGCGGTTTCCACGGAAACATTAACCACGCATGCATTACAACGCATGCGTGGTTACAGCGAAAGCCTTTACCACGCATACCTTTACTACGAGGTACGTAGTAAAGGCATGTGTGGTAAAGGCTAACATTAAAAAAGGGGGCTTGGGGGGCCTCCCCCCCCAAATAAAAAGAAACTCACCTAAAGTCACTCGGCGTCGTTTAAGAGGAAACGGAAAGAAACCCGTTTCCTCTTAACGACGTATGACATCACCACGAACAATTAGAGGAAAAGGTTGTTTGTTGAAATAGCATTCCGTTGTAATGCATGCGTGGTAAAGGCATGCGTTGCAACGGAATTCGTTGTAATAACATACAACCAAGGTTGTCAGTGCCAGCCTTATCGAGGGAACAACCGGAAAAAAGAAAACAATTTTTGATTATCGTGAAAGCTGAGCATTATCTTGTTAACATCCCATGCACAGAGTTCCACCGTTTACTGGCACGGTAAACAAGCACTGACAACACCAATGGGTTTTGCTTTGTATAGTCAACATTTATTGAGGAGGCGCTGGGGTCCGGAGACTGCACACTTGGTAGGTATAAGGCTTATGAAATATGCTCTCCGAAAGAAAGGGAGCCAGGGAGCCCACTGGGGAATGGAAAAGAACCACTATTTCCTATAGTTCTCACAATGGGATTGAATTTGGCCTGGGGTCAGAGTTTATGTGGGGGAAAAAATAGGGTGACAGGTGCCTCGTAACATGTACTTTTAAGATCAGGTACTCACAGGAGTGCCCATAAGATTGTCACCTGCAAGGGCGCTGTGTTGGCATTGAAATAGATGTTGACTTGATATTAAACTAACATACCTTCTGAGTGAATTCAAGCAGCTTCCAAGAGCATCTTATTGCAGGGAAACACTACACCCCACAATTCATCCATACAGCAGCCCTACGGAAATTCACCCAAAGTGCGTTGATTCAAGTAAATAATTATGGGGCATATTATCAAGCCCCGGAGATAAAATTATCGCTGCTTTAGCATCCGTTTTCGGACGGAAAGCGGTGATAATTTTAACGCTTCATCAGCAAGGCCACGCTATCGCGTGAATCCTTGCATTATCGCCCTTTCCCCCAATGCCCATCTTTGCATCTCTAATGAGATGCAAAGTGGGCGTTCCTGCCCTGACATAACTGGAGAAATGTCTCTAAGCGACATTTCTCCAATTATCAATGGGCACGCTAACCTGCAGAGCGACAAGCAAAGTAGCGATAACCTCTGTTATCGCTACTTTCCTTACGCCTGCTTCAAAACTGGCTTAGCCATGATATCCTATGTAAGGTGGATATCATGGCTAAGTATGCCTTGCCCTATCAGCAAGCTTTCGCCAAACCGTGTGTGATTATTGCTGTATTTCCAGTAATAATCGCACAATTGGCAGCTTGCGCTCTGAATTTTATCGCTTTGGAGAGGAGCGTTGCTGATAGCACGCTATCTCTGCGATAAAATTCAGAGTTGGCCGGCGATAATTATCCTCGTGCTAAGAACGCTGAACGATAATTATCGCATGGCCTTGATTGATGAAAAAGGGTTCAGGCAGATCAGGTCGTTTTACCCCTTTTCTAGGTTTGCCCGGCATTAGCCGCTTCTCACCCAACTCACGATTACCAAATAAAGAGGCAGGCGCTGGAGACTGGAAAGCGGGAAACAGGAGTTTATTTCCGACGGAAACAGAACACGTCAAATCAGACAACAGGGTATCTTCTCGAGGTGCTCTCTCAAGTTTCTCTACGGCTCCGTCTTTTATACACAGGTTTATGATGTACAAACATTCCTTATTGTAATAAAGACACTTTGAAGTACGAAAAGGCATGTTTGGAATCCCAGCTTCAGGCCTATTCCCATACCGGTCGCTCTGACACGTGGATCCAGTGAGAGAGGTCCCAACGACTGAGTGAACGACTGCAACGATCGGGAAGAGCTCCTGCCCGATAGACCCTTGTCTGGCAGCCGATCATCCGAACTTCACTGGTTCTGAACAGACCTCTCTCGAGTGATCTACGGTCCTGACTGGGAACCATCAGGAGTGCCACAGCAATTACGGAGAATAGAGGACGACCGGGCGCTGGAAACGGAAGACGAGAAACTGTCCATACGGTCCGGGTAAGGTCGTGTAAACACGACAAATTGCGAATTGATTGTTTGATTGTCATTGGAAAATACTAGTGTTACGCATTTGATTGTTTTGTCCTGAGAGATTCTCTGTCTACAAACGGGGAAGGATAGGAGTATTCTCCCTTTGCAGATAGTGAAGGGTGGGTAGCGCAGGCTTTTGCCCCCGTTGTAACCCGTCGCGCCTACTTCCCTCTCCATTTGATTGATTGTTATCCAAGCATTTATTGTTTTGGAATTGGTTCTCTTTGGATCATTCTCTATTTGCAAACAAGCACAGAGTCGCCATACTCTGTTTAGTCTTTGCAGATAGTGAAGGATAGGTAACGCAGGCTTTTGCCCCCGTTGTAATCCGTCGTGCCTATTTTTTATCCCCCACTGATTGATTGTTTGACCGAACATTGATCGTTCGGAATTGGTTCTCGGAAAGGATCTTCTCTGCCTACAAACAGAGAGGAACAGGAAGATCTCTCTCTTTGCAGATAGTGAAGGGTAGGTAGCGCAGGCTTTTGCCCCCGTTGTAACACGTCGCGCCTATTTTTTTCCTCATTTGATTGATTGATTGTTTGTCCGAACTTGACTGTTTGGAATTGGTTCTCTCTTTGGGTATTCCCTATTTGCGAATACTGTAGAATAGGAATATTCTACCTAGTCTCCGCAAAGTAGTGAAGGATAGGTAGTGCTGACTTTTGTCCCCGTTGTAACCCGTCATGCCTATCTCCCCCCCATTGCTCAGTAGTTGGTTCAGCCCGGACCATTTATTACAGGGAGACCATCTGGCTCCACCGGAGGACACCCCTAATAAAAAGGACATATATAAAGAAAATGCGGATTAGCCGCTGTATCGTGCTAGCAAATACAAGAACATAAAAATCGTTAGGAAAAACAAAAGGAATCGAGTAAAATCAGTAGGCCACTGATGAGATCTCTTTTCAACCTCACTGAAATGGAAGAATTAGGAACAACCCCTCAGGAAATATGAAGCTAGTGAGGAAAGCCGAACTCAACGCCATGATGACTGCGAGACAGCTCGGTTCCACCAACGACCCCGCCCAATTGACGACAAACCCTAGGCAAATATTAGAAATATACAACACTATAGCAAAGTAACAGGTTAAAACGCTTTTATTTGAATAAAAATATATTAAACAACTATTTACATGGCAAACGGCTGCAACAACAGACCCACAATGCATTTCGCCGTCTGCTTGACGCCGTTCCTGTCCCTCCTTCCCCAAAGTAGCAATGTCGGGCTACCTTGGGCTACTTTCTAGTAGGTTTTTGGGCGTCAGAAAGTCTACAAAAGCCGTCGGCGGCGGCCTGGGGTGGAGAACAATTACGCGAATAGTCCGGAGGCGACACCACGCGCCAAGGCCTGTCCCCAGGATGAACCAAGGGACCCGTTCCTGGGGCCGTGGCAAAGAGCGGCCGGCCGCCATCGGCCGGAGAAGGCATGGGCCCGACCCGAGATGTACTGGTCCTCCCATTCCCTTCTTCTCCCGGCGCCTTGCAGGCCACGGGGGGGGGGGGGGATGTCTTGCATATGCCTCCGATCCCCCCCTCTTCTTCATCGCCTGGTCCGGCCATAACAAATGTCAGCGAGACGCCGTGGGGTGCACTGGGGGGGAGAGGCGGCGCGGACGAGCCTCTCCCGCCTCCCCATTTGGAGGCCCTCAGCTGCACCCCCAACGCTCCACGCACCCGGCAAAGGGATCGTCCACTCTTGTGGTGCAGGGACGCTCCACGCACCCGGCAAAGGGTTCGTCCACTCTTGCGGTATAGCGACGCTCCACTCACCCAGCAGGGTCTCGTCCACTATGGCGGTGCTACGACACCTCGCCCAGCAGGCTGGAGTCCGTCTGCTCATTTGACCCAGTGACTGCCGGTAGCTGCAGAACTCCTAAAAATGGCGGTCGACTCTGCAGGAATGACCCTGGCGTGCAAGGATGGCCTGGTCGCTGGCCAGCTAGAAAACGAGTCCCCCGTCCAGAAGCGTTCTCCTCAGCTTTGAAGATTCTATGAGAACTGCAGGGGCCCCAGGCCCCCGATGGGGAACGACTGCCATGATTGCCCGCAGAACGACCAAGACGTAGCCACGAGACGTTGGCGCCCTCACGCTGGCGCCAGCCTCAGTTTTGAATGACCAAAAGTACTGCAGACTACCGATTTGATCAGTTCCGGTGGAACATCAGTATGACCCGGTAGGAAAGATTGTTGCCCCCCCCCCCTTTCTTTGATTGATGGTTCATGTCACCGGTCCCTTCTGTTGCCCCTTAACGAAACTTCTGGACTGCCGAAAGAGGTTCTGGTCCGACCACGAGTTGGTGGAGACATTTTGACTATACTTGGACCCACCCGACCCCACCCAAAATGGCACCGGTACAAGCGAAACCCGCAACTCCCTGTTGTGTTCCGGATGCTCAGATTTGATATCATGAGATATGTATGCAGTTTTTGAAGCACATGGCGGGAGGGGATGAGTATTGCTTGAACATTCGGACAATTAATTGATATTAAGTTCTGACGCATCATTGATTACAGTATTATTGAAAGTTCTAATTGTTTTTTGACACTGATGGTACTTGCCCACAATGAATTTTCGATATGATTTTATTGCACTTATCGTACCTTGATGAAATAAAACGACTACCGACTCAGTTATGTTTACCTCAGATAAATATGCCCTCATGTACAGTTCCAGTCTGCTCCGTGGCTGGCCCACGTGGTTGTAGACCTGCATTTGTACGTCACCATTTTTTTTAAATAAAGATTTTGTGAAAAACAAATATAGTCGTAGCTCTTGGATTGGTAAGTTCGAATACATAGCCATTGTTTCCGATCTACGTAAAATACAGGCGAAATAAAGCAAGTAAATTACTAAAAGGTTAAAAAGCAAAGTGCCCAGGAATATGGAAAATGTGAATGGTCCAAGTTTGTTGCGTGTGTGTTTTTTTTTTTTTTACTTTTGTGCAACATAAGGCAATCGATAAAGGTCCCGGTGTTCTGTTTTACTTTGTATGCCACATATCTCAGGGAAATTGTTTCAGATGCCCCTAAACCAGACCCGGTACCACTGTAGACCACCCCGCCTCCTCGAAGGAGAACACGAGTTCACCCCCACTTTGCACTGACTGCCCTTTTGTTTTGACCCCCCCACACACAAGATCCGCAATACCACACGTGGGCGATCTATGCAATGTGCAGTCCATCAATGATTATGCCTCCCGCACTACCAGTCCCTCTGGGCTTAAAACGCCGAGATGGAAGGGACTGCACCCTGCGGAGATAGGTCGAATACGTGGTAAGTAAAAGCCTTTGGGTTTATGCGCGCGGATGTGTCTTCAAACGCTGCCCCCACCCCTTCTTTTTCCCCTTCTTTCTGCAGGTCACATTGGAACATCGACTAAAGTATGGAGAAGACCTAAGCAACGCGCCATGGTTCCGCGGGGACAAATGATACATTATCCATGGGGACTGCCCCTGAGGACATGACGACTTTGGGTGATATGAATGCACGCGTGTATGACCGGATGTGTATAACTCGACTGGATATACGTTGCACGCGTTGACTTGATAAGAGAGATGTTTTTGTACGACTCGAGTGATGATCGCACGACCGATGGAATGGGGAAAAAGGGGGTCTGAGCATGGTGCCTATACACGACGAGCAAACATAGATGTAACACACCCTTACTTAGAAACGACCCTCTCCCTCTCTCTGAACTCAACGACTGGAAGGGGGGGGGGACGAAACAGAAACTTGACGGGTTATTGCAGTATGACAAAAATATGACTCCAACCGGCCCCCGAATAGTGCACCTACGAGTAGGTTCATACGATAACTAAATAGGGGAAGGTTCAGGGCTATTCCAGGGTGAGGTTTACCCAAGTACCCTCCTCCTGGAAGACTAAGAATATTGTCAATGTTTAAGATTTACCACCTCCTTCTTGCACCCTCATGGACATGAAACTCGAAGCTGCCCATTGTTCCCCCGACTGACACCCTCCGTTGCCTCAGCCTGGATACCCATTCGCTAATAACGATTCAAAGATCCCACCGTAAGTACTAGCCCGACCAGGTTAGTTCCCGAACAATTGACGAAAGTGTAAGTATTTGCAACAGAGGCCAACAGCAAAAGACAGCCAAGCGAATTAAATAGGATACTAAGGATGCGCAGCATGCAGGAGGAAATATCTTTGGCCAAGTACTGTTCTCTGTGTTGTCTTGAGTTCTGTATATAATACATGTACCCCCCCGCCTGAATTCATGTGTACGTAGTATATGGATTTACGTTGTCCCTCAGTCTGTGTTTCTACATAACATGACCCCTACTGTTTTGTGTTGTGTGCGCATTAAATGGCCTATTATTGTACACGTTTCTCTCTCACTCTCTCTCTTTTTCTCTCTCTTCATGTTGTACGTGTACCGAATAGTTCATTTAAAATGCGGACGACCCCTGCTCCCTCTTCCTTTGTGTGGTAACGTTGTGCCCCGCCGGCACGAGCCTAATTGGTTTTCGAACACAAAGGTGTTCGGCAAATTGACAGAAACTAAAACAATTCTTGATGATATACCCCAATGCTTGTAAAAGCACATAAAACAGCACTAAGTGCCTAGCTACTATATGGAAAGCTGAAAACTAAACCAATGCACATAAACTGCAGGGCAAAAAAGACTTGCAGAGCGTTTATATAGTCAATATAAATCTAGATTTTTCTCTTCATGACAAAGCAAATATATGATACTGCATCACGAATCTACTGCCCTGCCAAACCACCTCGATATTAGCAAAAATTTCTGCGAATTTAAACCAAGTCATCACCACTGTATCATCTAAACTTTTGCTCACTTCATCCCCAACAAGAAGTATTCAAATAGATCAAAGGGAAACTGACCAAAGTAAGAAACAGCAGTTTTCACGTTCTTGTCACCACGAATTGCAGATGGGAGCTTACTAGACAGCCTACATGATCTTTCAGTAGTGCCCTGGGAGAATGAACTACGATCAAGCTGACCAATCAGGGACTAAACCCAATGAAATCAGCCTTATCCAGACAAATTCCCCTTTTAAGAAGCAGAAAAACACTAAGGAAAGAGTAGAAAGCTCAGTTTTAGCATCAGATCACAAAGTGGCCAAATTATTCATTAGTAAATCAGGCGCAGGAAGAAGTCAGAATCGCCAATGCAACTTGTCCGTGCTCACCTAAACCCAACCATTTTGCAAATGTGCCAAACATCTTACAATCAATGGTAAATGATTTAAAAGAAAAGCCAGATTGAGTTTTACACTCCCTAAAAACAAACCCAACATGCCTCAGTGAAAATCAACTCAAGAGAAGGAACTAGTAAGAACTACAGAGGTACACTTCCATTACAATCAGGTTTTAGTGTCATTAAAATTCCGCATACTAAATACAAATGCTAACATACCGTCCATGGGTTCTATCAAAATAGCAGATCTAGATATTCTAATCAGATATCCTAGTCCTAGGCACTCTGCAAGTTTTCCACAAGGATAAGAGATGAGATGTTCCCATGACACAAGATGAGCAAGCACATTTTATTTCATATATTTAGAAAATATAAAACAATATTAAGAAAACGAAACAAGAAAAATCTGTGAGAAACAAAAAGTGAAGTTTTGATGACGAAAGGAGAACAATACAAAGGTTTTCTCCATTATTTGCTCCATACAGCAATTTAAAATCAACCATTAATATGAAACCGAACTCCCAAATAATTGAGACGCCAAGGTATGTGGATAGAAAACCTAGATATGTTACGGCATTACCTCATACTAACGCAGAACACTGAGAAGCCATTGGATGCAAGGGAATCTCCCAAAAATGACTTTGAAATAACAAACAAGTACAACCGGACCTATGCTGAAAAACTTAAAAGTAAAACTGAAGACCAATCCAAACTAATTCCAACTAATCCATCGACAATTTCACCATTTTGCCAAACGAGTGTAAATGTCAACAATGTCAGATTGAACAATGGCCACACAAATCAAACCTGGCCTCCTTTATTGAACGGACACAGGAGTCAACGAGGATTACTTTACGAAACCAAGAGGAGTATGAGTATATGATGTCTCAAAAACAAATATTTGTCTCAAAGCTGAATCACCCACATACAAAGATGACAAACTTTCAGTCACTATTACTCATTCGCCATGCCAGAGGACTACTGTGTCTACAGACAAGACCGCAAGGCACCAAAAAAAGGCGGTGGTATCGCCATAATTTATCACAACTCTCTACGAGTTAAAGCTGCTGATCTTAAACATGCGAAATGCGAGGCCCTGGTATTTACCGTTTTGCTCAATACCAATCAATCATTCACGGGCACATTACTCTACCGTCCCCCAGGTTCTCGTAACGCATTTTTGTCTCAACTTCATCAAATAAGTGAATTAGCTGCCGAACACAAATATTTCACTATATTGGGTGATTTTAACTTTGATTTAGAATCTCTGACGGACAAAGACACGGCCCAGCTCATTGTGGACCTATCTGCTGTAGAACTAGAACAACTGATAATGACTCCCACACATGAGGCAGGACACACGCTAGACGGGATTTTCTCCAACAACCCTTTCATTACCGTGAACAAAGTACTACCTCTTACTTGGTCTGACCATTCCGTTATATTTTTCGATATCAAAATCAAATCAAAGTCAGATAAAAATGCTTTACATGATTCTCTTTTAACCACCAGAGATTGGCGAAATTTAGATTACAACCATCTTGATCTGATTCTCACCGATGCATTTGTACACACAGAGGGGGAAACGGACCCAAATATTGCGGCCGTCACTTACACCTCCATTCTGGAAAGGCCGTTTCAAACTCTAGCTCCGCCCAGAACCTCCAAACGTAACAGAAAAATTCCTTCGGCTCCATGGTTCACAGAGCAACTTAGGTTACAACGTCAATATTGCCGTAACTTAGAGCGTAACTGGCGCAAACATTATAACACACCAGATAAAACAACCTACAAAGCTGCACTCCTTGATTATAAGCAGAAAATAGCCAGGGAAAAAAACATCTACTACACCACCCAAATAGACCAGGCGAAATGCAGCTTGAAAAAGCTTTTTGATGTAGTGAACCACCTTGCAGAACCAGCTCACCCTCCTACTGAAACATCACAAAGCTTATGTAATAAATTAGCTGACTATTTCTCAGATAAGGTCACCTCTATATTTAAGGACTTCACTCCCAATCCTAACATTATGGTGCCTACGAACACTCAACCAGAGCTGAACTCAGCTACTTTCATGGAATTTACCCAGGTACATTCACACCGTATTCACAAACTTATCTTGTCTACCAAATCAGGCTCCCCTCTGGATCCTTGTCATCCCTCTGTACTTCATTCCATTCCAGACACTATTGTTTCACCATTGACTCACATCTGTAACACCATGTTCTCGTCTGGCACATATCTGGAAAAATACTATAATAAAACCGTTACTCAAAAAGCCATCACTCGATCCACTTGAACCCTCAAGCTACCGTCCCATTGCTTCATTGCCTTTTCCAGCTAAGATCTTTGAATCTGTCATGAATGAACAACTATCTGACTATATTCAAGCCAATGACCTACTAGATGACACCCAGTTCGGTTTCCGCCAAGGTCACGGGACAGAAACGGCTCTGATCAAGGCCGCTGATGAAATTAGAACTACAATGGACAATGATGGTCAGGCTATTTTGATACTGTTAGATCTATCAGCGGCTTTCGACACGGTCGACCACTCTACTCTGATCGGCCGTGTCGAGGCCATCGGTATCAAACACAAGGCCAAGGACCTCATAGCTTCCTTCCTGGCCGACCGCAAACAGGCAGTGAAGATGGGTCCATTCACCTCACCAACATTCAAACTCCCTTGCGGTGTCCCTCAGGGCTCCTCGCTAAGTCCGACCCTTTTTAACATTTATGTGTCGGACTTGGCAAGGGTAATAAAAGCGCATAACATCAACCTGACTACATACGCCGACGATACCCAGCTGGTATTATCTATTCACAAAAACGGATCGACGATAGCGGCCAAGTTTAAGGATGGTATGCGAGCCATTAGCAGTTGGATGGCCTCCAACTGCTTAAAACTGAACTCTGCTAAGACCGAGGTAATGCTGTTCGGCAAGGTCCAGCCTGCCTGGTCCCCACTGTGGTGGCCGGAAGAGATGGGCACTCCACCTGAACCGGTTGGCAAAGTGAGGAACTTGGGAGTTACATTCGATGATAAACTCCTTTTTCATCACCATGTGAATTCTGTTGTTTCATCGTCATTTAACATCCTGCGAAAAATTAAGAAGCTTTTGCCATACCTCCCCACCACAACAGGCAAAACTCTTATTTCAACTTTGGTGTTTTCTCGCACCGATTACTGTAACGCCCTTTTCCTTAACGCGCAGGAAAAAGTCATTTCCAAATTACAAATGATCCAGAACGCTTCTGCTAGAGTTCTACTTGGCATTCCAAAATTTGCCTCTGTTACAAAACATTTGGCCCAACTACACTGGCTCCCGGTCAGAAGCCGTACCAAGTTTAAGTCCTTGTGTATTGTGTACAAGGCAATACACAATATGGGACCCAAATTTCTTAGAAACTCCTTAAAGCCCCTCCCAACTCGTAGAACGCTTCGTTCCAACACGACCCACATGCTTCAAACCCCCAGAACAAGGAAAGTAAACTGGGGAGACAGATGCTTCAGTGTTGCAGCAGCAAGATTATGGAACTCCCTTCCTCTCATCATAAAATCTAGCCCCACATTGCTCACTTTCAGAAAGCAACTTAAGACATGGTTGTTTTCTCAATGAGCCCTCAGTCTTTTAGACTCAGAACTTACTTGTCCTTAAGATACTGGTATTATACATAGCTCTTAGCGCCGAGACACCCACGGCAATTGTAGCGCTTTAAAAGTCACATAAATAAATAAATAAATAAATAAATAAATAAATAAATAATAAATAATTCGGGAACTCGGTATTGTCGGACAAAAACAGTAACAACTTTTCATCAAGTCTAGTCATGGCTGCCAGCAGCACTCGAAACTTTTTTTATTTTCTCATCTTCTAGACTGATTTCGACACACAGCTACTGAAATCATCAATATGCAAAAAAACACGGTTTGACCAAATTTGGAAAATAGATCAACTGAAAAACTGCTCATGTAGCAGGATGGAATCAAGTACATTATCAAAATGATGCACGAATGTTCATTTCCACTTTTGAAATGACATGTCTTAAGGAACTTGGAAATTAGATTCCCCCTCCCCCCAGCCTCCTAGGTTATTAAATCTTCCACAGTCCAGCAGTCAAGCGATCAGTAATGGGTAGGCCAACTGAGGGCTTGGCGACCTTTGTGGCAATTAAACTAGAACTAAAAACTGGAAGAGCAGATGCTGAGATTTCCTGGCTACTTGGTTTCAACCTATAATTCTTAAACATACATCTCCATCCTGGATCAGTTCAACGAGTGTCACCAAGCTAATAAATTATCTGTCGTTGCTGTCGGTATCAGTGAATACCTATTGCATCATATTAACAGGAGAATTTCATTTGACTGTAAGGTTTCACAATGCAAATAAGGAATTGACACAACAAGATGCCAAAATGTGGAGTCTCTAAGAACAGTCTTAGTTTGTCCAAAGAATGGACCAATTAGGCACATATTCAATTGATTCTTTATAATATATCAGGATGTGGACTCTAAAAGGGTGCCCTGCAACTCATAGGCCTTAATCCTTTACTCAATTCAATTCAATTCAATTAAGCTTTATTCAATTTTAAGTTGCAAAATCATAAAAGCATACATTCAAAAACAATTATTAACAATAAAACCTATACAATTAAAAATCAAATTTACAAGATAAAAATAGTGTATTACAGTTGATAAAAACCAAATGCTATCGTGAAAGCACTCCACGCAATTCATTTTATACAACCGATGTCAAGTTTTTAGGAAAGAATAACATATATAAGTGAGTGTTAAAATGTACAGTATTTACATTTTCTTTATACACTATATACAGTTTTTCAGATCGCTTTCCAGTATGGAGGAACTCGAGTAGAATGTCTGTTCTCTGTGATTTTTGCAGCTTATCACAGCTTAATTGATATATTTTTTAAAGGAAATATGAAACAGATATAAGGTTTAAAATCAAACAATGAGAATGCTGTTCTATAGGAAGGAAACCATAACCCACAGATAGGTCAATATATTCACATTTTCTCTTTGTTCATTCTAGGTTATTTCTGTGGCGAATAATACACTTCAAAAAGTTAATGATAATAAAAACCAACCGTTCCCCCTCCAATAATTGTAAAAAGAGAAATGCAGGTCGACATCTTCTAAACCCCATTAATTTTAGAAATGGAATAAGCCATATCTTCCTAAACTCTCTGTAGAAGTTGCAGAAGAGAATGGTATGTAAGATTGTCTGAGTGGAGATGTGATCACAAGAACATGGAGTTAGCTCTTTCGCCCAATTATTTTTCTTTGGAAAAGCCACCAAACGGTGGGAAAAGTTTAGTCTAAACCTTACCAAGAGAAAGCGCTCATAGGTAGAGATGTTATACGTTAAATAGGGATGGATGGTCAATGTTGTTTGAACGGCCAAAATGTGTTTGACAGTTGGTTTCATGACCTCGCTCGTGAGACGCAATTCTTCGAGGTGGTTAAGGCAGGGTGTCTGAAAGGCTTTCCTAGGTATCTCCCGAATTAATGTAGGGTCATGATAATATTTTTCCCATCCCAGATCTAATAAAAACCTTTTCACATAGGATAACCATCTAGATTTACAAACGTTATCCAAGGTCATGCAGTCTGAGATTATCATCTGTGAGAAGGCTGTTTTTTCTGACGACCAAATTCGGTGCCACAGTAAAAGGGGTTGTATTTTCACTGTGTCAGCTAAGTGGCAAAGTCCCAATTCAGTGTGACAGACAAAAGTGGTCGTGCTTCTAGGTACTGCCAGAAGATACCTCAGGAAGGTATTTTCTACCCTCTGAAGCTCATCTACAGCCACATGGCCCCAGAGTCCCGCCCCGTACAGTGCCACCGTATGGCATTTAGCTTTGTATATTTTGACAAGTTCCAAAGGGGCTCTTTTCCCTAATTTCCTTGCGAAATTTACTAGGGCTGTGGTAGTTCTAATAAAGAGAAGTTTCCTCGTTTCAATTGCCGATTTCCAGCAAAGTTTGTGATCAATCATGATTCCTAAATAGTGATAATTGTGTGTGGTCGCTAGCTTTTCCTTATTCAAATAAATGTCCCTTATTTTATGTTTATTACCGAGCCCGGCTTTCATGACAAATGTTTTCCAAATGTTGATATTTAGGTCCAGATTGGACATGAAGGTGGAATATCTATTCAGTGACTTTTGCAGTTCAAGGGGGGTACGGGCCAGTATCACCGCGTCGTCCTCAGGGGTACTCATAGTATGGCCCGCGGGCCGGTGGCGGCCCGGCAAGCCTTTCTGGGCGGCCCGCGGACATTGCAGACACCTGTGTTTACAATTAAATACATTAAATAGTGTTATCAAATACAGCTGCAGCAGCGCGGACTCAAACTCTGCTCTGTGGGGGCCGGGGGAATCCAGTGATTTTCAGAGGGGAGCTGCAGGGGCCTAAGAGGTGAAACTCAACAAAGCCTAATTAACATGTAAATGGTCTTTTAAAGACCCATGAAGTACTTGGTGGGGCTGTGTGCGCGCAGCCGGGGAAGCTGTCTCAGCCCGGGCTGAGGGCTGACACACACACAGATGAGTGCAGAAGGTGCCTCGCCTTCCCTACTGCTGTGTTCCAACATCATGTTTTGACCGTGAGGCTGAATGGCAATGATCATGTCGTCTCCGGCCGACGGCCGTCCCAGAGAGTCTCAAACTTACCAGTCTCTGTCAGGCGTTGGCTGTGGCCACAACCAGCCTGACTTGGTGTCGTGGTGGTGGTGCGCGGTAAATACCCCGGCCGTCGAGTTGGACACCGGCGCGGCCGGGGCTAGGTCGGTCACACTCACGGGGGCACTGTGACTACTAGTAACGCCGGATGAATCGATGCGAAAAAAGTGTGCCTAGCCCTAAATTAAGGACATGAAATCATTTAGCTGCCGGCGGGGTAATGCAAGTAAGTAAAGTTCAAAATGTACTTGCTTTTCACAGACTCGTGACACACCTGCAATTAGCAGCCACAAACTTACACACAGCCAGTAACACGCAAGCACGGCATGCAGACACCTATCTCAAGCTGTTAGAATTATCATATGTAACATTTCTGTGTCGGCCTCAAAATTCACACTGATACCTCTACCAATGCCACCACACCGATGGTCTGCCCATTTTATTTGCCCACATCATTGTGCTTTCAATTCAAGGACAGCCGCGTGCTCTGCCCATTATTGTACGAAGTCACCCAACTTGTTTATTTTTAAATTGCGCCCCCTCCGAATTCAGTCACCATAATAACAACAGGAAGCTCTGGCCCAGCTCATATGGACTTGGCGCCTTCTGATGTTTTCCGTTTTATGCAACAGTTCAATTGCTTCCAGGAGACGCAAGTTCTTTGTTTTCATTTTTCCAGTGCTGCCCATTTAACTTTATGGTGCTCTGGGCATCACTCCTTTTCCTACTTTCTCACATTTCCTGATGAATAGTCCTGGCGCCGTGTGTGAGTTGAGCACTGCTTACAAGTGTATTCCCTCCACACTAATGGTGTCCCAACTGGCGCAGGGCAGCATGTCACAGGCGAGGAGAGTGAGTACAAGACTCAGGGTGCTTCAGGGAACAAGTGGAGCTTACAATATGGTTTAAGGAAGTGCTTTGCACCCGAGAAAAAGCAATGAACTAGCATTATAAAGAGAATGTGCCATCAGTCAGCTACTGACTTCGGAACTCAGGTACAGAAACAGGTTTGACTCCCAGCAAATAACTCCCCGTGTTCATAAAATGTAACTGGTGCTCATTTAAAGCCATTCAAAACCTTTTGGCTGAGCCAGCGCTACATGAAACTGCAAAAAAGGGAAAACATTAATTTGGAGAAGCCAAGGTCTTGAACAGGCCAGTGACTTTTTTTGGCCTGTTTAAATCTCTTGCATTGGGTTTTACTGTTGATTTCCTGAATTAAAAAAAACAACTGGCCTGCAGCAAGCTTAAATACACGCACTCTCCCATCCATACCTTGTTGAGACATTGAGGCGGTAGCTTTCTTTTCATGCCCGCCTCCAATGCAACCTCTGAAGTGACAGTTTTAGGCTGATCGTTTTTTGATTGTTTGTGGGTGTGTTGGGTTTGCTGTTTTGGGTTTTACTCTTGATTTTTCTGATATTACCACAAACCTTTCAGTAAACTCACATGTGCACGCTGTCTCTCAGTACAGACCCTGAAGTGTAGGTGTGACAGACAGGTTTTCTGTATGGGCTGAATTTTTGAGCAGCAAATTCTGGTGCTGTGCAGCAGTGTTAAGATCTTAGTGTTCCTAGTTGCTCAAATGGGTGTAATTTCTGATATTTATATGTTTCTCTCGTCTACATGCTTGATTTTTGGCTCGCGAGAAAGTGTCACTCATAGTCGTTGAATGTCACTCATAATTGCACTGAAATTATTAACATGTCACACATAAGCAATCTGAAACCTTGGCAGCTATGGTGAGAGGACACAGAGGGAGGGAGGGAGGGGGACACAGAGGGAGGGAGAAACAGAGGGAGGGAGAAGGGAGACACAGAGAGAGGGCAGGAGGGAGACACAGAGGGAGGGAAACAGAGAGTGGGAGACAGGGAGGGAGACAGGGAGGGAGACACGGAGGGAGGGAGACACGGAGGGAGGGAGACACGGAGGGAGGGAGACACAGAGGGAGGGAGACACAGAGGGAGGGAGGGAAACAGAGAGTGGGAGACAGGGAGGGAGACACAGAGGGAGGGAGTCAGAGGGAGGGAGGGAGACACAGAGGGAGGGAGACACAGAGGGAGGGAGGGAGACACAGAGGGAGGGAGACACAGAGAGAAGGAGGGAGACAGGGAGGGAGACACAGAGGTAAGAGGGAGACACAGAGGGTTGGAGGGAAACAGAGTGGGAGACAGGGAGGAAAACAAGGTGGGAGGGAGCGAGGGAGGGGGGAGACACAGAGGGAGGGAGGGAGACACAGAGAGAGGGAGGGAAACAGAGAGTTGGAGACTGGGAGGGAGACACAGAGGGAGAGTGGGAGACTGGAAGGGAGACACAGAGGGAGAGGGAGACTGGGAGGAATACACAGAGGGAGAGTGGGAGACAGGGAGGGAGACGCAGAGGGAGAGGGAGACGGGCAGGGAGACAGGGAGAGTGCGAGACAGGGAGGGAGACACAGAGGGAGAGTGGGAGACAGGGAGGGAGACACAGAGGGAGAGTGGGAGACAGGGAGGGAGAGTGGGAGACAGGGAGGGAGACACAGAGGGAGAGTGGGAGACTGGAAGGGAGACTGGGAGGGAGACACAGAGGGAGAGTGGGAGACAGGGAGGGAGACATAGAGGGAGAGTGGGAGACAGGGAGGGAGACACAGAGGGAGAGTGGGAGACAGGGAGGGAGACACGGAGGGAGGGAGACACAGAGGGAGGGAGACAGAGGGAGGGAGGGAGACACAGAGGGAGGGAGAGAGAGGGAGGAGACACAGAGGGAGAGAGAGGGAGAGAGAAGGAGGGAGAGAAGGAGAGATAGAAAGATGTGTGTATGCTGGGTCTGGTGGCTCAGTGGACGAAGGTGTCTGCTTCAGGGACCTGTGTTTAACCTCATGGTCACAATTTATGTTTACTTTAGCCCCGCCCCCTCCCCCTCTGACCCCGCCCCCTCCGGTGCGGCCCTCAGCCACAAACCACACTGTAAATTTGGCCCCCGAGAGAAAGTTTGTGAGTACCCATGGCGTAGAGTAACGCAGGAATCGGACGGTTGTTTACTATAGGCAGGTCCTGGCATCCCTTAATCATCGCCCCCTCCAACCCGTTGGTATAGAGTGTGAAGAGGAAGGGTGCCAGGACACAACCTTGCCTTACTCCCTTCTCCACTCCGAACGACGCGGTTAGTTCACCCCGAACCTCACCCTTGCAGTCGCATTTAAGTATAGTTCCCTCAAAAAAGTCACAAAGTTCAATTCCACCCCCATGTCCAGGAGCACGGACCAGAGTTTGGCATGGGAAACACAGACAAACGCGGCCGATAAGTCCACGTACACCATGTAGAGTGCTCCTGCCTTGACATTTACATACTTATCTATCAGCAATGACAGGTTTAGGGCTTGGTCAGTTGTCCCCAGCCCCTCACGGAACCCATATTGGAGGTCAGATAGAATACCACCAGCGTCCGCTCAACCCTGCAAACACTCAAGAATCACCCTGCCCGCCAAGGGAGTCTAACAGGGAAATTGGGCGGTAACAGGTTACAGACCTCCGATCCCCTTTTTTAAAAATAAGTACCAGTATTGATTTGGACCATGACTCCATTAGGCCTGTTGCACAGGAAGCGTTCAAAACCCTTGTCAAGAGTGGGGTCCACAGATCCGTATGCGCTTTAAAAAGATCTATTGGCACCCCATCTGGGCCAGGGGGCTTCCCATTTTTACTTGCTCTCAGGGCTTGAGTAACCTGCTCAATGGTAAATGCCAAGTCGATAGGATAAGGGGAAGGAGATAGATCATGTCAATTTGTTACATCTTTATTTGCGACCACTGAGTCATCAGAAACATTTTTAGAAAAATGCTCTACCCATTCCTTATCGTCGATTGCCACCTCAATTCTTGGCGAGTTTCCATTATCACTCAGAAAGGGAGATTTAACCACTAACCAGAAGGCAGCGCTGTTTTTATAGGTGCAGCTTTCATGCAGTTGGTCCCAAAGTTGTTGTTTTAACTCAGATTTCCTATCCTTTAATACGGAATTGTATACTTTTCTTAAGTATGTAATTTCTTTGGGGACCCTGACTATCTTCCGTAAGGCCGATTTTAAGTTTGAATAGGCTACTGTGCACCTGTGATTGAACCAACCTTTCATCTTCTTCGTAGCATTATTGGCTTTTACCCATAAAGCTTCATTAATGGCTTTTATCACCACCCCAAAATGTGTAATGACATCGGCGTCTGGTGTATCCGTGTCCAAACATTTCTGGGTGGAGGGGTACGCGTTTTTTACCACTGTTTTGGTGATTGCAATTGGGTCAACTTTCCCCCATTTTAGTGAATAACTATTTAACCTGCCTAGTGTCATATTATTTTGTGCCAGAATACTAACAGTAGTACGGTTGGGTTCGTGTGACAATGGGAGGGTAATGCTTAAGGGGTAGTGATCGCTTAAAGCGTTTGAATGTATAGTAAAATGTGTATCTTTATTCTTCAGTCCATTTGAGACAAGAATAAAGTCTATAGTACTTTGTATACCTTTCCCATGAAAAGTAGGAGCCATCACTGTGTTGGAATTGATTATTTTGTTTGCCACTGCCATATCTAGATCAAACATAATTTCATTTAAACAGCTACCTAATCTCGTGTGTCTAAAGTGTGGGATTGAGTTGTCGCTCTCGTCCTGGATACCACATATATTTCGACTAATGTCTTTACAAGGACCCTGATTAAAATCTCCACCCCAAATAATGGTAACCTCTTTCGGTGACCTCCTTACTCTGGATTATAGTAAGGAACGAATCAAAGATACTAGGGTCACTGAGTCTCCCTCAGAGAATTGTTATAAAAATCTACCAGGAGGAAGATGTCCGTCTTATTTGGGCGGAAACTGAGTACCTGAAAATTGGGTTCACGTTTTATGGGGATAATTTCAATTACCTCTATCAAGTTTGAAATATAGATAGTTAGGCCTCCCTTTGCTCTACCAGAATTAGTTTGTTGAGCAGCCGAGAAATAAGTTGTATACCCTTCCATATGTATCTCTGTAGTCGACCAAGTCTCCTGGAGACATAGGATTTGGTATTTTTGGGTAAAACTGATCCAAACATCATTTCCTAGTTTGGAGCGCTGACCTGCAACGTTCCAAAACAGGACAATGATATGTGGCTTGCTCCCCTCCCCATTATAACCCACGACATCATTAGAAGGTGTAATAACTAATTCTGCATTGGATGCTGTTAATGCCTCCATACCAAGGGGCGATGTGTTCAGCACCGCGTCCATCCCCAAACGCTCTGTACCTTGATCTACAGTTTGTATAGACTTACTAAGGTCTGGGACCACATTGGAAAATACGTTGGGGTTATTGCTAATATCTGTTACCCCAAACTCAGTCTCTGTAAGCCCCTGTGTGCCTTCCAGACAGGGGAGTCAATCTACTCCCTCTAAGCCCGAGAACACAGCAAAACGGTTATAAATGGGAATGTTAAAACTGTGGTCATCTGTGTGACAAAAAGATGGAACCCGAGGCTTTGGAAGATTTGTTGACAGAGCCCTAGGGTAAAAATAAGTTAGATCATGTGGTGTAATCCTGCCCCAGCCTTTCTCTGGGTACCAGTCAATGATATGTGTGATTGCCCTACGGTCTCTAAAGTTCATTATAATTATATCCCCCAAAATTTCCTTCGGTCTATGTCCCATCCAGCCAAGCCGCCGTACATGAAGAATTTCCCCATTGATGTTAGCAGGAAGTGGTCTGTTATGTCTTAACCAATGTACGACTATTTTTTAGGTCATAGTAACCTTCTTTTTCCCATTCTCTAGTTCTGGGACACCGGTAAGTACCACAACGTATAGAACCGCCTCGGGGGGCAGATCTATTTGTTGCTTATTTGCATTGTTGGTATTTTTCCTGGGGCCGTTTCTTGGTGTTTTCGGATAGGGGCTGTCGGGAATACAAGATTGCCCGCCTGTCTTTGCCTCCCTATTCTTGAACTCGATTGATCCTTTCACCCCTTGTGCCACAGTATTAGCGTTTGATGTAAGAGGTGGATTCTTGCTGGTCCCTGAATTAGATGGAATTACTTCAGTGGGAACATTCGATTTTGTTGGATTGGCTCTGATTGAATGTGGTGTACTGGTGATAGTTTTTTTATTAAGCTGGTGTTGTTTGCCATTGCTTTTTCAAGCGACCCTAATTGTTGGGCTACTCTTTTCATCCTCTCGATAGGTGGCAGTAGAAGGGATCAAACTAATTGTTCAATAGTACCCATTAGGTCTTTAGTTGGTAAATCTACTGGGGGGGGGATGATCAGATTGAATTTCCCTGGCTGCTACGTTTGTCTCATTTAAGGGACTCAAGGGGTTTTGTGTTCTTGTAATAGATTTTCCTTTGTAAGTAGCCCCCCTTCTTTCTTTTTTTCGGCAGAGGACCATAAGATGTTCTTTTATTTACGGACTTCTGTGACGAAGTTTGTGAGAGTGTAATCGCTTGTGTCTGATTCCCTGATGTAACTTCCAATAATGATAGTGAATTAAAGGAGGAGTTAGTGGAATCCTTTACTCATATTGCAAGGAAAAGGAAGGTTGTGTTGTCTCAATGGAGCTGGCCCATCTATTCCAAACCTTGGAAACTGGATTTCGACTATAGAGTGACCAACACCCACAAGCACTGAATTTTGTAATGTAGGAATATACAAAACCATGTTCCAAAGCTAAAGGTTCTCATGGAAGATGAGACACCAAAGGTAAAACAAATTAAAACAGAATGTCAAATTAAAACAGAATGTGAAAGTAAAACTTAATGAGTGGGTGACAAATATCACACCAGATCTTTCCAGGTTTTTGACAACTATCTCCAATAAAAACGACGATCCACACAATTCCAACTTATGGAAAAAGTTTCCTAATATATTAGGATAATTTCTACAATCAAATATTCAACAGCCTCTTCTATTCCATACTCCACTACTGCATGCCTCACAGCAGCACATACGCTGCCCAGTCTCGACCTAAAATAAATATTTGGGGAGCCAAAACAACTGCAAAAGTCAAACAATAGCTGTCCAGCGACATAGCCGGCGTCTCTCGAGACGCAGGTGATTTTTGATGGTGGATCAATAGAATTATCTGCTTGGTCCGTATCCCGGTGACCAACAACATAAATGCTTCCACTGGGGAAAACTATGTACATGTTTTATATGAGACAGAAAAGCCGAAACTGGGATATGGTCCAGTGATGGATTGCATTCCAGCCCCAGCTGTCCAACCTACAGTCCCAATAAATAAATAACAAAGGCTGACTCACTGTTGCAGCGCTAGTTAACATGAGAACAATAATAATAAGAGTAGAGCCAAATGGGGTGCCAGGAGCAGTGTTTAAAACCAAACAGAGTTATTGGCTGGAACCAAAGGGAAAGATATTTGCCAATTGCTATACTAACTCCACAGTGCTGGCATCGTGTCAAGGCTCGGTTTATGTTTATACCAATGCACAAAAAAGGAAGTAAGCTGGATCCTGTAAATTATAGGCTTAAAGCCCTCCTGGAGGCTGACTTAAAATATTATGTTTCTCTGATACTAGAGAAATTGTGCAATTACGCATCTGAGCCTGTATTGCATAAGTGCCCCAGGGGCACAACTGGCATTTGTGCCCGCTTTCTGCGCCCCCAGAGCACGTTGGTATTATAGAAGAGGACACAGACTCTTGTGTGGCCCCTTCTGTAATACAGACAGTGTTGGCGCACATGTTGGTCCAGCGCTATCATTTATGGGCATTCCTTCATTTGCATGGGGGTGTGGTCCTATACAAATGAGGGAATCACTAAGCCTCGGTGCACGTGCTGTATTATGGATTGTGGGTGCAGAAGTAAACATGTTTTTAGGAAGGCGGACTGAGAGTGCACTACAAAAAAATGACACACTTGAGAAAAACTTTCTAGGCCCTCTCACTCAGTTACAGAATGATGTCTGCCATTGGCGTGCTTTACCTCTATCCCTGCTGGGACGAGCAGCGCTATACAAAATTTTGGCTTTGCCCCGACTCGTGTACCCACTGCAAAATACCCCATTCAGCGTACCTGAAACCTATTTCCAATCACTAGACGGGTAAGTCAGAACACTGATATGAGATGGGAAGCCACTCCACAATGCAGCCCTCAAGCTGGTCCGGGAATGGTACGATGGAGGGATAGCCTTGCCACACATCCGAGTTTATTACTGGGCAGCACACCTGTTGATCATTAACAAATGTATACATTTTGGCACGCAGCAGGATCCAAATTGCCATATGGATAAGTGGCTGATGAGTAGCGGGGTTTTAGAGAACCTCTATACACAAAGCCTTGCAGGCAGCACCTTACTGGCCCAACGGCCCTCACAATCGGCCAATAGTACACTACTACAAAAATATTAGGCTGGTATAATAAAGTGATGCTAAAAAGTTACTAAGGCATGCAGAAATATTGGGCAAATTAAGCAGATGCCAGGGGTTTGATAAATGGGATAACATTGGATTATCGCAAGTTGGTCACCTGGTTAAAAAAGGAAAAATAGTTACATTTGCTGACCTACAAAAAGACTATGAGCTGTCACGTAGTGAGCCTTTAGATACCAGCAAATACGACACACCTTGTGGGTGGTGCTCCAGGAAGAGGGTGAAATACCGGAGGCCTTACCGCTGGTAGATAGGCTGCTCACAGAGCATATTGGGGCATATTAGCAACAACCTGCGAAAATTATCGCGAACCGCGCTTAGCGCGATTGTTTTTATCGCCTCCTATCGCTGGATTTTATCACAGAGATAACGCAGTATTACCAACGTTTATCTCCACGGCGATAAAAAATCCAGCGATAGCGGCGAATCCCATGTTTAACGCGAGATATCCAGCAATAAAAATCATATCGCTAAGGAAAATCTCGCTAATAGGCAGGTGGGGACTTAGCCATAGAATCCACCCCCAATTGACTATTATAGCTAAGTAAGGTTTTCACCAGGTGTAAAATCCTGGCGCTAATCGGGGTTAGGGCGCATTTTTTATATCGCATTGCGGGTATTGCTAATAGGCGAGCGCTGTGTTAGCGACTGTTTTCAGTCGCTACCGGTTTGGGTACGCCCACTTTGCATGTCATTAGTGATAAATATCGCTGACATGCAAAGCGGGCCCCAAACCGTTCGCTATTGCCTGGAAGCTGTTGCTAACTTCTGCTAGCGACAGCTTGGTAATTTGGCGATAAAAAAATTGTCGCTTTATCGGCAAAAAGGGCGGCGCTAATGCCCTTGCTAATATGCTCCATAGATTGCAAGATAATATCACTCACTCTTAGGAAGATAACTAACAATTCTCCCGATCCGTTGAAGTGCCTATATGAACGCTGGCAGACAGATCTGGTAGACCTAGGGGACGAGGATTTGCGCGATGCGTTTTCCTCCTCGCAAGACGTTGCTTTATCATCACGTCTGAGGCTAATCCAACTAAAAGTTCTCCATCAAGCATATATTTCGTGCACATCATTGCTCAGGATGGGTAGAAGCAGCAATGCATAATGTGGAAGGAGTTTTGGGGGAATTGGTACATTTTACCACACACTCTGGGAATGTCCAACTATCCAGACATAATGGAACGCAGTAAATGCAGTTGTCATCAGAGTGTGTGGTGTTGCTATGACCCTGTTGCCCAAATTATGTCTGCTCATTGTATGGGATGCCACCGATATGACTCGTATGGACCAACTATGGGTGACCACTGACTTTATAATAGCTGGGCGTAACATTGCCCGTAAAAGGGGGGTGTCCAACCCACCGACTCAGGAAGAGAGGGAGCGAGATATTGACAGGTGCATGTTTGCCGAAAAGGCGGTCTACATGAATAGAGGATGCCCCAAGAAGTGGGATAGGGTATGGAGAAAATGGAATGTGTATAAGGGTAACATTTGCACCTCCGCTGCGGACCAGGGAAGTGGCCCATCATGGTCAATGCCTGTCACAGATTCCATTCCAACAGTGATGAATAGGGAGGAGGTGAGCAAACATGAGATGGCTAACGAATATGAGATTCTCAACTGTACTATTTGATGTGAGCTGTTGTGTCTATATTGATATATGCTGTAGCAACAACTTTAATAATAAAAAGAATTAAAAAAAGACACCCTCCTGCAGGCGGGGCAGTCACTCACTGCACCCTCCTGAAAGGGGCACTCTCTCCCCTATTTAAAGTACAGGTGGGTTGCTGCCTGCACAGGGAAACACGGAGTGGCTGTGAAGCAGCCGCTATGTATTTAACTTGAATATGCTGTCCTAAGGGCAACACGAGTTCATGGTAATACAGCACATTTTCCCTGTTTACGCACGGTGCACCGCTTATAAGACTGAGAGCCATGATGTATTGGAATATGTACTTGAAGCCCGCCCACTCTCCGCCCATATTTGTCATTTGCTTGTGTCATTGTCCTTCGTAAATGCTGGCATCTGATTCCTTATTAGACCTGTTAGTCCCTCCTTAGTACTGCTTTGTCTTCATTTGTAACCTCCCATGAGGACTGGCCCTTTTACCTCGGTCGTTACAAGGTACATGTTCTTTAGTCTGTAAGTACTATTTTCTTTAATGAGCTCCTACTGCAGGAGGGCAGGAGGGTTTCTCATGCACAGCTGTGACCTCTGGCTTGTTTAACTCGTAGCAAACGGGGAGCTCTCCAGGGGGCATGGGAAACAGAGGGGACAACTCAGAGGTGCCTTTAGGGAGGTCAAAGGTGAGTGATGTAAATTCTGCTCGATCTGGCCTGTTTATTTTCTGAACGGAAATCCATGTTAAACATGAATATGCTTCAGGTTTGCTCCTCCGCTCACTTACTAAAAACCGTAACTTCAACTAAGGGCTCTTACTCTCTTTTCTCAAAACTGTTCCTTTGTGAAATGGATCCAGAAAAGAAAGAAACTCTTTGGCTGTAAATGTCTATTTGGAGCCACTCTACTTCAACCGCAAGCGTGAACCTGACTGGAAGGTAATGGAGCGCTTTACTGAGCAGTTCTCAAAGTGGCACTCGCTGCGCTTTGCTCCTCTGCTCAGATTACCTGTACAGGGTATGCTAAACAAGTAGTCCCTGAAGGAACAAATAACCACCTACAGTGTAAGTAAACAGTGTATGGCCAGTGCTCCTCGGCATAAAACAGAAATGATGTATCTGGAGGACCAGCCATTAAGGAGCCAGGAAGAAAGAGCAACGGGAGAGTGAACCAATTGCAAGCAGCAGGAGGGATTCCCCTTCCAAGGGCAAACACAACAGGTCTTGCAGACAGTGCAAGCGCACTGACGCACAACCTAAAAAAGTTTGTAATGCTTTTTATGCCCTTTCCAAAAGTGGTGCAACAGGACGAGTCAGAGATGCAGGATAATTTAGTTCCATAGTCTTGTGTAGTCCGGGGACGGTAGGGGTAAGTGTTGGCTTGTTAGGTTGAGCCTGCATACAGTGCAAGCTGTCTGGTTGTGAAAGACCTATTATCTGCTAACCAAACACATAAAGGGATTTATAAGCATCCATTGCTTACTATTGGTTGGCTTTATTGTCACTCTCATTTACTTGATTCTTATTCGATGCCTTGCCGTGTCCATCTTCGGTTTCTCCCTTCCCTGGAGAATAGCCTGTTTACTTGTGTGTGGTACATTTTACTCTATGTTTATCACAAGTGTCTACACTGGACCACGAGTAATCTCCCAATCCCCTTTTTCTTTTGCATGCTTGTGTTCTTCCACAGAACTTCTTTCTTTCTGGTTAAGGACTAAAGGAGAGTGCACTTTTCTAGCTCTCTCCCTCATGTGCGGCTTCACCTTCCATATTCTGCCCCCTTGTGCTTGCCATATTGCTCCCCCCAATTTGACTCCTCACAGTCTGATTTTCATTTTTGAACCTCTCACCTTTGTGCTCTCCTGCCTACCGTTCATCTCCTGTGCAACTGCTGTATGCCTCTGTTGCTGCCACAAAGTGCCAGTCACTTTTTAAACCATCGCCTCACCCAGCCCCTTGGCATCCTGTTTTTTTTTTTTACTTCTTTTTTATTCCTTTTCATGAAGGCCCAGAAGCTGTAATCTCCTGCCTGGCCTTTTCTTTTTCAAAGCAATTTCGTGCACACTTAACTTATTTTCATTGACAGCACCAAGATATAAAACATTTTTTAATGCAGGCCACATCAGGGCGCATACATGTGATCACGTCCATTTGTGTTGTACAGGTGAGTGCTCCTACTCACTGTATTCCAGCGGCGCATGCTGAAAATGTACGCCATTCTTCTCACTTTATTTGTAACAAATGTACTCCTTCCTGTGCTGTGAAGGCATTACCTACTCTGCTTCTTTTTAGGTCTTGGCTACACAATGTATGCGCTGTGCTATGAGAAACATTGTTTACAATTCAGTGGGCTTTCAACCCATCCTCAGTGTACCATTAGTTGTTTATGTTGTCACTCTCATTTACAATTTTTCGATTGCTTATCTCTCATAGACTTGCCTACCTTTTGTGCATTAGCTCCTCCCTCGTGTGTTCTTCCTCCTGTTTGCTCTTACTAGTCTTTTTCCAATGCACTATTTTTTTAAGGGTTTGGTATTACTCCAGGACACGGAATGCCCTTCCCTACTTTTAACACAGGGCCACAGTTTCTTATTTATGTTGCTTTCACCCTATCTGCTTTCCATATTGACGCTTTAGTTACTGACACCCACAGCTGTACCACTCTTTGCTACTCCACTCTACCAGGGGCGTAACTCCCTTAAGAGGGCCCCCAAAACAGCAGGTAGACAACATTCAGACCAAGGCTAAATACATTTTGGAGATATGGGAGATACTAACCCGTCACCACATTCAGCAGGTGTGCCCATCATTCTGAGCAACACCACTGCACTCTACACCACATCGCACCACTCAATCTGTGCCACTCTACACCATTCCATGTCACTCAACATCACTCCAATTAACACACCACTGTACGCCACTCTACGTCACTCCACTCTACTCTACTCTATTTCACTCCACTCTATGCCTCTCTACTCTATACCACTCCACTCAACATCTCTCTATACCACTCCACTCCACTCTACTCTACTCTATTCGATGCCACTCTACTGCAGCTCCATCCTACGCTACTCCACTTTGTGCCACTCTACTCTGTGCCACTCTACCCCACTCCACGCCACTGCACTGTATGGCATTCTACATCATTCCACTCCATACAACTCCACTATATGCCACTCCACTCTATGCCATTCCAGTCTCTGTCATCCCACTCTACTGCATGCCACTCTACTTCACTCCACATAATGCCACTCTATGGCATTTTATGCCACTCCACTCTACTCTATGCTAATCTACTCCACTCTGTGCCACTCTACTCTCTGCGCCACTCTACTCTATGCCACGTCACTCAATGCAACTCTACAGCAATTAACTCTATGCCAGTCCAGTACTGGCTATGCCACGCTCCTCTACCCCACTCCACTCTGTGCCATGCCATTAACTTTTAGGAATGTTTTTTTTTAAAACCTTTATTTATCTTATACATAGTACACAGCGTCTGCCTACAACCACTACGGGCCGGCCGCTATGACAATCAACAACATTCCAGGTCGTCTTACTAGTCGGAGAAGCTAAAAATAAGAGCGCCACGGTGTATTAGTAGCAGACATAAGAAGAATAACGTAGGTTTCATTTTATAAATTTAAAGAGATGTCATACATTCAGACCAGACAACCGAAAGGGCGAGCCATATGACATAATATCAACTAAAGGAGCAGCAATAGTTAGGATTTGTGCGTTGAACATTGCAGGCAGGATACATAAACACTACACTTCATTCCGCGCCAATCAGTGCCCACCCAGTCAATATATCACTGCAGGATTTATTTGCGAACTTAACCACTATATAGCAGGACGTGAGAGGGCACATTCTTACAGCAGGAAGAAAGGATCCAGTGTCATACAATAAAGTGAGTTTTACGTGGAACAAGCCATGTAGGAGGATACAGGCCCTCTAAGAAATATAATCGGGAAGTGAAAACAGAATATGCGAGCATTCAATGGCTGTGTACTAATATCAACGCCGTACACACAAAATCCAATAAACAGTGCAAACAACATAATCACAGAGTGCTAAATCCTACCCAAAAGGAACACCACCCGACCCCCCGTCTGATCTAAAATATACGAAAAAATGAAAAATTGAAAAAGGAAAAAGAAATAAAAGAAATAGAGAAGGAGAAACACAATCGTGCAAGATGGGCGCCACCCCGGGCCAGGCATCCCGCAGCTAATAATACAGAAGAAAGTAGAGAGCTGGCGAGAAGAAGGGTATGGCAGTCGCGACGGAGCATCGAAACAGATAAAAGTGGCATAGCGACAGACCCCAACCCACTCATGCCAGAGAAGCGAGGACAGAAGCGGCACCGCTATAAAGGGATAGAAAAGGGCCATAGAACCAAAAAAAAACATCTGAAAGACCCCGCCCACCCGTCCCACCCCGCACCCCTGCAGAAGGCTACGGCCTACCCTCCCAACAGCGTGCCTGTCGCCCTAATCCGAAACCCGAAATATAGTAAAGAAAGAAAGTAGAATAAGGAGACAAAAAGAAGGAGGAAAGGGAATATAAAACAAAAATAAGATGTGAGGGAGGAGCCAGAGGATATGAACAAACACACTCGGCTACGACCCCCCCCCGACCAGCAAATGACTAATGATCAAAGCAATGCTACACCATTCACATACAGCAAAAACCCGCAGGGGGGGAGGGGGGGAAATTTTAACGTTTCACAATGTCGAGAGTACAAGCATCAGTGCAACGAACAGGTAAACCAGCAGTCCATCAGTGTCTTGCAACTCACCCCCAGCCCTTCCTAATCACGAAGCCAACCCAATAAAGGATATCAAGGAGCGGACCCCCCAGCACAGAATAATCGTAATGTTGACCAGGGTTACGGCAATGATGTAGAGTAGGGAGAGCCACCACACCAATGGAATACAAAAAGTCAAAGAAGCAAGTCAATTGTAGCAGCAACGACAGGGCAAGCAAAAGCAAGCCGGAGTCCAGTTTCGCAGTTCGACAATGCAAAGGTACCCCACCAGGACAAAAGCTCGAATCCATCGAAGCGGGAGCAAACAGCGGTCCACCATAGTTCCCAATTGTCCGGGAAGGAGCAGATCTCGGCGTCGTGTGCAAGTCCTCGAAGTCCAGGCGGTGAGAAAGCGGAGGTTCAAAAGCCACCGGCCCATCAAGCGGCCGAAGAACAACGACAGCAACTCCTGGCGCAGCCGAAGGGGGCAAAGCAATGGAGGCATCAGGACGATAGGGGTGCAAGAAAGAGCGACGACCCAAAATGGCGGCGGGCCGCATGGGGTCGGTAGAAGCACCGGGGGCCAAGACAGCGTACAAGGACATCAAGGCGTCCAGGACATCTCCGAGCGTGGGCGCTCGAGCACACGCCCAGGCCTCCGCGCAATCCGGCCAGCAAGGTTCGTCGGTGCAGAGCGGATCACTCCCCACGTTGTTGGTAGCCATTTTGTGAGTTTCGCCGCCCCGCACTCCACCGCGGGCCCCCAAACAGTTCCCAAATGTAGGACTTTATAGACCTCCGGAGGCTCCCAACCACGGCCCCACCGGCACAGAACGGGCCGGCGCTCAATGGGGGGGGGGCCCTCCGAACAGTGGCGGGCCCACAAGCGAGAGCCAGGCGCGGGGTCCAGGGCTGCCGGACCGAACAAAGGCGAAGGGACCCCTTCACACAGTCAGCCCCCGACACATCTCGTCCCCCTCCAGCCGCACGGACCACAAATCGGGGCCGGTTCAGGATCGCCGGGGCATACACACAACGGCTCCCACCAGTGGCTCACTCTCGCAGCCGGGGCCGGCAATCTCAGCACCGCCGGTCGGGTCCCACAGGCGAGGTCCCGGTCTCGAGCGCCCGGAGGCCCCAATCCCACCGAGGGCACAGCTGCGGACCCACAGCACGCAGGAGCCTCCGGACCAGACGGTGAGTAAGAGTGGGTCGCCAAAATCCAAAATCTGTAGTGAAGTATCGTCGCAGTACAGGATATATTGCAGGATATTCGAGGTTGGCCGGAGGGCCGACGGAGCCGAGCTAAAAGGCGGCCATTACGCTCGCGAGCTAGGCTCCTCCATCTAACTGTTAGGAATGTTGAACAGCAATCACATTCCTGTACAACATAGCTAAAAGACATTAGCAAAGCCAATAGCTCTCAAATAGGTGAGACCCATTGGCTTTGCCAATACGTGTTGCAGTGGTGTAAGTGCCTTCTCTGTGCCCTGGATGCGTGGTCTAGAGGTTGAGGTGGCTTTTAATTGAGTTTTTATGGGTCCGCCTGCTCCTTCTCGCTGTGTTAGAAAGGTGGGCGGCCTGTCCCCCTTGTATTGAGTTTGTGTGTCTCCAGCACGTGTTCCCATCTCCCAGTGTTTGGAACTGTTGATTCTCTGGAGGATCCCCCAGTACTGACCACTTGTTCTTTCTTCTTATTTGGGACAGCTGATCAGAAATTGGATACATTACATGCCCCACCCTTTCCCGCCTTTCCTCGTCTTGCGTTTCCTCCTCCTTCCCCATCTGTCATCTTTCTCCCAGGTCTATCCACATACTTCTTCTCTAACTTCACTCTCACAACCTTCTTATTTCTTCTCATCTACTCTCCACTTGCATAGACTCTCCTCTCTAATTTATTTATCCTTTCTTTCATTCTCCCTTCCCTTTCCCTATAATCTCATCCCCTTTCCTTTCTTCCCCATTCTCTCCCCTTAACTCCTCTCTTCTTTCTTTCATCTTCACTCTTTTCTATCTTCCTTTTTCTTTCCTTCAGTGCTGTCTCCCCTGTCCTATCCCCACTTTCCCATTCAGGCTTGCTTCCTTTTCTGCCTCTTTTGTCACCTTATTTCTCTCATACACCCTATCTTCGCTTATTTTCCTTATCTCATTCTTCATTATCCCCCTGTTCATTGCTTTTCATCACCCTTGCTGCATGTATGATTCTGTACACTCCTTTTCTCTCTAGTTCACCCCTCTTTTCTCGTTTAGACCCTCGCCTTCATTCTCTTACCCACTCTTTTAGCTGTTTTTTCAGCCCACCATCCCACCGTCTGCTGTTTCTCCTGGATCTTCCTCAAGCCTGCTCTCAATGTCCTTCTTTCTCACGCATGTGTCTGTTTCCGATGAATGTTCACGTTTTCTTTTACACTCTTGCCTTTCTTCAGCCCTCTCCCCAGTTTATCCCTTCCCCTTGTTCTCCTCTTTTCGCTTTACTCTGTCATTTTCTTTCACTTAGTTCGACAAGCCCCTACCTATCTCCTTTTCATTTCTCTTCAACTCTTCTTTCATTCACTCCCTCTTCCTTCTCTGTCTCTGACTACTTCCTCTCTCTTTGTCTACTTTGCAGTTTGTTCACATCACACGCTTGTTACTTCACACGCTAATTACTGCATATGCTGGTTTGCATTCAACCCTCCTTCCGTAGAATGCAATGTGCTGTTTGCTTAAAGTTCGGAGCGGGATAAAACAGGCAATAGGTCCATTTGGTAGCTATGATCACTTTGTCTCTGAGGGCTACATTATATAAATTTTGCAGAGAGGCAATCATATGGCAAATGCTCCTTTGCAATGCTTGCTTTAAAGGGAATTGAACAAGCAGCTTGTAAAACGATTGCTAAAATGTATGATACTTATTTTAAGTCTTTAAGTTGAGAAATCCTTGGATTCCTGAGAAAAACAACAAATTGAGATATATAGTTGTGCATTTATGCCAATGTGTGTAAGCTTTGTAAAAACAAGTCCATTTTTTAAGTACACAGTGCCATGAATGGATGGTCTTCCATTTGTAATATTTAATTCGCAAGATAAGACAAGGCGCATGGTCTGCTGATCTGCATTCGAATTCTTCAGTGTCAAATGTAGGGGGAAAAATACATAATCTAGAGAGGCTTTGCTTTTTGGCACCTTTCACTATAACCTCCTATAAATTTACCACAAAGCTACCCAACTTCAATGAACCCCTTTGACCTACCCCAGAAGTGACAGAATGCCTTTTTAGAAACCAGGGTGTAAAGGGTGCTTAGTCAGGCATGTACGCTTAAGATCCCATTAAATAAAAAGGTGGGATAATGGTGAAAAAGAGCGTAATCTTCCTCATGGTTCACCAATTGATGGAACAGGAGTTTGTCAACAATCTTGGCAAATATTGGGGCAGATTTATGATAACTGGCGCATCCCCAGGGATGCGCCAGTTATTTTGCGCCGCTGCTCCGCCACCCATGGTGCGCCGCATTTACAATGCGGCGCACCATGGGGCAAAAACGGCACAGATGCGTGACGCATCTGTGCCGTAAAAGTGGCGCATTGCTGGAGTTGCGTCGCAAGCGCGACGCAGCTCCAGCAAGGCTCGGGGGTGCCCCATCTATACAATGTTGCATCAAGACCTACGCCTGCTTCAAACAGGCGCAGGGTTTTGACGCAGCATTGGCCTGAAAGTGACTGAGTGAAATGTTATAGATTTCACTCAGCCACTTTTGCGAGGCGCACCTGCCCCGGAACGCCCACCCTGCGCCGGAACGCCCACAAGTGGCGCAGGGCTTTACAACGTGACGCATCTGCCTAGATGCGTCACGTTGTAAATGGGTCGTAGGGATGCGCCACGTTTACGCCGCAGTTGCGTGACGCAAACGTGGCGCATTACCAACATAAATCTGCCCCTATGGGCCTCATTTATGAGGCTGTGCGTCACTTTTACGCCGCCGGTGCGTCACTTTTTGTGACGCATCAGCAGCGTAGAAAATGTGCCTTGTTGCACCATATTTACAAAGTAACGCATCTAGGTAGATGCGTCACTTTGTAAACCCCTGCGCTACATTATACCTGCGTCAGGTATAATGTATGCAGGGGGGGCGTTCCCCCGCAAAAAGGCTCGTAGAAGTGACGCAGTGAAATCTATGAGATTTCACTGCGTCACTTCTAGGACACCGTTGCGTCAAAATCTTGCACCTGCCCCACAGCAGGCTTAAGGCTCAAGCCCCATGTGAACGGACGCATTGCTGGAGTTGCGTCACTTTTGTGACACACTCCAGCAATGCGTCACTTTTGCGCTAACAGATACGTCATAAATACTGACGTATCTGTAACTCCTTGCGACATGATGCGTCATACATTAAATATGACGCATCAGGTATGTCGCAAGGAGAGTGCACTGAGAAGTCACGCATCGCTGCTTTCACACAACGATGCGTCACTTCTCATAAATGAGGCCCCATGAGTAGGAACCTAGAAGTTTTACCTAAAAAAGTAACAGTAAGGTCTTAACAATATACTAAGGTTGCTGCTAACGGAATGCTGAAGACTCAACTATACTAAATGAATTAGGTTCGATAATCAACTTTCAATAATTCTACAACCAGTGGTCATAAAATAAGAATGACTTTCCAAAATTCAAAACTGATCGGGAACATGTGAGGGAGTGGGGGCCAGAGAGGGGGTATGGAAGGATGGCAGCGCCAGGAATCCATACAAGGGAAATGTTGTACACCGTCTTACCATATATTTTTTAAAGTTACGTTAGGAACGTTGGGGCAGATTTATGATGACTGGCGCATCCCCAGGGATGCGCCAGTCATCCTGCGCTGCTGCTCCGCCACCCATGGTGCACCGCATTTACAATGCGGCGCACCATGGGGCAAAAACGGCACAGATGCGTGACGCATCTGTGCCGTAAAGGTGGCGCATTGCTGGAGTTGAGTCGCAAGCGCGACGCAGCTCCAGCAAGGCTCGGGGTTGCCCCATCTATACAATGCTGCGTCAAGACCTACGCCTGCTTCAAGCAGGCACAGGGTTTTGACGCAGCATTGGCCTGAAAGTGACTGAGTGAAATCTTATAGATTTCACTCAGCCACTTTTGCGAGGCGCACCTGCCCCGGAACGCCCACCCTGCGCCGGAACGCCCACAAGTGGCGCAGGGCTTTACAACGTGACGCATCTGCCTAGATGCGTCACGTTGTAAATGGGTCGGAGGGATGCGCCACGTTTACGCCGCAGTTGCGTGACGCAAACATGGCGCATTCCCATCATAAATCTGCCCCATTGTTTTATCTCACCCCAAGGCAGGAAAGGATTTTCGCAAGTTTATCATGGAAGGGCGGCGAGTGGATAAGAGACGTCCCTACCGCTGAAAATCTTTTCCTGCATTTCTTGAACATTAATACGACATATGCATGCTAAGCATCATTCCTAGACAAAGCTGTAAGATCAAACGGAATACCAAAGAGAAGAGTACTTAAATACACTTGCTAGTTGTCTCACCAAATTAAATTGCTGTGCATTGGCTCTAAAGTCATATAGGTTGCTTTATCATGTCAATATTCATGTGATAAATGTGAGACTGATTGAAAGCCTCAATGCCGCGCTTCATAATGAAGAACATATTGCATATAACTGTAACACAGCTCTTGGGCACAGAAACAATGCAAGGATTTTTAGCACTCCAAACACAATGGAATTTTACATCCAGAAGACCTCCCTATGAAAAGAAAGGAAGTGTTTTTTGTGGCCTTAAGCAGTAATTTCACTGCACCACTAGGTGGCGCCCTACAGTTACTGCATTACTTTGCTTCATAGAAGCATCGGCCATGCGGGTACAGGTAGAACGAGAGCCCACACTCACCTTGCTTTCTCACCCAGCGCCTTCACTGAAAGCCCAGCATACGGAAGGTGTCAGTCACCAGGCACTGATGACGCAACTGTGGGCCTCTAGAATCCAACCGAGGGCCAATTATCCAAGATGATTCTAGGTAGCCGCCTAAAGTGTCAACAGCAGGGGGCGCCTTTACAGCAACAAATATGGCGCCGTTTGCAGTACATATAGACGCCAGAATCCATGCACCACCAGCTCTGCTCAAAGACCCTGACCCACCGTCAACATATTGTTGGCACTGGCCTTGAGGTGGGATGTGTGGCTTACTCGGGAAGTTATTCGCTGCTTGCCCGACAGCCCTGCCGCTGCCTGCCAGAAATCTGCAAGAATAAGGACCCATGACTGCCCTGGGAATCAAACAGAAACAAACGAAGGGAACTTAAAACATTCCTTCCACTCACCGAGCCAGGGAGCCGGAAAACAAGCGCCACCTGCATTCACATTTCCCAAGACCTTTGTTAAATGTATTACATTTCATTACACAAAATGTCTATTTAAATGCTTCTCAAGGGGTGATTTCATGCCACATTTCTCCGTCCCAGTTATTCTACAAATGTCAGAACTGTTTAAGGGAACTCATTTCCACTCTCTCTCGCAGGCTCCTCCCGGTGACCATTTCGGCTTCATCACTTGTTACGTTCAATGAAGTGAACAGTTGTGTCTGGCTGAGGGGCTGATCTCGAAGGACGCATCACAGTTAATCGTGTCGTGGAAGCTTGAGCTAAGACTCTGAAACGGGGGGCAGAGGGTACAGTCATGTGGAAGCCTCCTTCGAAAGGAGAAGATGTCTTTATGCTGAATTAAGATTTACAGCTGAAGTTACACTGCGGGGAGCGGGACCCGCTCTGCTGGCTGGTAACGTTTCACTACAATCATCGCGCAATAACCACTCCACGCATGACTTAGCGTAAAAGGCCATTTATTAGGACAGGTATGACAACCAAATTTCAACATAACCTTAATAACAGTAAACAATCCCCCCAACATCCTGACCTCCAAACATCATCCATTCACATACTCCACTACTCACTCCAATTCACACCACGACCTCTTCATGCATACCATTCACTTTCCTCTTTCACCTTCATACTCCTCCAGCATCTCCACCATCTCACCTCCGTCTACCACACCCCCCATCCTGCCCCTGTAACCCCCTCCCCGGAAGGGTGATTCTGCCCGTCATGGACTCTCCACCCCTCCCAAGTCCTGCATGCACCCTCCCTGTGTCAACCCGTCCTAAACTGGCACGCCAAACAGCTTTTAGCAAACCAAGTAGCCCATACCCCACTCCCAAAACTCTGTAGGGTGGGAGGGCGGACAAACTAACTTCACCCTGCGGCACCGGGGACAGGAAGAGGAAGGACTTCCTCCCCGGTCCCCTTAAGTACCCTCCCAAGCTCCCCGCCCCTAAGCCCACCCCCCAGCCTATCCTAGCCTGCCTGTCTGTCCCTGGCCTCGCGCGAACACCCCAGGGGAAGACTGTTCTGTCGACCTCACTTCCCCTGGGGGCCGCATCACGCAATAACCACTCCACGCATGACTTAGCGTAAAAGGCCATTTATTAGGACAGGTATGACAACCAAATTTCAACATAACCTCAATAACAGTTAACAATCCCCCCAACATCCTGACCTCCAAACATCATTCATTCACATACTCCACTACCCACTCCAATTCACACCCCGACCTCTTCATGCATACCATCCACTTTCCCCTTTCACCTTCATACTCCTCCAGCATATCCCGCCATCTCACCTCCGTCTACCACACCCCCATCCTGCCCCTGTAACCCCCTCCCCGGAAGGGTGATTCTGCCAGTCATGGACTCCCCACCCCTCCCAAGTCCTGCCACCCAGGGAACCCCCGGAGGGCGGTTACCTGCCCCACCAATCGTGCACCTTTCGCACTCAATCTCGCCTACCAGATAGACTCGTTCCACAACAGACTGATGGTATCCCGCATTTCCATTAGATAATAAGCATTTCCCATGTGCGAAAGGTGCACACTGTCCTCGCGGAAGAGAAGGGGCTCCTCAAGCCGGAGCCCCACTTGCGCCAGTACTTTAATTCCGTGGGCATCACAAAAAAGTCTCATCGCCCTATTCAATTTACGCCTCGCCCTTTCAATGGCTGCAGGCTTAAGTGCCCCCTCCAGATTCTTCGTGGTACAAACTCTAACCAAACAATACAGGCGCCAGCCAGATTGCTCCTCATTGCCTCCAGATCCCTCTGCATCAAATGTAACAAGGACACTCCTGATAGTTTAACCAAGTAATTTTCTCCCAGGTGGATAACCAGAATGTCTGGGCAACCCAGCTGCGACACCTTCTTCGTCAGCCAAGGCAACAAATCGCCCCATCGCATCCCGCTCTTACCCCACCAATGGACCTCGTGATGACTGCTCCGCAGGCCCAGGCTACGACCGTACACCTGCCTGTCCGCATATTTTGAGGTCCAGTGTACAAAGGAGTGTCCAACAATCCAGGTAACCGTCTTGGCCCCTGGCCCCCGAACGCAACGTACGAAGAGAAAGAGATTAACACCACAGCAAAGTACAGATCTGCAACACAACCGCAGCAGCCCACCCGACTACCCTGACTCTGACCCCCGTCATTTACGCACATAGCGTTCGCAGCAGCGGGACCTCCAGCGCCCAATTCTTCGAATCTCCTCCCATGACCAACCCAGCCCAGCCGCCGCCATAGCCTCACCAATACGAAACGAGTGAATGCCAAAATGCGCTGGATCCCTGCCAATCCTCCGCAAAGCCATTCGCAACACAGCCAACAACTGAAAGGATGTCTAACGCCTCAAAGAAGCATGTACGAAAATCTCTCCATCCGACTTCTGCACTCGTCCCAAAAAAGCGGTCTACTCACGCACCGGGTACACGTCCGCACACCCACTCTCCTTCAGCCACACCCATTTGCCTCGACCCGTCTGGTCCGTCTTTGAACGACCCAACCATATACCCAGCCGGGCCCCATCCGCCCTCGCATCCTCAAACAACCGTCCGGAGCCCCACGCACTCCCAACAATTCCGACACCCGAAATGCTCCAAAGAACATCCAGACCATGCACAATCGGAACAACGCCACCTCACCATCGTCATAACAGCAGTGGGGCAACTCCCCCAGCACTCTCGTCAACAACTCAAACGTGATCGCCTCATGCGGCAACTCTCCCCCTCCCCCCTCTGACCTCATGCGACCCCAACCTTTCAACATTCGACTCAACAAATCTGCCCTGGCCGGATCAAAACCCAAGTAAATCATGCTGTAAAATGAGATGCCAGCCAGCTTGCCAGCTATCGTAGTCTGCGTCAATCCTCTGTCCATGCAATCCAGAACAAAACGCACCACCCCCCGTTCACAGTCACTCTGGGGCATCCCCCACGCAGCCCTGCTCCAACCCAAACAGGCACCAAACTCAGACCATGCCAGCCTGTACGATCGCCTCGTGGATTCAGCTATAGATTTCTCGACCAAACCCACCACTCTCACTCCCCCCAGGCCCAGATACCCTCCGGCACCTTGGTCTTGCAAGCCTCTGCTCCCGGTGCCAGCCTCCTGAAACACTGCCACTGCGAACGAGATAACGCATCCGCAATTTCATTACTCGCCCCGGGCACATGTTGCGCGCGGAAAAGCACATTAAAACGCAAGCAGAGCAGCATGAAACTTCGCAGCAGGCGCAGCACTCGCAGGTCCTTTGCTTTCTGATTGTTCACCAGGTCCACCACCGTCATGTTGTCAACATGGAACAAAACCAACCGGTTCCGGAACTCCGGCCCCCACACCGCCAACGCCACCAACAAGGGGAAGAACTCAAGAAACGCAATGCTCCTGCCCTGTCGCAGCCAATGGGCCGGCCACTGCTCTGCACACCAACGCCCAGCCCAGAAAAGTCCAAATCCTTCTGCACCCGCCGCGTCAGAGGAAAGCTGCACCTGCCAGACCATCTTGTCATGCGCAAAATCCAGGGACACTCCATTGAATTCTTCCAGGAACACCAGCCATACACGTAAGTCCGACCGGACTCCCATCGTGACCCTGACCCTGTGGTGAGGGAGCACCGCCCCCGACATGGCCATGCCGAAGTGCCTACAGAACGTTCTCCCTGCCCTCACCACCCGGCACGCAAAAGTCAGCAAACCGAGAAGGCGCTGCACCGACCTCAAATCAATCTTGCGGACACCGATCACCTGCGTCAGAACAGCCTGCATCTCCGCCACCTTCTTCACCGGCAGCTGCGCCTGCCAAGCCACCGAATCCAACGTCAAACAACAACTAGGTCCCGCCGTCTTCTCCGGTGCCAATGGAACCCCAAACTCCTGCGCCAACAACTGGAACTGTCCCAGAGCCACACCACACTTTCCTGTCAGCCCTTTCCCGACGAACAAGAAATCATCCAGGTAGTGCGACACCAACCGGTGCCCACTCCTCTCCACTAAGGCCCACTGCAAAAAGGAACTGAAGGTCTCAAAAAGCGCACAAGAAATCGCACAACCCATCGGCAGCACCATATCCACAAAGATGGCCCCTTCGAACTGCATGCCCAGCAAATAAAAATCCGCTGGGTGAATGGGGAGGAGGCGAAAGGCCGACTTGATATCACATTTGGCCAACTCTGCCCCCCTACCGCAAGCCCTCACCAAACCAACGGCATCATCCACCGACGCATACAACACCCTGGAATCCTCCTCTGCGATGAAGTCATTCACCGAACTCCCTTCAGGCCACGACAAATGGTGAATCAGTCTGAACTCCCCTTGCTCCTTTTTGGGAACCACCCCAAGTGGTGAGATGATAAGGTCCGATATCGGCCACGTGTCAAACGGGCCAGCAGTCCTACCCTCCAAAAACTCCTTCCGCAACTTGCTCGCCACTACCTCTGGCAATTCCTTCGCCGCACGCAGGTTCTCCGCCCAACGCCTCTCCCGGGGACCCTGATAGCCAATACGAAATCCTTCCACAAACCCCCAATGAATTTTCAAAGCCGCCTCTCTATCAGGGTACCTAGAGAGCCATGGACCCATGGCCTCCACCTTAACCGAGTAGGGGCCGTTCGGCCCAGATTGACCCCTACCTTTATTAATTTTCCACTGTTCTGAAGGTGTGGCAAGCATAAGGCATTGTGTGACCGGGTGACGTCCCCCGCACTTGGAACACTCGTGTTTAAACTTACATGGGTGTCGCGTGCAGAAACCTTTATTAAAGTTCCAGCAGGCCCCAGTGTTTCCAGGTTTGTACTGCTGTCCAGCTGCCCCCGTCCACATTCCCTGACTCCCTGACCCCCCAGACACTCCCTGACCCCCCGCCCCAGACTGGGCGGGACGAGGCTGAAAAGGCCGGTACGCAATCGGGAGACCACTCGCCGTATGAGTAGATGCCGCCGCCTGCATAGAAGACATCCACTGCACCCAAAGCTCCTGATCAATGTCACCCCATGGCTTGTCCGGGTTCACACTAATCCTGGCCCTAAACTTCTCATCATAGCTCAACCAGGCGAAGCCCCCAAAATGCAATTGGGCCTTCCGTATCACATCCATATACTTAAACAATGCTATCGCCCTGTCCGCATGCTTTTCGCAATAGATACTCGCGTAGATCAAGAACGCCGACGTCCAATTCTCCATCGTCACGGGCACCCTCGGCCGCCTGGTCAACTCCCACTCCTCCTCCTTAGACCCCTCCTTCGCCTGAATCTCTCTATGTAAAAGTTTGAAAACATCCACATACTCATGCTTCCAAATCCAGGCCTTTGTCTTTTCCGACAAATGCGACCCGAGTGGCATCGCCAAGCCCATGTAAGGCAACTTCTTCTCTCAACTTGTCCGATCCATCCTCCTTCCCACCCTGATCCTCCGTCGCGTCTGTCTGCGTGCTGGCCGTCACGACCTGCTTCTTACCATCCTTTGGAGCGGGCCCCGTCTCCCCAAGGCCCCCCATCCCGCACAGAGCCATCCCCCACACCCACCGACCGGCAGGCCTTCTTGCGCCCCCCTCTAGGACCTTCGTCCCAAGCATCCCACCATGCTCCCTCACCTGCCAAAGTCGTTGGAGCTCCGCGCTCCTTCCTCTGGGCATCCGCCGGCTTCTGACTCCCTTTGGCCATATGACCCACTCCATCCTGTGCCGCCTGGAAAACACCAAATCTGCCTGTTGTCGCCCCACCCTTCCCCCAACTCTCATCGTCACGCACCTCACCTTCTTCCAACTCCTCATCCTCGTCCTCGTAGTCCAATCGTTCCTCATCCACTTCCACTGCTGCCACTCTCCGCACCTCACTCACCACTCGTTTTGCACCTTTCCCTCGTACTCCAGGTACAAACTCGCACTCCAACATTGCAGCTGCGCGCTCCCTCAGTGGAGGGCAGGCCGCCGCGGACCCCCCTGCTGCTTCGTCCTGGCGTTTGGAGGCCGTCTTGCGCCCCGCCGGCCCACCCTTGCCTCTGCCAGCACTCACAGTTGGCTTGTTCCCGCCCCCCCGAGCCGTCTGCGCCCGGGGAGGCCCCAGTGCCACCAGGTCTCTGCGCCGCCAGAGCAATCCCTGACCCTTCTACCCAGACCCACTCGCCCCGTGACCCAGGAGTCCCCCCGCCACGGCCTCTACCAGTTCCTGCCCCACGCGCAGGTGCCGGAGCCCCTTTGCCCCCATGCACCCCACCCGCCCGCGTCTCCTTGGCAGCGCACAAACGCTGCCATGCCTGTTCGGATTCTTCAATTATGCGACGTTGGTCGCGGACCCTCTCCTCCTCAGTCATGTGTGCCCACCTGGCATACCACGTGTTCTGCCCGGTGAGCTCCCTGCAACCCTCTGCCCCCCGCGGTGGGGCCGTGCGGCCCCCCTTCGGGTGAACCCCTCCCGTCTGCTGGTATAGTGCTTTGGCCGGGCCCTTCCCCTTGGGGACAGGTGCCCTCACCACCCCCTTCCTGCCACTTGACAAATCCACCGGCTGCTCCCCTGACGGGCCACCCCCCTCCTCAGGCCCAGACTCCCCCTCCGACAGCACGAGCGTGAACTCCCCCGCAGACACCTCCGAGCCAGCCTCACCCTCCTGCCCGCTAGCCTCACTGTCCTCCCTCAGTGCCTCATCAATGCCCCCCTGATCCGGCCCGTCCCCCTCCGATTCTGAGGGAGCTGGACTGCCCACATGCATGACTGGAGGCCCGTGGCCCGTGGCCGCGGCGTCACCCCCCGCCGCGATCTCCAGGCTCCCCCCACCCCCACTGACACATCCACCAACCGCGCAGGGAGGCTCTTACGCTGTCCTCCGCGCAGAGGCACCTCCGGTTGTTTCTTGCCTCTACCCCTCCCACCCACACCTGATCGGGCCGGTGGCGGCTTGTCCATGCAAGCCACCACCACCGCCGCCACACCCGCCGACGCGGACCTCGGCGTCCGGGTCATGCCGACCCACGCCTGATCCAGTACTCCAGGCCGCAAAAGGTCCGCCCTACCGGCCCTCCCCAGCACCAGCAGAGCCTCACGCACTGCCTCTGCGTCCGGTGTCGACATGCCCCCCCCTCACTGAGGCCCAAGCGCAATGTGTGACCTCCTAAAACCTAAGGTGCCCGCGAGATGCGTGTAATTCGGCACCTCGCGCCCGCCCGCGAGATACGTGGGATTCGGCACCCTTGCTCCAGCCCGCGAGATGCGTGCACTTCGGCAGCCTCGCGCCTCACGCGCAACGCGTGCAATAACAGGGCCTGAGCACGCCCGCCGGCACCAAATACTGCAAGCAGCAGTCTGCCGAAGAAAAACTGAGCGCTCCACCTACAGCACCGGGGCATCAGCGGCGTCCTGACACAAGCCCCTGCTGACCCTGAAGCTACCCCTACCTAAAGGCCCCCAACACTACCCAAGCACCTGCCTACAAACTAACTTCACCCTGCGGCACCGGGGACAGGAAGAGGAAGGACTTCCTCCCCTGTCCCCTTAAGTACCCTCCCTAGCTCCCCACCCCTAAGCCCAGCCCCCAGCCTATCCTAGCCTACCTGTCCCTGGCCTCGCGCGAACACCCCAGGGGAAGACTGGTCTGTCGACCTCACTTCCCCTGGGGGCCGCAACGCGTTCACTTTTTAAAATCAATTCAGAATGTGTCATTATCAGACCAAATACAGCATGTGTATTTATGGAGCACAACCTTCTCCCTGAAGGGTAGGTTGATGCTAAAATAACAGATGTTTATTGTTACCCAACTCAATGGTACTCATTTTATCACCTCGGAAGGATGAAAGGTTGAGTGGAAGCAGGACACAAGTCTGGAGAACATGCGGGTGGACGCCATCCACCCTGCCAAGAAGTTTGACCCGCTGTAAAATATGCTGAACTCGTCCCAGTGCACAGCGGGGAATTAATGCCGCGTGGGCGGAGGGGCAGCCGGATGACGAACCCACGCCGTCATGAACACACACCACCAATGGCTCAAGCTCGCATGGTTCCGTCATGCGCACGCAAGGGGTTAAGGGTCCATTTGGCCTCCTTTTGTCAGAGTGTCCAGGCTGGGAGGTGCCTGTAGCCTCACACCTAGATGTAAATGCAGTGGAAGGGAAACAAAAGCAAGTACTTCACAGGTACTAAGGAAAGGTACTATTTTGATTTTGTTTAGACCCCCATATAAAATGGGTGTCAGAGTCACATATCTTCGTTCATATCTCACTGTCCTATATTAGAAGGGTTACAATGCAACTGCAAGTATGAAAAGGATCTCTGTGTTCAAAACAGTAACCTACATTATTATCTACATAAAAGAAAATCTGCCATCTGCATGTTGCATGATGTGCTTTGAGGAGGCGCATTAACCCTGTATGCATCTTTGAGTTAAAACTGGGACTAAACAAAACACAGATCTTTCCAACAAATGTGTTAACCACCAGAGTTATCCTACCATTATTACTGTTCCCTCAGATTTACTGGAAACAAAGATCTCTCCAGTAGTTGCCTTAACCCCATAAGATATTTAAAAATTCAGACTTTGCAACAAATTAAGCAGAACAGATTTACTGCCACGTGTTTCCTTGTTGCCAAATTCTTTGTCGTAGACTTTTAGAAAATCAATCTATAAGTTGAGACACAGATTTTGCGCTAGGGTTCTATCACTTTTCTGCCACATCCCTGACGCAAAATCTATTTTGGGATCTACAGTGCTACACAAATCTTCTTTGTGTGGCTTTGTTAAAAAAAGAATAATAAAACGAGGCAGCACTTTGCCCTTCCTAGCATTACCTTGAGTCATGTAGGCCTTACAAGAGTGGTGGGTGGATGTTCGTGTGCATTCACCCTTGTATTTTGATGCAAACCCATTTTTCAAAGACATGTAAACATAGGTTTGCACTAAGCTGGTGAGTCTACCTGAGGCTGGCGTAAAAAGGAGACATATTTTTATTTCTGCGTGTTATTTCCTCTTTGCCTGTATGCTGCAGCACACATGCAAAGAGGACATAGCTTCATAGGATAGATTTTGCCTGGCTTTGTAAAAAAAAAAAAAGAAAACCCCCTGACAAACACAAGGTAGCGTATTGCATTGCCTTGTGTTATTGTGTGTCGGGTAAGGATTACAGGGTGGTACCTGGGTATTCCCATACATCCATGTATTTTTTGAATATGGTATGATTCTTAAGGGGGCAACACTTGCTTTCGCTGCGTCAGCTATCGAGTACCAGTTCCCTTTTAAAGGTTAGTGGTTATTCCCCATTTATGGGAAGTGATTTTCACGCTAGGCCCCACTAGTGAGTACAAGTATTAGAAAGAGTTTCAAGTTTTATTTTTATTTTGCATAGTTACTAAAAGCCATTGCAACATTTTTTAAAAGAGTCAATACATTTGAAACTAATGTACACCAATAAAATTAGTAAAACATACTAAAAATACTGTGCAATAGTTAACATTTATCAATGCGAGCGATTGTGGGAATCGATTGGTTCCCAGGATAAAGTGAAGTGCAGTCCCCAAGCTTTGCTGATGTCAGGTGTGTGCGTGATGAGATGCGGGATGTTGCATATAGATCAGTTGTTGTGCCCTTCTCAGAGTGGTAAGAGATGTGAAAGGTGCTCCTTTTTTAATATGATCGTGAAAAGTCGCACGCAGTTTGTAGGCCAAGTGCTCCCCCGGCATCTTCTTACTTCTGTGTCCGAGATTAGGTTGTTATTTCAGGCATTTTTGTTTGGCCAACATTAGAAATGTTACCATTCTGCAGTTCAGTTGTGTGTCCTCCGGATTGAAGCAAGCCAACACTACTTGCCTCCTAGTGTGGATGCCTTTCTGCTTAAAGAGGGATTTTAGCAGCTGTGACTGTTCTTGTTGCATGTCCTTGCATGAGCAGATTAAGTGTAAGATGTCTCCTTGAGTGGTGTTGCACAGCCTGCAAGTGTTTTGGATTGTTGCCCTCTGCCAAGGTGGAAGGTGCGAAGTGCATTTGAGGATGCCCAGTCTGTAATTTAAAAAAATGTATTTTTATGGATGTAGGATAACCCTGGTTAAAGTACTTTTGCGGTGCATGTGTTTTGTAGTTATTTAGGGTCATCCACGCATGCAATCTGTTTGAGAAGATTGCCGTGTCCTCTACCAGTGAGATTTCTTTAATGCATTTCCAAGCTCGTTTTTTTAAGGTTAGGCGGCCGAGGTGTGAGTTCCAGACTTCTGTGAGCCTAGTGGTTTCCAGAGATGTCTGAAGGTAGCTTCTTGCATGAGAGGTTTCCCTGTGCTGGATTTCGTGCCATTTCAATTGATTTAAGGTGTTTGGGGTGGCGCCTCTGATCTTATGCTAACAGAAAATGTAAGATCCATGCCTGGCCAGTGATTGTTGTAGGAGGCCGAACTCTAGCCTTATTTGTCCCGGTGAAGTGTAGTGCGGGAGGCAGAACATGGTTCTGTAAGCTTTGACCAGAGTGCTGTTTAGTGCTTTTGCGTCTCTCCCCCGCATTGCTCCGCTGCTGTAGGTGATCGCAGGGAGCAAGTGGGCTCAGTGTCGGACCCAAAAGCTTGTTTGTAAGGTTTTTCATTGATAGTGCTCTAACCAGCCCTCTCCTTTTTATTTCGTCTTTTTGACACGTGAATGTCCCTTCCTTGTCAATTATGACTCCTAGGTATTTGTTTTCCTGTGATGGTTTGAGTTGAGTGCCTCTCTTACATCGTCTCTCCTCCGCGAACAGGAAGCAGGAACTTGGAAGCACCCAGGCTCTCCTGAGCAAATTACAACGTTGCAATGCAATGCAGTGCTGTAATTTGTCTGAGCACTGTGGTTCGGCGCTCAGCCAGGGAATGGGGGCCTGGGCATTTTGTCAACACAGGCTGTAATGCAGCCTGGGTGAAGAACATGATAAGTGAGCATGACGCTTTAGCCGGCCAGACACTGCCGACCAAAGCATCATGCGCACTTACAGTGTGCCCGCCACTCCTCCCTTGCCCTGCTCCATGAGCAGAGCAGACCCACCCCAAAAATAAAATGATAATACCATCAAGTTATTATGATTTTTTTCCCTTTCTTTCACTGCTGCCTTAGCGAAGGAGCCACCACTGTAAGCCTCCCTGAATCGAGCGGACTGCCTTTTGTCCTCCTGGATTGTTGGGTATTTGATTCGTAGCTGCTCTTCCACGGGAAATGCCTTGCTTCTCCTGCAAATCTGCACACTACACTAGGGAAATAGCCCTCTCACTTCACTGTGGCCCCCTCCGGACATATGGGATTCGTATTGTAACAGCGCACACAGGGACACAGCACCTTAAGTTCACAGCATTGCACAAGGCAACAATCCTCCTCTCGATAGAGCAATGCTCCAAAGTGACAGCCCTCAATCATCACCACAGTCTCCACCTGACATATGGAAGTCATGGGCAGCACACCGGTTTTCTGCATTCACTTTGTGCAATTCAGCTTCTTAATTGGACATCTCTTTATTTCTCCTATTTCATATCGAAGGTTAATGTTCTGTCTTAAATTCTTGGCGCATGAGTTTAGAGTGTGGCTGGTCAGCAGAAGCCACATGAAAGTAAAGTGTCAAGCGCATTCTATATGTGGCCTAGATTCTTATTAAACATGGTGCAACATAACAGCCTATTAAATTAAACACAAGAAAGAGATTTGCCTCGAATTACACAATTTGGTCAAGCTGGGTATCTGGGATTATTCACAGGTTTTCTGCTTTCACATTGTTAATTTCAGCCGTTAGATGGACATCTCTTTACTTCTTCTATTTTACTTCAAAGGTTAATGCTTTGTCTTTACTTCTTGGCACATGAGGTTGGAGCTTAGGTGGCAGGCAGATGCGACAAATGCATCAAATAAGGACTGCCTTCCTCCTCCAAAAATATCTAAATCCATCACACCACAACAAAAAATGACTTTCAAACGTTCAATATGATGTGCTTTAGCTACATTACCAATCACAAAATGTTGAAGAGTTGTGTTCCTTGAAAGGAAGACATGTTGCTTTCTTGTAGCTCGGGAAATTCGATTGTGCTGGCTATGGCTGTGTTAAAATTTCCTAAATTGTAATCCTGTCAGGGTATAGGTGGTCTTGTTTTCTGCCCTTCTCACACCTACCTACTGCAGCGATGCTGTAAAGTTTTGCGATGTACTGCCTTATAAAGGGTAGCTTTGCTGTTATGATGCTCTTGGGTCTGGGAAACTGATTTAATTTAGAGTTATGCTATATATGAAATGAAACATCATGTGTGCATACTTAGGGCTGGCTCCTGCCGGATGTGTTTACAGTGAATTAGTGGGACGGCAGGTTAGTGTTAGTATAAAAAAGTATTAATCAAAAAAAGTTGGACAGGGCTGTTCCTGGAAAGAGGTGGTGTGCTGGTCACAGGGAAGAGGAAGCGTGGTGGTCGGCGTGTGTAAGCCTACCCCTGGGTATCCATTATGTTGGATGTCATTGCCTCACACACCTTTGCAGGTGTCATGCTTCATCATAGGCAGTGCTCCTCGTTGGGTAGGCGGTGCAATACCCAACGGGCACACCTCAAAGAGGGGCTCTTTAGCGGAGATCTTTTTATCCAACTGCCTATGGGTGAAGTGTGGGTGTGGGGCCAGGAGGTTGTAGACAGGAAAGGGAATTAAAATGGAGCAAGGTGTACCTAAAACTACTTTATTCTGGCGGTCCCTTGCTACAATTAAAAACGGTGCTAGTCTGGGCTTACTGGAAATTAATGTTTCCTCGCTCTAGATTATCTCCACTAAAGAGCCCCTCTTTGAGGTGTGCCCGTTGGATATTGCACCGCATACCCAACGAGGAGCACTGCCTATGATGAAGCATGACACCTGCAAAGGTGTGTGAGGCAATTACATCCAACATAATGGATACCCAGGGGTAGGCTTACACAGGCCGACCTCCACGCTTCCTCTTCTCTGTGACCAGCACACTACCTCTTTCCAGGAACAGCCCTGTCCAACTTTTTTTGATCAATACTTGCGTAGGGCACGGACTACGGCTGGACCTTCCACTCTCCTTGAGTGGTACTTTCGCCCTGCATGGTCCCATTGGATCACCCTCCCTAATTTTTGTTTACATTACACAGTATAAAAAAGTAGCCTGTCTCCAGCACACCATTTTGGCAGTGTAATATGTCTAGAATATGCCAAGTTCCATTTTAGCGAGCGTAGTCTAGAGCAGATTCCGATTACTGGCCATAGTTGTGGTGTCTCTTGCTGTTCCTCACTTGCGTAGTTTTGCTACGTAAACTAGAAATATATCCTTGTGAAGGACAACACTTTCTTGAAAGTGCTAGTTGGTACTGGAATTGCATATGCCTTTTTCCTGTCAGTTATCTTTGTCACCATTTTCTTCTCATCTTTGGATATTGGGTACCTTACACTTATTTTGCTGTGAGACTGATACCTCTTACTGTGAAATGGGTGGTCCATTCCTGGTATTGGCATTCTGGTGATACTGATTCCAGGGTGAGCTGTCAGGTTGCGCTGGTTTAGATACAGTTATGCCAACAATAAGAACATGAGAGATGTCTGCTGCTAAATGTGGAGGCAACATTTATGGGGGGGGGGGGCAGTGTTTAATTTGTTAAATCATAAATGCAGAGCCCCAAACTGTTTCTTATGATCCTATTGCGGAATGCTAATGTTGCCATAACCTTTTTTTTAACCACTCTACACTTGCTTATTCTTGCTGGTTCTTTTTTCATCCTATTCTCTGCCTTCAGCATTGTATTACTATCTCTCTTTCTCCTTTGTTTTCTTTCTTTCTTGCTTTGGGTCTATAGATGTTGTTGCAAAATGAGACTTAATCTCCTCAAATGAATGCAGGTACAGGCACATTAAGTGGTGGATAGGGCTGAGTAAGCATACTTTGCATAGGAGAGCAGCCTCATCTCCTGAGAGCACAGGCAGCTAAAGCAATCACATCTACATGGAAATGTGCTGCACATGGCATATTATGCCTGATGGAGTAGGCTGGCAGTAAGTTTAGTTTGTCAATCCTTGGTTAAAGGAACCTGTACCCTGACAAAAGGCAGCATTGTTTTATGTGTTACTTACAAAAGTTTGCGTCTTCTGCCTAAATCAGTAGTGTTTATGTGTATACTTTTAAAGCGCTCAAATGTACTCATGATATGCATGCTAAACATATGTGTGCTGTGATGTCACCTGCATACTGCCTAACTTGGTCAGCCCCCCACTTCTTTTTTTGAGACTTGTGCCCTGAGTGGAAGTGCTGGGATTTGAGCCTCTGACCGTGTGGTCAAACACAGACTCTCTCAGTAGGCCACCCTAGACATGTTATGCTACAAATAATATTATTTAGCCATAAAATATTAAACTAATCTTAGGTTTAAATTTATGATGATAAAAGAATCCGCTCAGAGGGATTTACTCCTTCTATAAAGCCATTGCAGAAACAAGCATTGACAAGACCAATAAGTTTACATTTTTGTCTTCTAAAGTATTTGTATTTTAATTATGACTGTTTCCGTTTTGTGATCGTTCATTTACTGTAACTGGATGAATCGTGTGCAACAATTCATATTATCATTTCTCTATGCCACTTTATAGTTATACATAATGTATAAATAATATTTTTATGGTCTGGGTTGACAGTGCAGCTGTCGCCAGACAATTATGCGAGCGGTCTGGCTTGACAGCGCATCTGTTGCTAGACAATTATGTGAGCATCACAAGAGAGGGACTTTGGCTCCGCCCACATGCTGGGCATCAGGGATACTTGTTTCGATTATCCAGGAGTTGTGTTCTTCACCAAAAAATTGCTTGACCACCACACAGCTTTCTTCATTTTGTTTATTTATATATTTGCCTGAACATAAATTTTCAGGGGCAAACGTGACATTGACATGCTATTAAAGTGCCTTAGATAACTAGATAATTAATGTTGTTTTTCTCTGATATTAGCACAGATGGGAAAGCGAAGTCATTAAACTACATGGGTTTATTATGTCTGACCTTTTAACCTACACCAATATTATTCTACAGTTCTTTGCTTTCACATAAATGCACAGCTATACCCATGCTATTTACTTACATATAATATTCCTTCAAAGCCAGGCCTATCACCATTGCCAAATCTTGTTACTTACATATTATGCAAACAGTGTAAAGCCAAAAGAAAGGCTCAAAACTAATCAAGGCCTGAAAGAAAAGACTGTCTTGGAGACTAAGGACCGCATTATGAGTTTGACTTTTTTCCAGTCCAAGCCCAAACTCATGCTCCTGCAGGGATCGAAATCCTGACTTCCAGAGTAAGTACAACATTCGCACCAGGGGTGGCGCTTCCGTTATGGCAAAGGAGCGTTGCCCCACTCGTCAGAGCCAGTCACAGAAAAATAAAATCGTAATAAAACACTAATATATTTGATCTTTCTGTGACTTGCTCTGGCTGAGGCATGTGTGTGTAGGGCGGGGCCAGAATGGCCATGACAAGAAGAAGTGGCGGGCACTTAAAAGTGAGCATGTCAGTTTGGCCGCCCGTCTTAGGAAGGCCAAACAGACATGCACCCTTCTATTTTCCCAACCCGGCTGTGTTGCACAGCTGGGTTGGAGAAAAGCTGCAGGCTCCAAGGCACAGTCTAAGCAGCAGACAAGGCCGCTCAGACCAATCCTGGCGATGAAGGGACTTAATCATATTTTTACACATTTGTTGCAAGAAGTCTTTCAAAATTAAAGTGCTGTTAAGTGGTCAGACCAGCTTCTGTGCTTGTTATTTTAACTTCGGATCTACTGTAAATACCATTTTTCCATTAATTAAATATATTTATGAATATTAGTGCTTTGTAAAGTCAACAGCAACCTAGTGCTATTTTTCAAAAAGTTGCCGCATGTAAAGGTCAGCAGGGCCTTATAACATGAGAGTAGCGTCTGGATTGGGTAGGGAGCCTGTTCTTTCTCAAAGACTGCCGAAAGGGAAGCACTGAGGCGGCCATTGGCATCAGAGGCAGTGGCAACAACAGGTAAGTTTAAAAAAATTATTATTTGACCCTAAATTTCCCATTCCCCCGGCCTTGGACTCCCTTCGTCACCACCATAACCGACTTCATTGCACCCCACGCCATTGCCTCAACAAACTACATTCTCATTGGAGACCTGAACTTCCACCTCAACAACCCCAGCGACCCTAACTCCACCATCCTCTGTGACAACCTTGCCAGCATCAGACTTAAACAGCTCGTCAACACACCAACACACAGAGCAGGACACACCCTCGACCCCATCTTCGCGGCAGGAAACAGTGTGCACTTCAGCCACACAACGCAACCGCCATGGACCGACCACCACTCCGTACACTTCGCCGTAAACAAACCCAAGGCACCCAAACCAGCCCCACGCCCACCATGAAGGAACTGGAGCAAGGTTACCGACGAGCAACTACCTAAGACAACCACACCTGGGCATCCGACACGAGAGACGCAGCGGAAGAACTCCACACCTGGATCTCCAACTGCACAGACGAGCTTGCCCCGCTATGCAAACCCGACAAACAACGCCCTAGGAAAGCCGCCTGGTTTACCACTGCTCTCCACGAAGCCGGGTGCACCTGCAGACGCCTGGAGAAGAACTGGAGAAACACCAAGACAATTGAAAACCACACCACCTACAAGAATGCCATGACGGACTACCACAACCAAATCAGAGCCACCAAGAGGAACTTCATGCTCAACAAAATCCTCGCCAACTCCAAGGAACTTTTCAGTGTCATTCAAGAATTCAGCAACCCATGCAGCGAAGCCACAGACATCACCTCATCCTAAGACCTCTGCGACAAGCTTGGAACCTACTTCCACCTCAAGATCAAAAACCTCTACGACAACTTCGTCGACCCTCCACCAGACGCCACAGATGGCCCCCCGCCCACCAAAGACTCCAGTCAGCCCATCATCTCCAACTGGACACTGATCATGGCCGGAGACACCTCCTCAACCATAAAAGGAATCCACTCTTGGCCCCCACCGACCCCTGCCCCCCTCACATCTACCATAGAGCCACGGCCGCCATCGCACCAGACCTACAATGAACCATCAACACCACCTTCAAAACAGGCACCTTCTCAAATTACTGGAAGTGTGCAGTAGTCAGACCCCTGCTCAAGAAGCCCAAAACTGATCCCACCGACCTCAAGAACTATCGGCCCATCTCTCTTCTCTCCTTCGCAGCCAAAGTTGCAGAGAAAACAGTCAACAGGGAACTGCAACGATTCATAGAAGAGAACGCCATCCTCGACCCGTCCCAATCTGGATTCTGAAGCAACCACAGCACAGAGATCGCCCTACTCGCCACTACAGATGACATCCGCACCCTCCTGGACCAAGGCAACTCCGCAGCCCTCATCCTACTCTACCTATCAGCAGCCTTCGACACTTTCTCCCACCGCACACCATTGTTGTGAGACTACACGACGCAGGCATACAAGGAGCAGCCCTAGACTGGATCTGATCATTCCTCATCGGAAGAAGCCAAAGGATCAGACTGCCACCCTTCCTCTACGACCCCACACAAATCACCTGCGGAGTCCCACAGGGGTCATCACTGAGCCTGACCCTCTTCAATATCTACATGGCCCCCCTCGCAGCCATCGTCCGACAACATGGCCTCAACATTGTATCCTACGCTGACGACTCCCAGCTCATCCTCTCCCTCACCAATGACCCCACCACTGCCAAACTCAATTTCCAGAAAGCAATGCAGGACATTGCAGTCTGGATGACCAACAGCTGCCTGAAGCTTAACACAGAGAAGGCAGAAGTCTTCGTCCTCGGTACCACCTCTTCAGCATGGGACCGCCCTCGGAAGCCCACCTACCCCCTCAGACTGCAGCAAAAAACCTCAGCATCGTACTTTGACTCATCACTCACCATGAACCGACATATCAAGGCCATCGCCTCCAGCTGCTTCAACACCCTCCAAGTGCTCCGCAAGACTTTCAAATGGATCCCCCCTGAGTCAAGGAAGACAGTCACCCACGCACTCATCACCAGCAGACTAGTCCATGTAAACGCACTCTACGCCGGCATAAACAAGTCCCTACTCCGCAAACTCCAGACAATACAGAACACCGCCGCCAGACTCGTCCTCGGGCTCCCCATGGAGAAAAGAGCCACCTTCAAAATCATCACTCATGCCTACAAATGCCTACACAATAATGAACCCAAATACCTCAACGAGAGAATCAACTTCCAAGTACCCAAAAGAAACCTCCGATCTTCCAACCAAGCACTGGCCGAAACCCCGCGCATCCACAGAGCCAGAGCAGGTAGAAGATCCTTCGCTTACTTTGCAGCCAAGACCTGGAACAAGCTACCGGCAAACATCAGATGCGCCCACTCCCTGAACACCTTCAGGAAGACCCTCAAGACCTGGCTCTTCGGCTAACTGATCTGTGCACCTCCCACTCCCCACCCCCCTCAGCGCCTTGAGACCCTCACGGGTGAGTAGGGCACTTACAATTCCCCTGATTGATTGATTGATTGATTGATTGATTGATTGATTGATCCCCCCATCCGTCTACCCCCACCCCGGCCTTCATTTTGTGGCGGCCGCCACTGATCCTCACAATTTTCTCAGGTTGAATTTTGTCAAGTTAACCCTTCTGAAATTTACTGCTGGGAAATGCCATCTAAATACTGGAAAATGCAGATTTTGCTGTGCAAAGAAACAGAATTCACGTTATGCCCGATTCTGAACAGCACAACTTGTAATAGATAATGACTGAACGTTTCCAATTACAATCTTCAGGGATAATTGGCGCTTCTACAGACGGGCCACTCATAATGAGGCCCTTAGTAGGGTTCACAGCACGGACGACACAAGGCAGACTTAATGAGCCAGGAGGGTTCTGTCTGCTTTCAATAAATATTGATCTATTCATTTGCAAGTTTTTGTATTTATTCATTCATTATATGTGACAATGCCAGAACATGTCAAGTTTTCAGGCGCCCGACAATATTATACAATTATACAGCAGTATTAAAATATAATTATGCTAAAAGGAAAGCTCTCAGAGATAATAAAACAAATATACACACTAACTCAAATAACAGAATAAGAAGATTTACCTCCTTTAGCGTGCAGGGGAGCGGGTGATCTTGATGGCGGAGTCATTGGGATCACCCTTGTGACAGAGTTTGCGGCAACGGTAATGGCGTCAAAGGGGGTCATTGGGCGTCCATCTAGTCTGGGAGTGCCATTGAAATCTTGGTGCCCTTGGAAGAGCATTATTTTAAATGCCCCCCACGCACTGGAAGTAAGTCCCAAGCACAACCGAAGCACAACATTTTTAGGTGAGTCCTAGAAATAAGTCCTACTTTGGGGGTCTATGTTAAGGACTTGCGTGCTCTATGGCATGTCCTGCTGCCGTCACAGGGCCTCTTTCGATGGTGCCCCTGCCAAGCAGGTAGTAGCTATTTCAGGGAAGAATGCTGGCAGAAAGGGTAGGCATATCTATATCCTCAAGCCTGTTGTTTGCTGGCCATTCCTGCTGCTGATTTGTGTTGACCTGCTGCCCCTCTGACTTCCGTCGTGTGTGGGAGAGACCTCGCCGGACCCGCTGCGCGGGTCCCGCAGCGCCGCACTTGGAGCCTGTGCCATTCCTGGGAGAGGAGCTGTCATCTTGGGCGTGAGGAGCTGCCGGCAGGGCTGCGAGCTTGGAAGCAGGGACTCGCTTTACCAGGAGTCCCTGCGAGCCCTATTCGTAACACCTGGGCTGCTCTCCCTGCTGGCCCCGCCCACCCGCCCACGGAGTGAAAAGTGGGAGAGGAACTTGCCTTCACGGGATCCTCAAGCCTGTTGTTTGCTGGCCATTCCTGCTGCTGATTTGTGTTGACCTGCTGCCCCTCTGACTTCCGTCGTGTGTGGGAGAGACCTCGCCGGACCCGCTGCGCGGGTCCCGCAGCGCTGCACTTGGAGCCTGTGCCATTCCTGGGAGAGGAGCTGTCATCTTGGGCGTGAGGAGCTGCCGGCAGGGCTGCGAGCTTGGAAGCAGGGACTCGCTTTACCAGGAGTCCCTGCGAGCCCTATTCGTAACACCTGGGCTGCTCTCCCTGCTGGCCCCGCCCACCCGCCCACGGAGTGAAAAGTGGGAGAGGAACTTGCCTTCACGGGATCCTCAAGCCTGTTGTTTGCTGGCCATTCCTGCTGCTGATTTGTGTTGACCTGCTGCCCCTCTGACTTCCGTCGTGTGTGGGAGAGACCTCGCCGGACCCGCTGCGCGGGTCCCGCAGCGCCGCACTTGGAGCCTGTGCCATTCCTGGGAGAGGAGCTGTCATCTTGGGCGTGAGGAGCTGCCGGCAGGGCTGCGAGCTTGGAAGCAGGGACTCGCTTTACCAGGAGTCCCTGCGAGCCCTATTCGTAACACCTGGGCTGCTCTCCCTGCTGGCCCCGCCCACCCGCCCACGGAGTGAAAAGTGGGAGAGGAACTTGCCTTCACGGGATCCTCAAGCCTGTTGTTTGCTGGCCATTCCTGCTGCTGATTTGTGTTGACCTGCTGCCCCTCTGACTTCCGTCGTGTGTGGGAGAGACCTCGCCGGACCCGCTGCGCGGGTCCCGCAGCGCCGCACTTGGAGCCTGTGCCATTCCTGGGAGAGGAGCTGTCATCTTGGGCGTGAGGAGCTGCCGGCAGGGCTGCGAGCTTGGAAGCAGGGACTCGCTTTACCAGGAGTCCCTGCGAGCCCTATTCGTAACACCTGGGCTGCTCTCCCTGCTGGCCCCGCCCACCCGCCCACGGAGTGAAAAGTGGGAGAGGAACTTGCCTTCACGGGATCCTCAAGCCTGTTGTTTGCTGGCCATTCCTGCTGCTGATTTGTGTTGACCTGCTGCCCCTCTGACTTCCGTCGTGTGTGGGAGAGACCTCGCCGGACCCGCTGCGCGGGTCCCGCAGCGCCGCACTTGGAGCCTGTGCCATTCCTGGGAGAGGAGCTGTCATCTTGGGCGTGAGGAGCTGCCGGCAGGGCTGCGAGCTTGGAAGCAGGGACTCGCTTTACCAGGAGTCCCTGCGAGCCCTATTCGTAACACCTGGGCTGCTCTCCCTGCTGGCCCCGCCCACCCCGCCCATAAACTCTCCCCATCATCATAAAAGGAGCTATACGTGCCGCTGCGCGGGAGCGCGCGGGAGGGCGCCGGGAGAAGCCCGGGACAAGGGCGGGACCGTCTGTGGCCGTCCGGGGCCGCAGGAGGCCGGGCCGGGCTACCCCCTTAACTCCTGCTGGACCGTATTTGTTACAGTAAGTGTCATTGTGGTTGAGCTTGATATTGACTATGGCAACGTCCACATTGTTAAGTCCTGTTTCTAGCCAGATGATATCTAACCCGGTCGAGGATGCTCCATTAGCAATTGGCCCTCTAGACAAATTTTTCTTTAGTCGTTCAGTAGCAATTGACAAGGAGTTGTCTCTGGCTGAGAAGCGCGCGGAGCGCAGATTGTCTATAGAGTTACTCAAGAATTCTGCAGACAAACTTCCTAATCTGACGTACCCCACCCTGGTGACCCCCTTGTCATCATTGAATCTTCCCATTGCAGTTGAGCATTTTGAGGGCCAAGTCCAAACAAGAAATAAGGATGTTGCAACAGATTTAAATATCTCTTGTGGGAGTGACATTCAAACTATTACGCTCCCTGACTCCGGTGCTCAGGCAACATTGGCCCAATCTAAGCTGGGGTCTAAAAGGAAAAGATCAGCCCCAGCAAGGAGATGCAAAACGGCGGCGAAACCACCGCAGAAACACAGGAAGCTACATAAAATTATGAACACTGGAGAGGTTGTTATGAAAGAAACAGAGAGTTTAGAAAATGTTGTGCATACCGATCCTGCCCTCTTAGATAGCCAGGATATCGAAGTCATCCCTGGTACTGCCTCCACTGTACATAACAATGAAAATGTGTTCTCATTTGTAGATGTGCTCCCTGAGTTAGAAAAACTATTAAGATCCTTGCTTAACCCTATAGAGGATAGAATTACTAAGCTTTCTGAAAGGCTTAATCATTTTGAACAGTCTACACTAGACAATTTCTATTCTACAAAATCGCTGATTAAAGCAAATGTTGGGGTGGATGCAAGGATAAATCCCCAGGTTTCTAATAACCCTGTTAATCAGGATAAGGGAAGAAGGCCCCAAAATAACTCTCCTTTACCCCCAAAGCAAGGTAAATCTTTGGCTGCAGTAGTAACAAATCCCTTAGAAAAATCGGTCAAATCTAAAGTCGGCTCTGTTCCGACTCAGCCGACTATAATGCACCATATACAATCCTCAACACAGCAGGTACTAAATTCCCCAATTACTATGAGGGTGGACAAAGCACTGCCAACTGCAGAAGCAACCGCTAGCATGCAAGTTGCCCCAAACACTCAGGTGGGAGGGAGTAGGGCTAATGCCCGCTCTGTGGCGGATAAGAATTTAGTACCAATTCAACAAAATAATAATCAAGAGGCGTTGAGACCCTCCTCCCAATTAGTCCCCCAATTTTCTATATCTATCCCGCCTCCCTTAGTAAAGCCTACTTACAGGAAACCCCCGATTAATCTCACTCCTGATTCCTTCCCCTATGTTGCAGTCCTTATAAATGTACCATCATTAGCGCCAGGACAGAGAGAAACTTTCCAGACACTTAAGAATAAGACCATGCACTGGTTAAAGGATAATCGCCCTCTCCCTGGTGATATAGACGGGCTAATTATAGGGGTAAGGAGAATAGATTGGATGGGATACACAGCAAAAACTTTGGGTGGAGACTGTATAGTGGTCAATTTTCAAGACCCCAGGGTGGCGGGATGGATAACTAGGCAGGGATGGGGAATAAATAAGGGAGGTATTGGAATTGTAGACCTTACCTTTTTTTACCCCCGATCCAGTAGCGTAACAACTAGCCTGCTTAGTGAACCCCTAATACCCCCAACTGTGCCTTGGCCAGCCAATTGCCCATTACCTCCATTACCTCCTTTAGTTGGTTACAATTATAACAAATACACAAACCACAACTCTTGTGTAGGATGGCAGGACCCCGGACGGGGATATTGACAAACCAGTACAGTTGGGGAGCGGGAGCGTCATAATGTGCCAATAATGGCTGGGGATGGTAAAGTTGATATTACAAGTGTAAATGAAATGTCTGATAACATGGCGATAGGGAATTTGGTGGAAGAAAGTGTCTATGGTTTAGAAGTTTCAAACCCAAATGTAAACGTACTACCGACAAAGAATGATAACATGATTGTAGATCGTATGGATGTAGGGGAAGGGCCGATCAATCCTATTGAAAGTTTAATGCCACTCCAGGTATCCATTAATACCAACAACTTTGATGGTTCTGTGGCTAGTATTGGTACCCTTTTATCCTGGAATATTGCAGGGCTGGGCAGTAAGATGGACTCCCAATCTTGGGTGAATTTTATAAATGGATATGATATCTGCTGTTTCCAAGAAACCTGGGCTTGCGATTCTCTTTTTTGTTTTGGTTATTTAAACTACTGTATACCAGCCCAAAAAGGTGGAAGAGGGCGGCCAAAGGGAGGCCTTACTGTATGGGTCAAACAAGATTTGCATATTAATGTTAAAATGTTGGATCTGGGTAGTTGTGATTTACAATTACTAAGAATCTCTACAGGAAAGGGCCCCCCAATAGATTTGTATAATGTCTATGTGAGAGGTAATAATGAAATTAATACACCCACCATAGAGCTGTTATCTGCTGCCATAGAGGCTACGTCACAAGAAAGTATGTTGATAATAGCAGGCGATCTCAACAGGACTTTCGAGCCGCTGGATTGTACAAACGATCCACTAGGGAGCGAAGAGGATAACCTTTGGGGAGTACCCTCTCTATGCTTAAAACCTGTTAAGAGATGGACAAAAGAGATTTTAATATTAAATGGTATTTGTTTGGAACATGGCTTAAGAGCACTCAATGGGAGGACACAAGGGGACAAGGGTGGCGGGTATACTTATGATAATGGTATTCACAGGAGCAGAATCGACTATATATTGTGTAGTCTCCAGCTGTGGGAAGGAGTTGTTGATATGATTATTAGGCCCATGGTCGAAAGTGATCACAACCCCCTCTGTGTGACTCACAGGTGGTGGAATGCAGGGGCAGGAAATTCTTTCGTAACCAATGATGATATTCCGGTCATGAGTAATGATGAACGGAGGCTAAAATGGCCAAAAGTAGTTGCAAATGAGGTTACTATGATCTTCATTAATAATGTGGTCGATAGTGCAATTTCTGCAATTGAAGCAACGGCCCCAGTGGTACCGGGAGATAGTGGTATCACGGAAATCCATAACGAGTTGTTCTCCCTCTTAAGACCGTGCTTCTTCACCAAAAACAAGAAAGCGAAGAAAGCCAAAGAGGTGGGAAGGTGGTTTGATAGTCAGTGTAGACTGGCACGACTTGAACTGGGACAAGCCATAAGGAGTAGGGACCGTGAAGCAGTAACAGAGCAAAGGAAACTGTACAAGAGGGCCATCCATTTAGCGAAAAAGAAATGGGATGAAGATCATTGGGCAGAATTGAAAGAGGCCTCAGGCAATAAAGACTCTAAAAGGTTCTGGGAAATTATTAAGTGGGGTAGAGGAGCTGGTCCCGGAAAGCCTGATAACAACGTGGCAGAAGATGCTTGGGTCGATTACTTTAGACCACAGTATGCTAATGTTAATCACCCAACGGGGGCGAGCAGTATAATACCGGCTTACGCAACTGACAATCTGTTCTCTCTTAGAGAGGCGGAAATTGCCATCGAGACTGTGAAGTGTGGGAGGGCCCCAGGCCCAGATGGGATTCCTTCTGACATTTTCAAATATGATGTGACAAGATGGGCGAGGTACACTTTCCTCGTAGCAAATGCCTTGGCAAAGGGGGAAGTGGTCCCAGACCTTTGGAAATGTGCAACTATTATCCCTATTCACAAGAAGGGCGACCGTTCGCTGCCTGCAAACTATAGGCCTATAAGCTTAATATCTACAATGCAGAAAGTTGTGGGGAGGATGATAACAAACCAGCTTATGGACTGGGTTGATAACAACAACGGCCTTTCCCCATACCAAGCTGGATTTAGGCGAGCAACCAGTACCATCGACCAGGTCTTTCGGTTTACCATACTGCGGTGGAAGACTGTGGTACTGGGAAGGGGCTGCCTGTATGTCGCGTTTGTCGACCTACGGGCGGCATTCGATCTAGTCCCCCGATCCAAGCTATGGTCGGTTCTGCAAAAGATGGGGATTCCTGCAGATCTGCTTACATTAATCATGCGACTGCACGAGTCCAACTTTGCAAGAGTCCAGTGGGGTGGAAGTGGGGAAACAACTATGGACTTCCCAGTGGAAAGGGGCGTCCGGCAGGGCTGCTCCATGGCCCCCCTATTGTTCTCGTTATTTATCAACGGGATTGTTGAGAGAATGTTGGAGGCGAGCGTTGATGCCCCATCGTTAGCGGACACCAGGGTTCCTATCCTGATGTTCGCTGACGATACTCTCATTTTATCTAAGACCCCTATGGGGCTGCAGCGTGCACTGAACATTTTCGATGCTTTTTGCGTTGAGCATGGCCTAGAGGTGAACGTGGGAAAAACAAAATTAATGGCCTTTTCATCTGGCCGTAGGAACCACCCCAAAGTAACCTTGAATAATAGCAGGTTGGATATTGTTGCAGAATTCACGTATCTGGGGGTCCAGATTGCCGAGGGCACTGGTTGGGCACATCATGTGGACAAAGTGGTCCTAAGACATCAGCAGCTCTCAGGTGCCCTTAGGGGCGAGCACCGTAAATCCAAGACAAAACCCATAAAACCAGCACTTACGGTGTATGACGCAAAGGTCTTGGGTGCTACTTTATACGGCGCAGAGCTATGGGCCTGGGAAAGTATTGCGGCATTACAGATTTCGGAGAATAAGTTTTTGCGAGGGATCACAGGACTTCCACAGAGCACCCCGTTAACTCCATTGTTTTTGGAACTAGGTAGGCGCTCTATCATTGATAGAGCCCGATTGCGTCCACTCCTCTACTGGAGGCGCCTCTGGACGACTCCAGAAATTAGACAATATGCGGAGGGCTTTCTGTGGATAATCCAGGAAGATACATTCCATAAGATAAAATGGCTGAAACATCTGAAGTCTATGCTAGGCAATATAGGGTTTTCAAATCTTTGGAATAATCCCGAAGGAGAGATTTTCCCCAGTAAGGAAAACCTAAAAAAACAGTACTGGGATTGGGTGGGTGTTAAATTGTTGAAAGATACAAGGACTGACTCCATGTCTGGCCGGTTTCTGGAGTCAAAAATTTTACCCGCCTTAGAAAATTATTGGGACAACATCACGGTACCAATGGATAGGAAATTGGTTTTTCAGCTAAGGTCAGGATCTATCCCCCTGAAGAAAATGACAGCTGGCTGGAATAAATCGACCAATAATTTATGCCCTGCATGTGAATATGCCGAAGAGAGCATAGGCCACTTCCTATTCGTATGTCAAGCCTATAAGAAACCTAGGGCTAAATGGCTTACGCCGGTATGTAAGAACCTAGGGACACGCGATAGCACTGTGGCCTTAAGAATTTTATGTACAACTACTCAGGACTCGATAGTCATAGGGGTGGCTAAATATCTAGGTTGGGCCTGGGCAATTAGACGACGGGCTCTTGGGAGAATTGTGTAACTAGGGATCCCTTTTAAAAACTGATAATGTAATATATTTTATCAAGGTTTTAGATGCAATATTGTATGGGCTGCACTGTAAGTTTAATGTCTTTTTATTGTTATTATGTATTATTGTGTAATTGTTTTACATGTCATGTGCTTTTATGAAAATTGTTTCGAATAAAGCTTATACAACAACAACAATATCTATATTTGGAAGCCCGATTGGTGCTGACATGCAGACTTAGAATAACAGTAAAATGATGGAGGGAATGCTTCAATTAATTATATCCACTTTAATTACCCGGAGAAGAATTCTAGCATTCCAGTCCATCATTTTTTTGCACCCTGTATGGTAGTCTAGACAGAAAACTGGTTTAACCATTTGAGCGGACATTTCTCAATGGAATATTTCCCTTTAACAGAGTGTTCCGGAGGAGCGTGCTACTCCCCAAAAGACACTTTGAAGCCTCGTCAGGGGTAGTAAGCGCTGTTTAAGTACAATTACAAAACAAGCCCCCCATTGAAAGCTGCAGTCTGATATAATGCACATGTGCACAATTTGTTGTCAATTGGATAAATATTTTGTCCAAATATAGTAAGCTAAATGTACCAACATGCACTGGTGTACATGGACACATGGGACAAATAACAGAAACGCAGACACTTGCACGCTACACTGACACCCTTAGCACTCCTGGATGATATCAAAATTGAACCAATGTATCCGAATATCCGGTTGGATCGATGCTCCAGCCAATCCTTGGATGGAATCTAACCCGCCTCCAGCTGGCAAGATTGACAGGAATAGGCAAAGGTATGAAATAGCTGAGCCTGTCCACACGCCAACATCCTGCCATCTATGTTTATTGTAAATAATTCATGACGAACATCACTAACATTTTCTGGGATTTAGGTCCATCTTTTCTCCGTGTGTTTATATTATCTCTTAGTGAACCATATCAGCAAAACCTAGTAATACCCCACTGTCTTTGCATTCAACATTAAGAGAGGAATTCCTCAACCGCACCATCCTCTCAATTTAGGATCTGTCTTTTTTGGGATTCCATAGTCCACTCTTTTGGCTTGATTCTGTGGGTACAGAACACGCCTCAAATTGATTCATTGACGTTAATCTGTAATACCTCCAAGAAGACTAAATGAAGACTGTTAAAAGTTCTGAGTTTATTGTGGCTGAACCTCTTTCCTTCTTTCACATTCTGCCTCCACAAAGACCCACCAGCCATAGGTTTCATGCCTAGGGGGGGAAGGAACACACCGAGAACTTTAAAAGCAAACTCGCATGCATGTCACCAGCCTCTGTTAAGGTAGCACGCACTACTCAAAGAGACGTGGAGTCAAAATAGGTATAAAACAATTGTGTCTTTAATTGTAACATAATGTATAAAATGAACTGTAAGAAAAATTAAGTGCATTATCGAATTCACCAAAAAGGGCCACCCTTTTTATTGCTATTAATGTACTTAACAGTTTTCATTCAAGACTCTTAGGCCCACATGCATCATTGTAGGAATTTGCGATTCCTAAATTGCGAAAATTAAGGAATCGCAATTTAGGAATTGCAAATTCCTATGTATCAAGAAATTGCAAAAGTTTTTGCTATTTCTTAATTTTCTGTATTTGTGATTCCTTATTTGCGAATCGCAATTAAGGAATCGCATTACAATGATTCCTATGGGCCTAGAGGCCCATAGGAATCAATGGGAAGGCATTCTCATTTTGCGAATTCGCAATTAAGGAATCGCAAAATGAGAATGCAATTTCAAGGGTGCAGGGGGGTCCAAAGGACCCCCCCTGCACCCCTGAAATGTAACGTAAGTACATTTTACCCACACACATGTCCCAAGGGCATGTGTGTGTGTAAAATATAAGTTTCAAAAATGCACTTTTGCTCATTTTTGAAACTTTTCGCAAATTACCACGAAGGTTTACTTCATGGTAATTTCCCCCTTCCAAATTGCGATTTCGCAAATTAAAAATAATCATGCATAGCATTTAAGAAATCGCAAAAGTTGCGATTTCTTAAATGCTATTGCAATTTAAGAAATCGCATAAAATTGCGATTTCTTAAATTGCGAAAAAAGAAAAAAAAATGATGCATCCCAAAAATGGTTTTTGCATTCGCAAACGGCCGAATTTTGCGATTCGCACCGTTTGCGAATGCAAAAAGGCTTGATGCATGTGGCCCATAGCTCCTTGAACCAGGTAAGCCATGAAATGAAACCTGTTTAAGCTGCCCACAAGAGTCCCACTCAGCCACCCGGCATCCAGCAGGAAACAGTAGGCCGAACTTCACACGTACATCCAACACTGCACAGACATGGCCATGTAGCTGAGTATCACTGCCTCTCTTTCCCTGTCGTGACATTTCCACCAAAGTCCTCTTACTCACTGGTGTACTTTGCACTGCCTCTATGTCTGGACTTCCAGAGGGCCTTTCAGTTCGGCGACGACCAGGCGTGTTTTCCCTTTCATTACAGCACAAATATGGCTCCCTGGTGAGTGAGCAACTTATTGACTCTTCTCCCTTTTCTGTCCTCTCGTTGTCTTTATTCATGCTCCACACTTTGGTTGTACCACTGTGTCTTTTAATTCTCCTCCCTCCTGTTCCCCACCAGCTATATATGTTCATTCTTCCCCTACTGCCTCCATCCCCCACTGTCTCTTTCCATTTTCCCCCTCCTGCCCCCCACACCACTCTCTTTTCGTCCCCCCCTCAAGTTCCCCACCTGCTATCTCTTTTCATTCTTCCCCTCCTGCCCCCCTCCCACACTGTCTATTTTCATTCTCCCCATCCTGCCCCTCTCCCCCACTGTCTCTTTTCATTCTTCCTCTCCTGCCCCCACACCACTCTCCTTTCGTTCTCCCCCTCCTTTTCCCCACCAGCTATCTCTTTTAATTCTTCCCCTCTAGAGCCCTATCCCACATGGTCTATTTTCATTCTCCCCATCAAGTCTCTTTCCCCCACTGTCTCTTTCCATTCTTCCCCTCCTGCCCCCTCCCACACTGTCCATTTTCATTCTCCCCATCCTGCCCCTTTCCCCCACAGTCTCTTTTCATTCTTCCCCTCCTGCCCCCACACCACTCCCTTTTCGTTCTCCCCCACCTGCTGTCTCTTTTCATTCTCCCCCCTGCCCCTCCCACACTGTCTATTTTCATTCTCCCCATCCTGCCCCTCTCCCCCACTGTCCCTTTTCATTGAAATGAAATGAAATGAAATTGGGTTTATAAAGCGCATGGCTGCCCTAGAGCGTCCCAGCGCTGGTAAAATAATAAATAATAATGATGATAGCAGAGACCTCAAGAAGGGAAAGATCTAAGGTGTGTTAGGGAAAAGAAAGGTTTTGAGTACTTTTCTGAATTTCGGATAGGAGGCTTCCATCCGGAGCTCCCTGGGAAGTGCATTCCATTTTTTTGCCGCATTCAACGAGAACCGGCGGCCTCCGGAACGTGCTTTCCTCACTCTAGGAGTGATAGTCAGGTTTTCTCCATCAGACCGAAGGGTCCGGGCTGGTTTATAGGGGCGAATCATGTCTCTCAAGGCCGGTGGGCCTTTGCCTTGCAGTGTTTTATGAGCGATGCAGAGTGATTTAAAGAAGATTCGCTCCTGAATTGGGAGCCAATGGAGGGCTCTTAACAATGGTTTGGCTGAAGCCCGCCTCGATGCCCCCATGAGCAACCGGGCTGCGGCATTCTGTACTCGTTGGAGAGTATTAATGGAGGCAATGGGTGCGGCCAAGAAGAGGGCGTTGCCATAATCCAATCTAGATAGAATTAGGCCCTGGATTAATAGCTTTCTTGATTGGAAGGGCAGGAGGGGGAGTACCTTCCGCACTGCCCGGAGAAGGCCAAAGCAACCTCCGGCGACTTTCTGTGCATCATGTATTTTCTACCCATCATGTATCTCTCCCCCACTGTCTCTATTTATTCTCCCCTCCTGTTCCCCACCTGCTATATCTTTTAATTCTTCCCCTACTGCCCCCTCCCACACTGTCTATTTTCATTCTCCCCATCCTGCCTCTCTCCCCCACTGTCCCTTTTCATTCCTCCCCTCTGCCCCCTCCCCCACAGTCTCTTTTCATTCTTCCCCTCCTGCCCCCACACCACTCCCTTTTCGTTCTCCCCCACCTGCTGTCTCTTTTCATTCTCCCCCCCTTCCCCCTCCCACACTGTCTATTTTCATTCTCCCCATCCTGCCTCTCTCCCCCACTGTCCCTTTTCATTCCTCCCCTTCTGCCCCCTCCCACACTGTCTATTTTCATTCTCCCCCATCCTGCCTCTCTCCCCCACTGTCTCTATTAATTTTCCCCTCCTGTTCCCCACCTGCAATCTCTTTTCATTCTTCCCCTCCTGCCTCCCTCCCGCACTGTCGCTTTTCATTTCCACCCTCCTGCCCCCTACACCACTCTCTTTTCGTTCTCCCCCTCCTGTTCCCCACCTGCTATCTCTTTTCATTCTTCCCCTCCTGTATCCCGCCCCCACTGTCCCTCTCCATTCTCCCCCTATTGTTCCCTCCACCACTGTCTCTTGTCATTCTACCCCACTCTTTTCATCCTCCTCTGCTGTCTCCCTCAACCCATTATTTTTCATTCCACCATCCCACACTGACCTCTCCACTGCCTCTTTTCATTTTCCTCTCTTAGGGCCAGATTCATCAAACCAAAATCCGCTCGCAAAGGGCCAGATTCTGAGAATCTGGCCCTTTGCGAGCGGTATTTTTGCATTTGGGATGCATCATCCCAAATGCAAAAATCGTAATTTTAGAAATCGCTAAATTGCGATTATTTGCATTTGAGGAATCTCAATTTGAGATTCCTTAAATGCAATGCATGAAAGTTTCTAAAATAGCGAATTCGCTAATAGGGCACGCAAATTACCATGAAGTACAACTTCGTGGTAATTTGCAAAAACTTTGAAATATGCACTTTTATGCAATTTTCAAAGTTCCATGTTGCGCACACACATGCCCTAAGGGCATGTGTGTGTGCAACAATATGTGCACATATCAATTTCAGGGGTACAACAGGGTGTCCTTTGGACACCCCTGTACCCTTGAAACCGCAAACTCAATTTGCGAATCGCTAATTGCGAATCGCAAATTGAGATTGTCTTCCCATTCATTCCTATGGGCCTCTGGGCCCATAGGAATGAATGGGGAGGTATTCCTTAATTGCCAGTCGCAATTTGCGAGTCGCAATTAAGGAATTCTAAGAAATCGCAATTTTTAATGTGATTTCTAGATGCATTCCATTTTGCAATTCCTTAATAGCAAATCAGTATTTTTCGCTATTAAGGAATCGCAAATTGGTTTGTTGATGCATCTGGGGGTTTATTCCTTCCACACTGTCTTTTTTTCATTATCCCCCTCCTTTTCCCCTGCCCGACTGACTCTTTTCATTCTACATTGACCTCCCCACTGCCTATTTTCATTTTCCCCTCCTTATTCCTTCCACACTGTCTTTTTTTTATTCTCCCCCTCCTTTTTCTCTGCCCTACTGTCTCTTTTCATTCTACTCTCCAGCTACCCTCACCAACTGTATCTTTAAATTCTCCTCTGCTCTCTCTCCCTCTCCCACTGTCTCTTTTCATTCTCCCTCTCTTTCTTTTCCCCTTCCCTACTGTCTCTTTTCATTCTCCTCTCCTGTTTCCATTCCCACTGTCTCTTTTCATTCTCCCTCTACTCCCCCCCCCGCGGTTTCTTTTTATTCTGCTCTCATGTCTCCTTTCTCCACTGTCTCTTTTCATTCTGATCTCCTGTCTCCCTCCCCAATGTCTCTTTTCACTCTGCCCCTTGGTTCCCTCCCTTTAGGGTACACATGCCAGGTGACATGCCTTAGAGCACTAATAGCATTGCCATACCGGTAGGGGCAGGAATGTTTCCCTCACTCTCAATACATTCTTCTGCATGCAGAGATGTCATTTGATGTACCATAGTAAAACGCTTGCACGTGTTAAAGGAAAACGTTTTTGGGAATTTGGAGGAGCCCTTATCACAGTTTTACATGATGTTTTTGCATGATTTAGATGCCCAATAGTTTCAAGGCTCGGCGCGTGCTCCTGGAACCAGAGCTGCCCCCAGGCTCGGCTCTGCCTGTTCATATATTGTCTCGCCGACCTCTGGTCTGCAGGAGGGACGTTTGAGGACTTTGGGAAAATATATATTGTAAGACTGTTAAAGTCAATGAGACCACCACCCACTAAGAAACTGTGTGCAGCAAAACACGAAATGTGCGCCTTGTCACACAGTGACACTGTTAAAAGGGGCGGCTCCTCCGGAAAGGCGGATCGCTGATGTAATGAGACAATGCTTTGAGGTGAGGATCGCTGAGGTAATGAGACAATGGGCTGAGGTGAGGATGGCTGATGTAATGAGACAATGGGCTGAGGTGAGGATCGCTGATGTAATGAGACAATGGGCTGAGGTGAGGATCGCTGATGTAATGAGACAATGGGCTGAGGTGAGGATCGCTGATGTAATGAGACAATGGGCTGAGTTGAGGATCACAAGGTAATGAGACTATGGACTGAGGTGAAGATCGCTGATGTAATGAGACAATGTACTGAGGTGAGGATCGCTGAGGTAATGAGACTATGGGCTGAGGTGAGGATTGCTGATGTAATGAGACAATGGGCTGAGGTGAGGATCGCTGATGTAATGAGACAATGGGCTGAGGTGAGGATCGCTGAGGTAATGAGACTATGGACTGAGGTGAAGATCGCTGATGTAATGAGAGTATGTACAAAGGTGAGGATCGCTGATGTAATGAGGCAATGCTTTGAGGTAAAGATCGCTGATGTAATGAGACTATGTACTGAGGTGAGGATCGTTGATGTAATGAGACATTGGGCTGAGGTGAGGATCACTGATGTAATGAGACAATGTACTGAGGTGTGGATCGCTGATGTAATGAGACAATGTACTGAGGTTTGGATCGCTGATGTAATGAGAGTATGTACTGAGGTGAGGATCGCTGATGTAATGAGGCAATGCTTTGAGGTGAGGATCGCTGATGTAATGAGACTATGTACTGAGGTGAGGATCGTTGATGTAATGAGACAATGGGCTGAGGTGAGGATCACTGATGTAATGAGACTATGTACTGAGGTGAGGATCGCTGATGTAATGAGACAATGGGCTGAGGTGAGGATCGCTGATGTAATGAGACTATGGGCTGAGGTGAGAATTGCTGATGTAATGAGACAATGGGCTGAGGTGAGGATCACTGATGTAATGAGACAATGTACTGAGGTGAGGATCGCTGATGTAATGAGACAATGTACTGAGGTGAGGATCGCTGATGTAATGAGACAATGTACTGAGGTGAAGATCGCTGATGTAATGAGAGTATGTACTGAGGTGAGGATCGCTGATGTAATGAGGCAATGCTTTGAGGTGAGGATCGCTGATGTAATGAGACTATGTACTGAGGTGAGGATCGTTGATGTAATGAGACAATGGGCTGAGGTGAGGATTGCTGATGTAATGAGACAATGGGCTGAGGTGAGGATCGCTGATGTAATGAGACAATGGGTTGAGGTGAGGATCGCTGATGTAATGAGACAATGGGCTGAGGTGAGGATCGCTGATGTAATGAGACAATGTACTGAGGTGAGGATCGCTGATGTAATGAGACAATGTACTGAGGTGAAGATCGCTGATGTAATGAGAGTATGTACTGAGGTGAGGATCGCTGATGTAATGAGGCAATGCTTAGAGGTGAGGATCGCTGATGTAATGAGACTATGTACTGAGGTGAGGATCCTTGATGTAATGAGACAACGGGCTGAGGTGAGGATCACTGATGTAATGAGACAATGTAGTGAGGTGAGGATCGCTGATGTAATGAGACAATGTACTGAGGTGAGGATCGCTGATGTAATGAGACAATGTACTGAGGTGAAGATCGCTGATGTAATGAGAGTATGTACTGAGGTGAGGATCGCTGATGTAATGAGGCAATGCTTTGAGGTGAGGATCGCTGATGTAATGAGACTATGAACTGAGGTGAGGATCGTTGATGTAATGAGACAATGGGCTGAGGTGATGATCACTGTTGTAATGAGACTATGTACTGGGGTGAGGATCGCTGATGTAATGAGACAATGGGCTGAGGTGAGGATCGCTGATGTAATGAGACAATGTACTGAGGTGAAGATCGCTGATGTAATGAGAGTATGTACTGAGGTGAGAATCGCTGATGTAATGAGGCAATGCTTTGAGGTGAGGATCGCTGATGTAATGAGACTATGTACTGAGGTGAGGATCGTTGATGTAATGAGACAATGGCCTGAGGTGAGGATCGCTGATGTAATGAGACTATGTACTGAGGTGAGGATCGCTGATGTAATGAGACAATGAGCTGAGGTGAGGATCACTGATTTAATGAGACAATGTACTGAGGTGAGGATCGCTGATGTAATGAGACTATGTTCTGAGGTGAGGATCGCTGATGTAATGAGGCAATGCTTTGAGGTGAGGATCGCTGATGTAATGAGACTATGTACTGAGGTGAGGATCGTTGATGTAATAAGACAATGGGCTGAGGTGAGGATCACTGATGTAATGAGACAATGGGCTGAGGTGAGGATCGCTGATGTAATGAGACTATGTACTGAGGTGAGGATCGCTGATGTAATGAGGCAATGCTTTGAGGTGAGGATTGCTGATGTAATGAGACTATGTACTGACGTGAGGATCGCTGATGTAAGGAGGCAATGCTTTAAGGTGAGGATCGCTGATGTAATGACTGTACTGAGGTGAGAATCGCTGATGTAATGAGGCAATGCTTTGAGGTGAGGATCGCTGATGTAATGAGACTATGTACTGAGGTGAGGATCGCTGATGTAAGGAGGCAATGCTTTACGGTGAGGATCGCTGATGTAATGACTATGTACTGAGGTGAGAATCCGTGATGTAAGGAGGCAATGCTTTGAGGTGAGGATTGTTGATGTAATAAGAACACACTGAAGTGAGGCTCTCTGCTGTAATGAGACAATGGACTGAGGAGCTGGTCCCTGATATAATGAGACAATGCACTGAGGTGAGGATCGCTGATATAATGAGACACTGTGCTGTGGTATGGCTTTCTGATGTAATGAGACAATGTGCTGAGGAGTGGCTCTCTGATGTAATGAGACAATGCACAGAGGTGAGGTAAGGATCTTTGATGTAATGAGACTATGCACTGATGTGAGGTGGAGAGCGCTGACATAATGAGACTATGCGCTGAGGTGAGTTGGAGATCGCTGATATAATGAAACAATGCGCTGAGGTGAGGATGACTGATGTAATGAGACAATGCTTTGAGGTGAGGATCGCTGATGTAATGAGACTATGTATGAGGCCAGGGCCACTGATGTAAAAAGAACACACTGAAGTGAGGCTCTCTGCTGTAATGAGACAATGGGCTGAGGAGCTGCTCTCTGATGTAATGAGACAATGCACTGAGGTGAGGATTGCTGATGTAACGAGGCAATGCACTGAGGTGAGGATCGCTGATGTAATGAGGGAATGCACTGAGGTGAGGAGCTTTGATGTAATGAGACACTGCGATGTGGTAAGGCTTTCTGATGTAATGAGACAATGTGCTGAGGAGTGGCTCTCTGATGTAATGAGGCAATGCTTTGAGGTGAGGATCACTGATGTAAGGAGACAGTGCACTGAGGCAACAGCCACTGATGTACCGAGAACTGGGGTGAGGAACGCTGATGTAATGAGGCAATGCACTGAGGTGAGGAACGCTGATGTAATGAAGCAATGCACTGGGGTGAGGAACGCTGATGTAATGAGGCAATGCACTGGGGTGAGGAACGCTGATGTAATGAGACTATGTACTGAGGTGAGGATCGCTGATGTAATGAGACTATATACTGGTGAGGATCGCTGATGTAATGAGACAATGCACTGAGGTGAGGATCGCTGATGTAATGACACAGTGCACTGGGGCCAATTATCAAGGAACTAGCCATGTTCTGCCGGCTTGTGATGCAATTTTTTATACAGCAGAATCCTTAAGTGAAATGTACTGTGATGCTGTGTGCTGGACTTCTAAACCGTGAAGGATTTATTTTGGAAAATGCTGCTTGTCAGAGCACTGCACATCGTTCTCGAATAAAATAATCGCTATTCCCCGCAGCCCCTGCTCGGTGTCTGAAAGATTTCCTTCATCCTCCAAACTGAAAACCAAAATGCTTCGGGCGGGTCACACTACAGCAACTTGTTTGCAACGTCTGCCTGCCCTCGCTCCTCTGCGCCGCGGACCTCGCCTCGGCTCTAAACTGACATCACAGATGGGCTTACAGCAGAGGCGCAACTAGAGCCAAATTTCGGTGGGGGGGCTAAGAAAAAAATTCGGGGGAGCTGATTCTTCAAGCAGAAGTCAGAGTGGAGCTGCAGGGGCTCTAAGATGGGGTGAAAAACATCAAAGCCTCATTAACAAGCAAAAGTGAAGTACTCGGTGTGGCTGTGTGCGAGCCCGGGACGCTGTCTCATCCCGGGCTGCCACCCACGAGGGGGGAGGGCTGGGGGGGGGGGAGCTGGAGTGGGGAGGGGGGGTGACCCCCAGGGGTTGGCTGAAGCCCTTTGGGTCCAATGGGCGATGTGCGCCTGGCTTACAGTGCCTGGAAAGGACACACAAATAACCTCTATGAAGGAAACATAGGGGGGGTTGGGATTCTCACTGGTGACTCCTCAGGCAACAGAAATTAATCCATTTCGACTCTTTTGTTCCTCCACCTTCATTTTATTGCTTTGTATAAAACAGTAATTCCAATATTCAACTGCATGTATAATGCCTCCTGGGCAGGTTGAAAGTGTTTGTGACACATTGTCTTTTCTTATATTTGTAGTTACCCCTGAAGAAGGGCAAATGCCCGAAATGCATTGGGTTACATAAAAAACTTCACACCAATCATGAAATCAGTGATTTTACCATGCAGTATTAAAGGCCAGGAGGCATTATAAACACACTTGAATATTGGAATTACTGTTTTTACAAAGCAATAAAATGAAGCTGGAGGAACAAAAGAGTCGAAATGGATTCATTTCTGGTTGACGATGATTTAGTCATCTTTACCGGGACTGGCACAGAATTTCTGCACCAGCTTTCTACATTTGAATTTCCGAAGCACTCTCAGGATGGAGGGCTTTCCAGAACCCTAAAAGAAACATTTGGTTGAGCTTGTTAAATTTTGAATACAAGGTGTGCTGGTTCCAGAATTATTCTCATGACCCTTCAGGCACAACATGGGCAAGCAAGACACTGCTTTCCCGTGCTCTGTTGTGCTCAACACAGTGGCGGCCGGCACAGGTAAATGCAGGAGGGGGCTTGGCGAAAAAGGAGAGGGGAAGCCGACAGGCGACGGAATCGGTATAATTAAATAAATAAATAATATCTATTCAGTCGTCTGTCTGCTTCTCCCCCTGCTGCACCCTGCACCGCCCCACTGCGCTTGCCTGTGCTGGATGCTGCTGGCTCAACAGCTACCATGTTCTTTGAAGCCAATTTCTGCCTCTGCAGACAAGCCATAATTTTTAAAGGTGGGTAAACCAGACAATTCATGGGAAGAGCTGAGCAAGAACCGAGCCAGGGGTCTGGGTCGACTCTAAGAGCTCAAGTACCAGCTGAGCCTGCTAAAACACCGTCAGCATGAGAACCACAAAGATATTTTTGTAACGCACAGAACAGAGATATATTTATTTTATTTATAAAGTTTTATATAGCGTGAACAAGACCCGTGATGGTATCAGAGCGCTTAACAAGGGTGGTATTGTGATAAATGATATGATATGATATGATATAAAAACTTTTATAACGCGCTCTATTACTACAAATAGTATCCTGGCGCGGAAAGGTAAGGGCGATTCAGAGGGCAAAAGAGAAAAGAAATAGTTTTACAGGGTAATGTCAAACCGGTGAGTTTTCAACCCCTTCTTGAAGGCCGTAATGGTCGGAGCAGTCCAAGCCCTCGCAGCTCTGACCGAGATAGACTGACCGCCTAGACGGACGTACTTAAATTTAGGCACGGTCATTTGGCACAGATTGGCCGACCGGAGGGATCGATTAGGAATGTACAAAGTAAACCTTTTTCTCTAAATAGGAGTACAAATAGGCCACAACTCTTTAAAATGTAGAATATATATATATATATATATATATATAGAACAAACAAGCTCCTTCACAGGAAGAGGAAAGGCCACACTTGAGGAGATTCATGGAAGCGCTTTAATATGCAGCCCATACAGAGTAAAATTCTGGCACCCATAGTGGCGGATGCATTTCGGCGATGTCTGCCTCTTCAGCGCCGGGTGAAAAGTGTTCTGGGAGAAGGGGTGTGAGCGAAGGTTTAAAATGTCCAGCCTTCCCTTCATTCACGGACAGCAGCCACTCCCACCTCGAAAATGTCTTGATGCATATACTTCCTGTGGTCAACTAGAGCCCCAGCGCCTACAGGTACCAGCATGCAGCAGCAAAATTCTGGTAAGTACCGCATACGGAGTGGGAGAGCCAATGAAGCTGCAATGTTCGAGAATAGCCCCCTCAGAGTTCAAAACATGCTAGGGCAGCGGCGCTTCCTTAAGTCCCCAAACCGCTTCAACCACTTGTCACCGGAATCCTTTCTGGCGGGGACTTGGTGAATACCAAGCCCGACGTGCTGCACAGTGGAATCATCACCGTCGTACTTCTTCTAGTGACTAATGGTGGGCCCTGTAAATCCCGGTATCCCGGAGAGAAAGCAACTGCGAACAGTGTCCAGCAGAAACAGAGCCTCTTGCAGAAGCGGGAGCCTTTGATGCGCGTCGCTGGTGACCACGCAGGTATGTAGAACAAACAAGCTCCTTCACAGGAAGAGGAAAGGCCACACTTGAGGAGATTCATGGAAGCGCTTTAATATGCAGCCCATACAGAGTAAAATTCTGGCACCCATAGTGGCGGATGCATTTCGGCGATGTCTGATATATATATATATATATATATATATATATATATATATATATATATATATATACACACACGCACACATATATATATACATGAGAGTAGAATTTTCCGAAAAAGAACCTCTGGAAATAGCATACTGCATGCAGCCAGTGCCCACCCGGCGCATCTAATTTCAAGCATCCCCTACGGGGAGATGCTTCGATTACGCCGGGTGTGCAGTAACTCCGAAGATTTAAAGACAGCTCAGGAGGACAGTAAAAAACGCTTTTTAGAACGTGGATACTCCAAACAGATAATTCACAAAGCTATTGAAAAATCGATGATGTCAACCAGGGAGGAACTTCTGACTGGCAATAAAAGGAAATCTGTGCCAGAGAGGGAAGATGTAGAAAAGGAGATTGGTCAGGAAAACAAAAAGTTACGCCTGATAACAGGTTACAGTAGACAACATCAGGAGTTATACAAGATTGTAAATAAACACTGGCCTCTAGTGACCCGAGACCCTGTTATCGGAGCAACCCTCCCTAAGAAAATCTCCCTGACCTTTAGCAAGGCACCCTCCCTTAGAGATAAAATTGTTGACACTAGTCCTGATCCTTTCAACAAAACATCTTGGTGGCAACAAAACAAAGGGTTCTACCGTTGCAAAACTTGCAAGGCGTGTGTCCATGGAGTGAATACCAAAACATTTATGGACGGTTTCACTGAAATCCCTCACCCTATCACACAGGTGTTAACCTGCAAAACAGAATTTGCAGTTTATGTACTCCAATGCCCGTGCCTACTTAGATACGTGGGCAGCACGAAACTTGCGGTACATAAGCGCATTTTGCAACACCTTCGTGCAATTACCAATGGAGATAACACCTATCCACTTGCCCGGCATTTTAGAGAGATGCATCAAAGTAATAACAGTCTACTAAAATACTGGGTAATTGATTCCATCCTAGCAAGCAGAAGGGGTGGTGATAGGGAATCCAAATTGAGGAAACTGGAAACTAAGTACATCCTTTTACTCAACACCAAGAGTCCGGGGGGGCTTAATGTTACGGAGGACCTGTACACGTGTTTGCCTTAATTTGTCCTTGATATATTCAAAATGAGAGAGGATGTCAAATATCAGGATAATTTTAGCCCGGCTGGGAACTATTCAATGTAACTTAATATGTTTAGACCATTCCAAATGTTCAGGCTTTTTATCAATTGGACCTGACACTGACCTGTACATTCTGCCTTTTTAATAATTAGCTGATATCACTTTGATGGGTAGGGTTGAGTATGATAGACTAATTGGGTCCTTGTTCCCTGATAGTCTTTCAGACTCATCCTTTCTATGCACTTTATTCACGGTGTTTAATTTTGAATGCAGTAAAGCGTATTTGAGACAAACTAGTATCAGTATCAACTTGTGGTCATGCAGAGGTTTAATGTTTCATCATAGATTTATACTAGGGACTGTTGATTTGATTACATCTATTCATACTTGAAATAAATTTGAAGTTGGGGAGAATGATGATTTATATTAATAATGATACAGCATTATGTGATAGGGCCCTATATTTGAAAGGGCTACCGATCAATGGATTATGTCTATATTATATGTACTATTATATAGCATTTTGCATTTGGCAGATCTTTGCACATTCGCTTTGCGTTATTTTGCACATTGAAAACTACACTATTGCGATTTTTGCACATAGTTGATCATTATGCATTTGCACTTTATTTTAAAAATATGTAATCTATGCAGTGTCACATTGTATATATAATTGGGTATTCTACCATGAGTTGATATCTTCAGTCCAATTAGCTCTATTACAAACTCTTTGATGAATACTATGTACTTATTATTTGACATCAACCTTTGATTATACCTTAGTATAAATCTTATATTCATTTCAGTTCTTATCTGGTATTTTACCACTACTTTGTTGAAACTGTTTCTTTGTGTGTTTTTTCCATGTATTAAACGTTGGGAAAACCTAGCAAGTATCTCTTCTATGTTTATTGCAACACACTGCCCTCCCATGTGACGACTGTTATCCAATTACTGGCATTATAAAATGGTGTTTCATGTAAATGAACATTGTCATGTGAACAAGGCTCTTGCGAGCCGAAACGTCATGAGGCTTTTTTCTGCACCATAATTAAAAAATTTGGAGCACTACAGATGGTCCGTGTCCGTTAACTTTTTTCCTGGCTGGAGGTGGTCCAGAGCGCGAGGAAGGTGACGGTGTGTTTGATATATATATATATATATATATATATATATATATATATATATATTACCTACTGGCGGTCGCCAGTAGGTATATATAGTTAGGATTTTTTCTCTATGGGTTTTTTGAAAATTCTATGTCTAATAACTTTGGCGTTTGTGGACGGAATTGGCTGAAATTTTCAGGAAAATGGCACATTTTGTTTCTGAGCAGCCCCTGAAAATTTTGGGGGGGTTCGTCAAGGGGGGGCCGAGAAAAAAGGGGGGTCCCAAAACGCGTTTTTCCCATGTTAATTTCCATAGGGCGGTTGGCCTCACTTTTAGCCCGAACGGCTGAATGGATTTGCACGAAACTTGGCAAAATTGTAGGGACTGGTAGCCCGATGTGCCTTTTGTAGGTCTCAATATATGTGCTCCAGTGGATTTTGAGAAATTAACGTTTAAAAAAAGATATATATCTGTAACAGCGGACCGGTTAGCGCTCTGGTTCGCGGACTTTTCGCGCAACGGAGCTTTGTGAAGCGAAGCTGATTGGTTCTCCGGCGTCTGTCAACATTCCAAACAGTCCGTAGCGGCCGCCATCTTGTCTCTCGGTAGGATCGAGAGACAAGAGGAGGCCAAAGCGAAGGGGCAAATGACCATAAGGGGGCATAGTACATTGTCGCTCACCCCCTAGGTTTGATGTGGAGGTTTTAAAAGGGCCCCGCGGGGCAAAAAAAAATAAAAATAATAATAATCGAACAGCTGAATGGATTTGCACGAAACTTGGCAAAATTGTAGGGACTGGTAGCCCGATGTGCCTTTGCTAGATCTCAATATATGTGCTCCAGTGGATTTTGAGAAATTAACGTTCAAAAAAAGGTATATATCTGTAACAGCGCACCGCTTCGCGTACTTTTCGCGTTACGGAGCTTTGCGAAGCGAAGCTGATTGGCTCTCCGGTGTCTGTAAACATTCCAAACAGTCCGTAGCGGCCGCCATCTTGTCTCTCGGTAGGATCGAACAGCTGAATGGATTTGCACGAAACTTGGAAAAATTGTAGGGACTGGTAGCCCGATGTGCCTTTGCTAGGTCTCAATATATGTGCTTCGGTGCATTTTGAGAAATTAACGTTCAGAAACAAGATATATATCTGTAACAGCGCTCCGCTTCACGGAGATAAAATTATATGTGTATTACCTAGCTGTTGCTTTTGTTGATTATTTTTTATTTTTTTTTATTTTTTAAGGATTGTTTATTGTGTTTCATAATTTATTAAACTTTCTAACGCGGCGCGTCATATGACGCATTACGCGACAACGCAGGTCCAGAATATAGTCAAAATGTCTCCACCAACCAGCGGACGGCACACAACCCCTTTCAGCAGGCTAAATAGTTCTGTTAAATGACAACAGAAGGGACAGGCAACAAGAACCATCAGTCAAAGAGGGGAGGGCAAGTTCTTCTCTACCGGGTCACGTTGGAGCGCTACCGGAACTGATCGAATTGGTAGTCTACAGTGTTTCTGGATGTTTCAGACTGAAGCTGGCGTTAGCATGAGAGCACCACCATTTCGTAGCTCCGTCGTGGCCATTCCACGAGCAATCATGCTAGGCGCTCCCCACCAGAAGCCTGCGGGAGTCGGGGGCCCCCAAGACTTTTGTAGAATCTTCAAGGATGAGGGGACGCTTTCGAGAATGGAGCCCAAGCTCTAGCAGACAAGCGTCCGAGTTCCAAGGTGTCGCAGGCCCATTTAGTGGACCACGCCCAAATCTGAAGAGATGGCCGCCATTTTGAGAGTCCTGTGGCAGCCGGCTATCGCTGCACCGCAAGAGCGGGAGCAACTCAAGTACATGGTGAGCGAGACGCTGTAGTCGAAAGAGCGGGCGGTAAACAGCTGAATAGCGGAAGAGGCACAGTGTAGCAAAAGCGGGCTGAATGGCAAATGAAACGGAAAAGGGGTGCCCCACTACAGCGTGTCTTTAGGTGAAACGGATTGTGGGACAAGGTGAAGAATGGAAGAGTCACCAAAAGGAAAAAAGTTCCGCTTGACCCCGGGAGCCGGCCACCTATGTCGGGGGCGATCTCAGGCCACACCAGGGCAACACGACTTGGGGAGGGGGCCGGAGCCAAGCGCCCCCTCCGAGTCCGCGACATGACACCGTCCCTCGGGGGCCTCCGTCAAGCGGTTCAGGGTGGCACCGCATCACAACAGCCCCCACTTACTTTAAGAATAGTGAAGATGAAGCAATTGCAAATAGGCTTCAGACAATGTTACAAGCACTCCTCAAAACTTTGAACTTTCAGAGTGCATGAGTTGGGACAGCGAGGGGTGATTTGGTTTCTCGGATTTGGTTTCTCGGACTGTTTTTCTGGTCTCTCACCACTGGCATACTTTAACGTTTTCTTGTTTCTAGGACATTAATAGGTTTTATCATTACGTTATGTTATCGTTTCTTTGTTTGTTGTTTAATAAAAGTTCATGTTCATCAGTGGCCTACTGATTTTCGTTTTCCTATTTTTTTCTTTCCAGGTTGTTTCATGGTAAAGTTTCTGTTAACAGGATACAGTGATCACTTCGTTATTATTGCATATGTCCTTTTCACTAGGGGTGCTCTCTGGTCGGGCCAGATGACGTATCTCTAGTAAATGGTCCGGGTGAAAAAGGTGCATCAATCAGTGGGGAGTAGATAGGCATGACAGATTACAACGGGGGAGAAAGGTCCGCATTACGTACCCTTTCACTACTTGCAAAGATTTTCCTACGTTTATTTGCAAACAGGGAATACCTCCAAAAAGAACTAATTCCCAAACAGTCAATGTTCGGACAATCAATCAATCAATGAGGAATGAAATAGGTACGACGTGTTAAAGGCTTGCGTTACCTACCCTTCACTATCTGCAAAGGGAGAGAGAATATTCCTATTCTTCCTCGTTTGCAGGTAGAGAAGATCCTTAAGAGAATTAACTTCGAACAATTCAATGCTCGATTGAAAAAATCAACAAGGGGTACTGTGAACACAAATGAACGCCGCTTATGTACATACGCATTGCTATTTTCAACAGGTTGTTCCTAATGTTTCTATTTTAGCGAGGTCAAAAAGAGATCCCATTAGTGGCCTACTGATTTTGCTCGATTCCTTTTGTTTTTTTACACGATTTTTCGCTATCTGCAAAGACTAAACAGAGTATTGCGACTCTGTGCTTGTTTGTAAATAGAGAATGAACCAAAGAGAACAATCAATCAAATGGAGAGAGAAGCAGGCACGACGTATTACAAAGGGGGCAAAGGGCTGCGTTAACTACCCTTCACTATCTGCAAAGAGAGAGTACTCCTAATAGAAATGAGGGGTGGGGGGCAGCATTCAAAGCAGATCAGTGTGCATAAACACAAAAATGTTTTTACTTACCACGTACTTGACATTCGACAGCTTATGATATTTGCTATTAAAAAACCATTGAAATTCACTGAAAAAACCATAGGTTATAGACCATATATAGTTAGGAATTAGCATTTACAAAACCTTGAAAATTCACTGAAAAAACCATAGGTTATAGACCATATATAGTTAGGAATTAGCATTTAAAAAACCTTATTTTACTCACACAAAACCATTGAAATTCCATATATAGTTAGTTGCACTAACTATATATCGCGCACCCGCAATCCACTGCTGATCATGTCACATATTACATCATTCATGACATGGTCAGTGACATCACTGATGACATCACTGATGACATCTCAAATGACATCACTGATGACATCTCATTTGACATCATTCTTGTGCTAATACGATAAACCTCTTCAGACTCTAATATAACCTTAGATACACTCAGTGTAAACAGACACTCACACACTGCCACTTATCCATGGAGTTACTCACACACCCAGTCAGTCATGCAAAGAAACAATCTCACCTCCATTTCTTCAACTATACAGTTAAACACACCTTACTTATTGAAACATATACTAACACATATTTACTCTCTTATACAATCCCTGATACAAGTTCACAATGATCGATACAACCACTCACTCATTCAGTGGCTCTCATGCACAGTTATTTATATATGCCAACTCTCACATGTACTGTGTTTTACATATGTACTTACTATGACATGTAGCATTGAGATATCCATTCACTCATCAATACACTCATGCACACAGTCAACTGCCCATGTAGCTGTTTCCACATGCACTCTTGAACTCATACACCTAGTGAATAAACTGCTCACACATCTATGCATAGAGTCACACACCTTCCAGCCACCCCCACACAAACTCAATCTCCCATAGAAATACTTGGGCAACCAATTAATAACACATATAGCCTCTCGTATAGCTAATGATCAACACATGCAGCAGTTTACAGAACAACAGACATAATGATGCACAAATTAAGACAGTTTAGTCACTAACCCATGCATTCAGTGAGACACATTTAATCACTCACTCATACAGTCAGTCATGCACCTACTAAATCCTTCATCCAGACACTTATACATCCACTCAAGACATATTTTAACTTTACAGAAAAGTACAGTCACTGGATGTTGTCATCAGTGATGTCATCAGTGATGTCATTTGAGATGTCATCAGTGATGTCATCAGTGATGTCACTGACCATGTCATGAATGATGTAATATGTGACATGATCAGCAGTGGATTGCGGGTGCGCGATATATAGTTAGTGCAACTAACTATATATGGAATTTCAATGGTTTTGTGTGAGTAAAATAAGGTTTTTTAAATGCTAATTCCTAACTATATATGGTCTATAACCTATGGTTTTTTCAGTGAATATATATATATATATATATTCACTGAAATTAGGAATTTGCATTTACAAAACCTTGAAAATTCAATGAAAAAACCATAGGTTATAGACCATATATAGTTAGGAATTAGCATTTAAAAAACCTTATTTTACTCACACAAAACCATTGAAATTCCATATATAGTTAGTTGTACTAACTATATATCGCGCACCCGCAATCCACTGCTGATCATGTCACATATTACATCATTCATGACATGGTCAGTGACATCACTGATGACATCACTGATGACATCTCAAATGACATCACTGATGACATCACTGATGACATCTCAAATGACATCACTGATGACATCACTGATGACATCTCAAATGACATCACTGATGACAACATCCAGTGACTGTGTATTTCTGTAAAGTTAAAATATGTCTTACATATTGAAGAATGAGTGGATGTAGAAGTGTCTGGATGAACGATTTAGTAGGTGCATGCCTGACTGTATGAGTGAGTGGTTAAATGTGTCTCACTGAGTGCATGGGTTAGTGACGAACTGTCTTAATTTGTGCATCATTATGTTTGTTGTTCTGTAAACTGCTGCATGTGTTGATCAGTAGCTATATGAGTAAGTATATGGGTTATTGATTGGTTGCTCAAGTATTTGTATGGGAGACTGAGTGTGTGTGTGGGTGGCTGGGAGGTGTATGACTCTGTGCATAGATGTGTGAGCAGTTGATTCACTAGATGTATGGGTTCAAAAGTGCATGTGGAAACAGCTGTATGGGTGGTTGACTGTATGCATGAGTGCATTGGTGAGTGAATGGATATCTCAGTGCTACATGTCAAAGTAAGTACATATGTAAAACACAGTACATGTGAGAATTGGCATATATAAATAACTGTGCATAAGAGTCAGTAAATGTGTGAGTGGCTGTATGGATCATTGTGAACTTGTATCAGGGATTGTAAAAGAGAGTAAATATGTGTTAGTATATGTTTGAATAAGTAAGGTGTGTATAACTGTATAGTTGAGGAAATTGAGGTGTGCTTGATTCTTTGCATGACTGACTAGGTGTGTAAGTAACTCCATGGATGAGTGACAGTCTGTGAGTGTCTGTTTACACTGAGTGTATCTAAGGTTATATTAGAGTCTGAAGAGGTTCATCGTATTATCACATGAATGATGTCATCAGTGATGTGATCAGTAATGTCAAATGAGATGTCATCAGTGATGTCATTTGAGATGTCATTTGAGATGTCATCAGTGATGTCATTTGAGATGTCATCAGTGATGTCATTTGAGATGTCATCAGTGATGTCATCAGTGATGTCATTTGAGATGTCATCAGTGATGTCATCAGTGATGTCACTGACCATGTCATGAATGATGTAATATGTGACATGATCAGCAGTGGATTGCGGGTGCGCGATATATAGTTAGTACAACTAACTATATATGGAATTTCAATGGTTTTGTGTGAGTAAAATAAGGTTTTTTAAATGCTAATTCCTAACTATATATGGTCTATAACCTATGGTTTTTTCATTGAATTTTCAAGGTTTTGTAAATGCAAATTCCTAACTATATATGGTCTATAACCTATGGTTTTTTCAGTGAATATATATATATATATATATATATATATATATATATATATATATATATATATATATATATATATATATATATATATATACATATATATATATATATATATATATATGTTGTTTTTTAATGTAACTTTATTGATATATTAAGATACTAAGAGATATTGCATATCTGCCATTACATTGTCAAGGCCTCCCCCACCATTCTTCGTACACATTATTGATTCCCCCCATAATATGACGGCAATAAATGCAGGACCATCTAATATAGGAGGGCAAAGAAGATGAGAAAAACATACAATTCTCATATCAAGGAAATCCACAACCGTTATCCATAGAAACATTTTCCGCTGTGCATCAATCTTCATGCCATTACTTAACAGCTATTCACCCCCACACCCCTCAATTTGCTTTCGTTCTGAACCAGAGCTTCAGAGAAAGGAAAAAATAAAAAGTATAAACCTCTACGTTCCCTCCATCACTTGCCATAGTCATTCATTGTACAGACACATTTCTGGTGGGGAGCACGCAAATAAATGTTTATTCACTGAGCATTTATAATTCAACTTCAATCAGCAATTGCCGCAGTTTGCTTGTACCAAGGTCAGCATTTCAACATGTGACGCAACACGTGATAAAAGATATCGCCAGCGCTAACTTTTGAAGCAACATCATAAAGGTGAACAACAAAAACTGTCTGATTCTGCTTTACTTATTCGCAATGGTTTAGTGTGGAAACTTAGGAAGTCCAATGTATCTATCAGTTACTGTATGTAAAGTGTTTTGAATCTGTGGTAGAAAAGGGGAGTTCAAGCCTTTTGCTGACGGGGGGCTCCCATTGGCGAAGAAGTATCACACAGAATATAACGCAATGCCATTTAAGGATTAGTATCTAAAACTCTATTCTCGATTACTGACTCAACCTATCTGACGGTGGGGTATAACCCCAGGAAATATATGCAAGTAGTGTGCAGGGCAGCTCTTCCTGGATTTCTCTCCAGATCGGCCACTACTACTTTCCGCGAACTAAGCTATCGTCAGGCAACCCCAAACCACGTCAATAAAATGGACCTCGCTTGATTTACACCGGGGGTAACATTTGTTATTTGTGTATGCTACTAAATTTAGTCTGAGTGTCCGACAGGTCGTATGTATGTAGATAAATTGAGTGTTTTTAAATCTTGTATTTGTGTAAACCCCTATACGAGTGTTCATATAGCTGCTCCCATTATTTATCCATAAGTTTACTATGCATACGCATACTGTCTTCCCAGTTAGCCCTCAAGGTCTGTAGAGGGCCTATGGTCATACAAAGAAATGATTTATAAAGCCAGGATACAAGCCTCTGTCCTGCACCAAATGTAAGCAGGATTCCTAAGATTTCATGTTTTTGTAGTTCCACGAGGTTGCCCCCCTACAGATGTTGTGCTGAACTAGATAGAGCTCCACACACAAGGAATTGCATAGGAATCTTCTTCGATCATGGATGTGAGGCTCTGAAATGTACTGTTTGAATAACAGTCCCCGATGTGTCAATCCCTGCTACCAACTGTTCTTAAAATCTTCTAGGGGTAAGGAACAATTCCTGCAGTGTTGGTAATCCCACCAAAAGCAGGGCTGGTGCATAAATGAGACACTACCTAGTGATCTTAAACCACACGGTTCCAGCAGCCCATGACGATCTTAAAAGGTTTTTGTGGTCCAATTGTTTTAGCTACTGTTCCCAGTAGATATGCTATCAAAGAACCCTCATGCTGCGGTTGGTGAATCACCCCCATTTAAACCACATCCAACCCACCTGCCATCTAGAGATACACTGCAACTGGGCAGCTTAGTAAAAGGCCTCATAATTTGGGGCTCCTAGTCTCCCTTCAAGAGTGGGGCACTGAGGCGTCCAGAGCGAAACACTCTGGCATCCTTCATCTCAAATCAATTCTCGCGACAGGGTGTCCAGCATCCTATACTAATTCTGCAGTACCCAAATGGTGAGATTCATGAAATAGTAAAGAATTTGTGGGAGGACTACTATCTTGGGCAGGGCAATACTCACCATAATAGGTAATTTAAAACTACGCCAAAAGCTAATACTGCTGCATAAGATCCCCATTGCAGCGCTCAAATTCTGCTCTCTCAGTTTCTTGTCCGTGTGGTATATCCTAAATCACAACTATCTGAACATGCAGGGCTCCCACTGGAATCCCACCTGTATCACTGGAACCGGGGGCCGCCACAAACCTGGGGAAATCGGGAAAGCACATGTTTGATGGAGGGCATGACGGAGTATTTTCTTTTAACTTTTTTCATTTTTTAAAAATTTGATTGTGGGTGGCTGTAGTTGCAGTAGGGGCCGTTTTGCATGAACTTTTTTTGGGTTTTTTTAAGTAAAAAGGTTTGCAACATTTTGAAATTTTCAGAGGGCTGGGGGCCTGGTTTAAGTACTAGTCTCCTAGCATGGACGCTGTGGACTCTTGCGTCCAATGGTCTCCACAAGTCATTTCTACAGATAAACCACCATGTCTCCGCCTTCGATGTTCTCCGGGAGACAGACCACACATACATTGTTCCTCATGCTATGTCTCTCAGAATATTCAGTACTTTTGTCTAGATGATCCACAGTGTCAATAAAGTTACCTTTGTAGGTTATCCACTGTTGGGCGCACCTCCCCAATGGCCGCCTTACCCAATTTGATCCTCTCTCTATCAATTTCCGATGGTCATCTGCAGGAGGCCCAAGTCCTCGGTCACCATATCAATTTTGTTATCAAGCACCTCTCTTTAAGCATTGATGGCTTTGAAGATCTGGTCCAGTTTGTTACTGCAAGTAGAGTCATGTGGGAAGATGTCAAGAGATGGTGTCAGACATGTTGTGTTAACGGAGTGTGGAGGCATATCGTCTGATCACGACCTCTGACCTCCTGGAGTATCTCTCACTGGTCTGCTTCAGCCCATGGTTGCTGATGTACAAATGCGCTTAGCCACGGAGCTCCAACAGGGTTCCAGAAAGTCAGAGCCGAAGTGGCAGGTCCACTTTCTTTAGTTGTCAGAAAGTATTAGGGACACTTAGTGTAACATATCAATGTTAGCGGCATTATGTGTCTCGGAGGATTTACTAACACTGTACAGCTCAGGGCTAAAAGTCAAGGTGGTTGTCCTGTGCTCTTCCAGGAGCCACTCAGCAGAGCTCCAGGTGATGGCATTGCTTGGGACTCCTGGGTTCGTCCGGCCTGCTGTCACTGCTACTTGGAAGGATGGGTGTTTGAGGCCCTAAATAACATCCTTTTCTGCAGTGCCATGAGAGCCATAATATCAAGCCCTGTAAAATGGTTTGGGCCATCGACAGCACAACGCCCAGTGCAGGGGGCAGTGTTTGTCGCAGAGGCATAGATGTTATACTCAAAGAGAACTTCATATAAAGTAATTTCTATTTGTTTGTAACATGACCTTTCTGTTTTTGTTTACTTTACTTATCAGTCAGGATCATTATGGCAGCTCTAGAGCATGTTTTAAAGTGCTTTCTTTTATATTTGCTGTTCCAATCATGTACTGATAAAGTAGAAAAATACTAGCTTTCGGTGATTTTACTAATTTTTCTAATGGCCGAGACATTAAAATACCAGCCCTGTCGGTAGAAAACCTGCCGAGCTAACCACTATTTGCTGTTCCATCCCTTACTTTAATCTCCCACCTTTTTCTCTCCCCCTCCTTTCCTTTTCCCTCTCCCCCACGGCTGATCTCATGGTCTCTCGCCTAGCGCACTATAGGACCCCGATGAGTGCACCCACTGTGGTACTATCTTAGAAAAGGCTGCATCCCTGCCCACCCCTCCATGTCCCCCGTGTACTCTCCATGCAGCCAGAGACCCTTTGGGCACTAGATTCATCTTTATGAACCACTCTTACTACTCATTACCTCCGTTCAGATCCATCAAGATTAGGCAGGAGGACAAAAGAACTGTAAACACTCAATTTACAGGCACTTTATGATCAATGTAACAAATATTAAGATGAGCATTTTCCACTAATAAGTAAAAAACGTGTTTCCATCCCAGTAACTGCACATTATTATTTATCAGTAATTGGGATGTGTGTCTGTTTGTCCCTCAAGCTGTCAGAGGTGCACTGCACTGTCCCTTCTCAACAGACAATTTGCCACAGCCTGTGAAAATCAACATTGTGCTAAAACTTTAACAAACAAGGGGAGGCTTTACTTGACTGAGCAAGATGGCAGACAAACTAAACTGTCAGTGTGCTTCCGGCCATCCTGCATATCCGTCGTCACCGTGCCACCCTGTGCGGCCCAGCAAGGAAAATCCTTTTCGGGTGCCTCTACAGACCTCTGGGTCGGGAGCTGGTGGGGTTCTTCAAAGCACCATACGGAGACTTAGTAGCCCAAGATCGGACTCGGCCAGCGAGTAACTCTATTCGCCCAGCGCCCACTTCAGCAGCGGCTGCCATAAATGAAGGGTGGTGGGCAGGTGGGATCGCACAGAAGGTGTTGTGCAGGGGGTGGGACAATTGAATATTTAAAAAAGAAAACGTACCTTTTGCGCCAGCTGCTCCAACGTCGCATCTCCTTGTGCCGCCTCTCCTCTTCCTGCATGCTGGTCATATTAGCCTCTGGAACAGACTCCCTGTCCAATCCCTGCACTGAATATTAGCACGGGGATTGGTCTGAACAGGTCGAAAAGACGCCCTGCTCAGACCAGGGAGTCTGTGGGGTTTCTCCAGGCAGTCTGCTCAATGCAGCTGGGCTGAAGAAAACCTAAGTGCGCATGTGTGTTTTCGTCGGCCTGAGACGGCGGCCAAAACACATATTTGCACTTAGCGAGTGGAGTGCACTATCCCTCCTCCTCCCCCCTCCCATGTCTCAACCCAGCCCTTCCCAACACCGCTGGCTAAGAGCCGGCAAATGTAAATTAACACAACGCAATAACATTGTTTTAATTTACATAGCTGGCTCTGAGCCAGGCAGTGGGGTGACGCTCCTCCGCCATTGCAGAGGAACCGCCACTGGCCTGCTTCTACATGCCGGTGTTAAGACCTGCCTCCTCTGCTGCCGGCCGCCTGCAACAGGTGAAGAGGGAAGAATCAACTGTGCAGCGACTGGAGTGAGGGCTGCCCGAGGTTACTCCTGGTCAGACCCTTTTAAAGCATGCTGCTATAAACTGGAGCCATTGACTCCTGGGGAGAGGACAGGAGATCAGCACCCCTCTTGATCCAGCACCCCTCTGCAGTGGGGGAGATGGCAATCTGGGAAGTTGTGTACAGAACTTTCACTGACCTGATATCTCCCTCATCCATGGGTTTGGTAGCCAGACAGAACTATCCTGGACTCACCATTGCCGCTCGTTCTGTCCCTATTTATCCAGGATAATCACGCCAGGCGATGAAACCTCTGCAACATAACTTGGGGTGTTTGCCGCTAAACTGAACTGAGAACCACCACACCATGGGGAAAGATAAAGGACTAACAACACATGTCCAAACTAAGATGGATAGATTCATTATTACTTCTGGTGGTACCACGGGTCCATTAGGAATGACCCCCATCCCTACTGAACCAGCCAACACTAACCACTAACCTCGCTGACATACTGCAGGCCATCCAGACCTCTTGCATGGGGTTCGAAACCAGGATGGGGAACTCAAATGGGATGTCACACTTATACCACAGAATCTAGGAATCATGCCCCACAGGTTCACTGAGGTGGAGGAGAGAATCTCCAATGTGGAGGACCATGTAACCTCCCTAAAGGCAAATGTGGCCAAGCTCCTGTCCCTTACCACCACATTTGAGAAAGGGGCGGAGACACAGGGAATAGATAACGGTGCAACAATTTGCACTATGTGGGTTTCCCATCGGAACCAACAGACCTCCTCAGAAACTTGCTATGAACATGGCTACTCAAGGACACCTTATTGCCCTGGCATGTTATAGAAAGGGCACCTTGATCCTTGGCCCAGCACCCAGCTCGCCCCTAAGCCCTTTTGTTTGCTAAATTTCTCAACTATAGGGATTGGATGCTATTCTACGTGAGGCTCGCAAATGCTGGTTCACCGTCTTTCAAGAATCACAAATCATAATTTTTCCAGACCACACCCGTGAAAACCAATGGCAAATATGGTCCTTCTATGCAGTGAAGACAAAACTTTAAATATTTGCTTTTATTTCCGGCAACATTCAGGGTGATTCATGACCACTGCTCCCACTTCTTCGACACCCCGGAAGCGGCATGGTAGTAGGCAGCCATGGCAGCTCCCCAGCACCACCCTAAGGATGATCCTGGAAACCTCAGGAAACTAAGGTCCTTCTTGTGACCGAAATCCAGGAGATCCACACAGCGCCGGAGCACCAAGACCCGCAGGGCACTTAGTCATCCTATGGACTTCACAGACTTGTCTTTTGAAGATGCCCACAGATGCAGAGAGGCAGCCGATCCAGGCCCGCTAGGAGGTGAACAGGCAATGGCAGGAGAGTTAGACCATGACATGGATCTGGGAACAAATTTCTTGCCTGGCTTGCTACTGACCCGGGAGGGCCATTCATAGAGCGTACATGGCTGAGCTGCACCAGTGCACTATACACAGATCCGTCTGAATTAGGAAAGCCTCCTCTAGCGATACTTCAAACATTTTAACTGTTTGATTTTGTGTGGTTTACTGTTAGAGTTATGAGGTTTCAGGGCGACAGATGCTTCGTAGAGGGAAGTAGGGGTGGGAGGGAGTTGGGAATAGGGAGTCTGGTGGTTGGAGGGGGGATTCTTCTTTTCTTTCCCTTTTTTCTTTCTTTTGTCCTGCCTGGCTCAGGCTGTTATGCAACACAACTATATACCACTCTTGTACTTCTGGTATGAGAAGATGGGTATCCAGAGGCTCTCGCACTTCCCTCACACTACAGATTGCACCCCTAGAAGGAGTCCCCATGGCGAACACCACGGTTAACCCCACAAAGGTTCACACGATCGTGACCTGGAACATAAATGGAATTCTAGACCGCATTAAGTGCACTGCAGCCCTCCGGTATGTGAAACACCTTTACCTCTCCATTCTGCAGGAAACATTCCTCATGGGTTCCAATTGGCAATTCATAAAGAGATGTGGATTTGATAAGGTTTGTCACGCAGGCTTTGCCAGAGGCTCTAGAGGTGTGGCCATTCTTTTACACAAGTCCTTCCCTCTCCTAAATATTCACGCAATCATGTATCCCCTAGTCCGATACGGGCACTGCGTAGGCCAGCTGCAGGTGGCCATAGCCTGGGCCGTCATATACTGAGCTTAGTGCATTCATGCTCCTTGACTTCGAGAAGGTCTTTGATTTGGTGAAATGGGATTTCTTGCGGGCAGTCTTGCTCAAGATGGGCTTTGGCCCACAGATCCGAGCCTACATTGACCTTCTGTACTCCCAGCCTACAGCCGGGGTGTAAATGGAGTACGCTCTCACTTCTTCTCTATAGGTAGGGGGACTAGGCACAGGTGCCCACTGTCACCCCTATTGCTTGCATTCACTATGGAACTGCTCGCTTGACTGGCACAATGCTTAGGAGCAGGTGTGGTTACAGTGAGGAAGGAGTGGAGTATAAAATCATGCTTCATGCTGATGATGTCTTACACAACTTAGCTGAATTCTGGCTGACCTGTCTTCGTCTATTAGCACTCTATGAAGAGGCTTTGGGCCTCAAAGTGAACCATTCTAACTCCTTACTAGTCCCAATCCATGGCGACAACGAGACTGCACAGGCAATCCGCCATACCCGTGAAGCGACTGAGTTTCAAATATTTGGGCATTTATATAGCTCTCCTTCCAAAGCCGACCTGGAGCCTCAACTTGCCACCCTTTCTGTCCCAAACAAAGGCAGATCCCCATTGAGGGTCCTTTATGTCTCTTAATGTACTGCGCCAGGTGGCCCTCTTCAAAATGATGGTCTTCCTGTGACACCTGTGTGCATTTCAAAAGTTCCAGCTGCTGATTCCAGACTAGTGCTTTAAAGATCCCATCTCTGTTATCTGCGCCTTTCTATAGGCTGGCAAACCACCCCATGTGGCCTGGTCTAAGGGCTGATATTCAGTTTATGGTGGTGATATGGCAATGGCTGACCTTCAATTATATTACAATCCACACAACTACTGGTGGTTAATAATTGGCTGACTGGTGGATGGGATGACCCTGCATATCGAGCCGAACACACCTCATTGACTCTAGTCATGGGTTTGTTACACAGAGACCCAATCCACAAACACCTCCCAGAGATGACAAGGATAGTCTTTCAGACTTGGAGGATGACGCTGCACTTTCTTCATTGGCAGGACAAGCTCACACATTAGACCCCATTATTGCAGGGTCGCTACCTCACTCATACCTCCGGTCTGCATGGATTTCAGGGGTGGGACAATATTGGTATCACAACCTTAGGAGACATCTAGTAGGGGAGCCACAATACATTCTTAAAAGGTTCTCTAAGCACAATTTTATCTCAACAAAACAAAATGACATATGTATCTACAATTTAGACATGTTCATTTCATATACAGGGACCATCTGACGTCCCTACCAGAACATAGTCCATTGGAAGCTCAACTACTAAAGGGCAAGCTAAGGAACGCTGATTAACAACACCCCTGACGTCCTCACGGCCCTGAGACATAAATGGGAGACCTGGATTGGTGCTCTAGAATTTGTGGATTGGCAACTAGCCCGGCCGTATAGCTCCTCGCAAGATAGCAATGTCGTCCCGCCACAAGGCTGATCCAGCTGCATTATGTTCACTGTATATAAATGACTCCTCGGCAGTTACGGCAGGCAGGGAAGCGACTGACCCTGGCCTGTTTCTGATTCACCTGCCCAGATGCTGACTTTTTCATGTGACATGGTCCTGCCCCCAGATTACCCTATCTTGGGAACACATAGCCCTCGCCTTTTCCTGGATTTTTAGGATTCACACTTACACTGACACCCAGGGCAGCACTATTATGTATACTGGATGACCTGGGCAATACCGGGGGAGAGAGGTACTTTATCAGGATGGCCATGGTAGAGGCGAAAAGAGTTGTCACCTAGAAATGGAATCACCAACATTGTCTGAGTGAGTGAGGTGAATGGACCAGTGTGCCGCTCTGGAAGAGCCTACATACGTCACCGAGGCTGCTTTCACAAACAGGAACGTATATATGGGGAAAATGGATGGTCTACTATGGCCTACGGTTTTCAACATAGGACTGTTCATATCCTTCTCTCAAATGTGTTCAGGTGGGCCAAAGGGTGTGGTAGCAATGGCTGTGTTGTTTTTGACCTTTTCTATTCTCTCCAATTTCTATTACTTTCTCTCCAATGTACCACTTGTTTTTGTTGGAAATCAATACAATTTGGTTATAAATAAATTTAAAAATACAGACGCATTGGCTATTAAGAAGAAACAGTGCGCTTCTGACCAATAAACAATGTGTCCATGTTGGTGTTTGTTTTTATAGTGTTTAGAGAGCAGAGTGTTACAACTCTACGAAACACTAACACAGGGCATCGTCTACTGTTTAGATATACCAAAAGGCAAAACAATCGTATTGGCGCTTTTTAGAGTTTTAACACAATGAGGTTTTTTCACAGCCTCGGACAGCTCATTAATAAGACGGAGAGGTTTGGTTTGGCTTTTGTTGGGCTCGAGAGACCATGAGGACACCGAGCTGAGCTGGAGCTTGCATCTATCTCGAGCCAGGCTCAAGCTTTCAAAGACTCAACCACTTTTAATATTTTGAGTGAAACATTCCCCGATTTTGCATGGGGCAGAGTTCTCATGTAGCTACCTATTTCCTATGGCCGGGTATCCGTCCAACAGGGGCGGGAAATTAGGCTGTTGGGAAAGGTGTTTCGCTATTGTCACTCGGGGTTGCCTTAGTCCTGAGTCACAACAGAGAAACACAATAACCACGGCAAGGAAGTGACATCATCTCCTTTCTCCACTGTCCGAAATCTCACCCATTGGCTACCAACATCAAGAAAAAGAGATGTACATGGTGACACGGCCAAAAACTATGGTACACTGCTCCCAGCAGGTTTGTTCATGGCCCTGTGCAGCAGTGGGAACACAACAGTTGTATGGTAGGGCCCCTTTTTGCTGCCATTACATTGTTTGTCTTCAATACATGTTTCACCTGTCTTGTAAAGTTGTCTACATTTACATCATCCTGGTCAAAGAGAAACAAAAGGTCAAATCTGAGGACAATCTGTTCCAAATTGCTGCACAACATCTATGAGTCATAGGGGAATACGACCTATGTTTCTGTTCAGTGAAATGTCAGAGCATACCCTCGTGAATAGGGCTAAGTATTGAAATGGGGATGTCATACTTGGACGAACATGGCGGCCAATCACATCAGATCTTTGCCAATGTTAAAGGTAAGTATATCCTTTCCAGGTAAAAAAATATGTTACTTTAAACGTCCTAGGGTGGGAAGGAACAATGGTTGGCACAAACAATTAATCTATCCCTTCAAATAATACCTATGTTGTTCATTTCATACCACAACTTAGAATCCAATAAGGCACAATCCAATTCTCAAACACTAATAAACAAAAATTTTGGCCTATGGGGAACAACATGAAGACAGACTGAGTTATCACTGTATGTGGCTCTTTGGATACTAATGATACAGTTGTTGAATAAGTAAATGCCTGTCACAATATTCTGATGTGTTTTCGATGGTTGTTTATGATTTCAAAGAAAAGAATTCATAAAAAGTATTTTTGTTTGAAATTGGCTTTTGGATGCTAATTTTTAAGGTGTAAGTACAATGATTGCAGATCTTACTTTCTGAAATAGTTTTGTGGGAAGTATTTATTTCAGTGCTTTACTTCAAGGGACATTATTTCAGATATATATAGTTTATATTGTCAGACAACTAGTTTGGATGTTTTATATTCACTGACCCTCAAAACAGCATCAATCCCTGCCTCCTAGAAAGACCTCACCCTCACTACGCATAAACCACAACCATCTCTGATCCCTACACTACACCCATCCCTGAACCCTAAAAGCCCTTTATGCTCCAACTCTCTACCCATTCCGGAACCACAAAGCCCCTCACAACCCAGAACTCCACCCATTCATGAACTCTATAGAACCTTTTCTATGTCTAACTCCCACACAACCCTGACCCATTAAAGCCCCTCCCCACACCAAACTCCACCCATCCCTGAACCCTAGAAAAGCCCTCAAAGCCCTTAAACAACACCCATCCTTAAAACTTCTTACCTCTAAACTCCACCCATCCCTGAACCCTAAAAATCCCTTTCCACATCTAAACTCCATCCAGCCCTCACTCCTTAAAACCCCTAACAACCCTAAACTCCACCTAATCCTGAACCATAAAAACACTTGACCAGCCCTAACCTCTACCCATCACTGAAGCTTAAAACCCCCCATCACCTCTACACTCCACCAATCCCTGAACCCTAAAAGCATCCCTCATCCATAAATTCCACTCATCTGTGAACCATAACATCCCTCACCACCCCTAAACTGAACCCTGGAAACCCCTTCTTATGGCTGGATCCCACCTAATCCTGACTCCTAAAAACCCATGATCACCCTAATAGACATTACCCATCCCTGAACCCAAAACCCCCTCGCCAGTCCTAAACTCCACCCATTTCGATGTATTTGTATTTCCTTTAAATTGCCTTTCCTTGAAATTTGTTTCCCATGATAAGGATTTCCTCCAACGTGGTTTCAAAGTTTTCGCTTTTCCATTAATTCACATTCATCAGTTTTTTATAACACTGATGCGAGCCTGCTGGCTTACAAATTTCCATGAAACAAACCACATTTCTTCTGTACACTTAAAGATATTTGTGTCAAAGAATTTGCATTTACTCTAAGCCCGAATTTTCATTTACAAATGGCAACTGGTCCTTCTAACCTCGCCAGGCAATAGTTCTGAGAGGCAACCTGTGACAGGTAGAGCAGCCTTTCAGTACATTCCCCAATTTCTCGGTCTGATCGCGGTTACATTAAGAAAATTAAGACTTGTAACATGAGTCTGCATGAGACGAATGAACCTTAATTGAAACATTGACTCTGCTATCTGTAGTTTGGAACTAAAAGGTTACCGTAAATCAACAGACTAGAAGGACTGCTGCCTTCGCATCAAGCTTTTCTGAAACTATGCAGTGCAAGGTCACAAGAACCTCAAAGGCACTCAAGTGCAAGTTGGTCGAGTGTCGTCGCTTGCTTATATTTCATTTCTATGACAGTGTTTTATTGGTAAAAAAAAAAAAAAAAAGAAGTCTCAGGGCCCAAAGCCATTTTCGGGATGCCACAGCGATTGACACCACCCACTGCCCAAACCAGAGTCGACCAATGCCTGTGTCAGTGTTACTAACAACCCCTACAACTCATTCAAGTTGGAGGTTTCTGACCATCCCATGTTATAAGGTTATCCTATGTTATAAAGCATAAAGTGGACGTGCTGTTTCTATATTAGTTGAAATATAGAAAAAGACTTATATGAGGAGGTACCGATGTTTAGACATCAGCACTGGCAGACACTGGCGCAAATTAAACTTTCTAGATCTAATATCAAGTGTACTGATTAGATTGAAGTGGGTGAAAGTTTGACAACAATCCTGAATCTGTAATAAACATTCACCAAGAGGGGACGGTCGCTGTAGCATTAGGTTTGACTGTTCCCCTGTATATTATACAGTAAAATGCAAGAAAAAAATTGGGACACAAAAAACATAATTCTAAATGAATGCGTTTGCAAAATGAAGGTGTTGCACAAGAAGGTGCATGTATTCCTAATCAATAAGTACGTTAGCAGTACTGATTTGGCTTGACATTGAATAATGTATAGGCGCTTCCACTTACGTTTTTACATAGGGGTCTGAATATCCGTTTGCATCCATCGCCGCCAAGTGTGCACATCTGATAATGCCGACAACAAGCCCGGATTTCTGTGAGCTGTACTTTAAGGAGATGAGGATCCTTCCGCGTTCTTCCAGGGACTTGTCTTCTGTTTTATCTATCTGCAAAGCAAAGTGAACAGACTGACTTTCAGGTCACGTGATTCACCCGTGCACATGTGCGTTCCTCTTCAAACAAGTCTACTGTGCGTGAAAGGGCAGGTGGCTATGTCTGCAGGTGTGCTGACACAGGTGGTGCGCGCGAGGGTCTACAGAGGACACAACACAGGGCCGGCGCTAAGCATGGGCAGCGTGGGCAGCTGCCCAGGGCCTCGCACACAGCCCACCAGCATGGGACCCCGAACCGATCATGTGCCCTGTTGTGTCCCTGTCTCCTTGCAATTAGGGTCTATGGGAGGGGTCTCCTCCCTGGGCCTCTCAGGGATGGTGTCTGGATGCCTAGGTGAGGGAGACGCTTCCCCTTGTCCCAATTCGAAGGAGACCCATTCAGAGACACTGTGGGAGGCCCATTGTACAGGATTTTAGCGCACCCACAGTGTTAACTCTCAGCCCACAAGCAATTCTTACAGTTATCAGGCTGGAGGTGTGAGAATTGCTTGTGGGCTGAAAGTTAAAACTGTGGGGGGCGGTAAAATCCTGTACAATGGGCCTCCCGTGGTGTCTCTGAATGGTTTCCTTGCAAGGGGTCACTTAAGTAAATTAGAGGGGCCTCGCGCATTTCCTTGTGGCCCATGGCCTCGCAAATCATAGAACCGGCCCTGACACAACAGACAACTGGTGGGTTTGGTTTGGAGAATGAGATTCCATTTTCTGGTGCATATTTGTATGGCCTGACCCTCAAATAAACTTTAGTCACTACTCTGCCCACTGCCTGGCCTGGTCAGGCTGGAATTGGACATGTTGTCCTGCTATGCTGCGGTCTCGTTTCTAAAGAAGGGGCGGTTTCTGCTTTAGGGCACTGGGGCGTAGCCCCAGTAATATTCTGGCACTCCCTGACCCGCCTATTATGTTACATAATCGCTGTCAACAAACACAACACGTGCCAGCTCAAATCAATAATATGTACATTCTTGGCCACGCCCGCCGCCCACGGCAGTAAGCCTTCATCCGGGGCATCAGCGGCTCTGGAAGGGGCAGGGCTTCAGTGACAACCCGGACACCCACATAGAGGACCCTGGGTTGTTAATAAAGAACGTTAGTGAGTCAACAGTGAAGCACTGTATAGGGGGTATACCCTGCTAAAACGGCAGATATTCAACCTGAATTTTAGATATTATCACCCCCTACGGATAGAGCATATTCAGGAGCTTCTTTATATCACTCATCACTCATCAAATGGCCGATATGATGCCTGGAGTACGCCCGGTCCCTGAGCTAGTGTTCCCCTTCCATAGATCGGCGTTATCAGTAAGCTCCTACAGCTGTTTGTGTTCGGGACCCTCTACCAATTATCATAGTTAGATCAGGGTCTACTACAGGAATATGTAAAATGTGAAATATATGATTTTTTTATCCAATTATACAGCGCTACAGGAGTCTTGAACTCTGAATGCGTAACAGTACACTTTGAGTAAACTACATTTCCCATGGGTCCAAGTACGAGTGGGAGGGAGAGCGTACAACGTGACAACGCCATTGGCGCGGTCACGTGGGACGCCTAAACAGGTTTCCGACATTTATTGAACAGAGAGACACGGCGCGTATTATCTGCGCGGTGTCACGGTTTGTGGGTGATTAAGCCAGGACGGGCCTACGGAACGGTAAGGAGAGGGCTCTAGGGGCTGAGCGCTTACAGCGCAGGTGATTGCAAAGACCCAATGTAGGCACCGCAATGCTAAACAGCAGTCTCAACATTTCTAACAGAAGGTGCACATCGGGAGGCGGAGTTTTTAAAGGTAACATCTTCACCCGCATTTATTTTTCAGATTGTGTTCTTTGGCGTCCTTCTCACCGGACACCAGTTTGAGTTTGTAATATGTATAAACTCGGTAAGTGAACTACATAATATATACCACCTAGAGCGGGGGCACCTAAACAGTAAGAGTTGTAGGTTGTAGTATAAAGATGGTCCCTCGAACATGGAGTGGGGCTAGGTACTAGGTACGAGTGATTACGCTATTACAAGGACATGGATAAGTGCAAGGAATTGTTTCTTGTATATATTTGGTTATGCATGGACAAGTGACAAGTTGAGCAGGATTCCGTGTATAAAACATTATCGGGGTCTCTGGCTCAACACTAGACAATGAGCTCTAAAGGGTATAGAATAGATGTGACATGAAGAGAATGAAAGAAAGAGTATGCATATACTAATAAAGGGTTGCACCATCTTCTCTTTCTGCTATAGTGAATGTTCTCCCGCATTTGAGGGGACACTCTTCACACATAATACAGGAGAGGTACGGATCGATTAGACCTACCCCCCACTTGGGGTACTATTATCCGAAGTACGGCGGAACCCAGAGTGACACTGAATGTGACGGTCCTGAAGAAGACCGGAGTGACCTTATAGGCGCATACAGAGCGGTCGAAACATGTTGACTCTGGCAGTGGTAGGAGGGAAGCCTTGAGGTTTCTAATTATCTCTTTGAGGCCTTTTCCCATCCTCTTTCATTTTTTAATCCTGGTAGGGGTGTCAAGAAAAGTTTAATAAAGGTTGCGTTCTGGTTGACACCTTTAATCAGTTTTAATCACTCCTCATACTGCACTTTTCGTGGCACTTTTTGGTTGTGATCACTTGGTGCTTGCATTATTTTCACCAACTTATGTGTTACGTGTTGTCTATGTCTACTTGTCCTGACTATATGTCGTGTTAAGAGAAATTAATTATTTTTTTCCCCCTCCCTCATGCTCCGCCCTGTGTGGGGATACACCAGGGCGTATTGTAAGCAAGCCCGATGATGAAGCATGTCACATACCTTGGTATGTGAGTGAGGGCAGTTTTCTCAAATAGAGTGATTTGCCCTATTGGGGCCCTCTCTGTTTGTATATTTCATTTATGTTACTCTATACACCCCTCATGTGCGTATATTTGGGGTTCTTGGAGGTCTGGGGTGGTAGAGTTTAAACTGATCTGCCCCTCGCCCCTCTTTCGTGTTTGAATACTTCAGTGACAATCACATACATAGTGGTGGTGTGGGTGTCAGCGAATGCACAGCACAATTGTGCATGCCAGAGTTGGATGGAGAAGTTGTACGGCCAGCCTGACATGCGCATTAGAGGCTTTGCTCATGCTGGCAGTGGCTGCACATTAGAAGAGCTTTGATCGATCAAAGCCACACCCCCGGTATCCTAAAGAGCGGCGAGTTTCCCTGCTCCAGCCAGTCCTGGCTCTGGTAGCATGCTGTGCTGCTACAGCAGTCAAGCAGCGTCTGGATTGGCTGAGATATGGGTTGCCAGGCCAACTGTAGGCATCTTGTGCAGCTTTTGCAGTAATTGCCCATTTTGTTGCTGAACTATTCAGCCTGCCCGTCTGTCCGTCCCTCCCTCCCCCTCTCGGGAGCGTGATGAGGTAGACCACACCTGGCCTCGAGCAGTTGTGGCCAGGCTCGGGTCATATTTGTCCTGACTCACTGCGAGCCTTGGTCATCTTCACTAACCGATGCCTGTCACGAAAATCCCCTGTGGAGATACTCTATTGATGACAACTAGAGGTGAAGTAGATGTGCGTGCCACAATTTTGAACTATTACTGCGTAAGGGGCAATCTAGAAGGCCTGTGTGTGTTTAGTGATGGAGGGAGAAGCAATGCCAATGCTTGTGTTTGTTTTTCAATGTGTGTGTGCCTGGCAGTGACTCAATCGTTGACCTCACCGTGCATGCAGGTTTAATAATACGACCGCCGGTGACTAAGAGTACTCTATGGTCATCACCCTTGCAACAAATCTGACTCCATAGTATTAGACAAGGGCACCGAATGAAGACTAATGCATGCGGTGGGCCTTGGGCTACAAAAGTAACTGTATTTCCAATAAACCTCCAGAAAGGCAATGAAAAATGAGTGCTTCTCTGCTGAACAATCAGCAGCTGGTACTGTACATTACTTGATGCTCCCACTCGAAATGGTGGTGTTATCATAAGTAAGTAATTAGTGTGCTTATAAAGCGCACAAATGCCGAGGCGTCTTGGCGCTAAGGGAGGACACAGGTTTAGCACAGGAGAGGAAGATTATTTCTTCCTAGCAAATAACCACATCTTCAGCAACTTCCTAAAACGAGGTCTGGACGGTTGGAGTCTGATATCGTCATGTAACTGGTTCCAAAGTTTAGACGCACGGTATGTCAGGCTCCTACCCCCCATCTAGATCTGTGTATCCTGGGAATCTGGACTAGACCTTTGTTGGCCGATCTAAGGTTGCGCCGAGGAGTGTACTGTAGGAATAGTTTCTGTAGATCTACCACTCCACCCCAAACTGGGTTTTATGTACCAAGCACAAAACTCAATTCTCTGTTGCACCTGCAGCCAGTGGAGGGTTTTGATGCTGTCATATATATGGTGGAACTTAGGAATCTTCAACAGCATTCTGGCTGCAGCATTTTAGATACCCTGCAGTTTTGAGAGTTGTTGCTTATTAATGCACATGAAGAGGGCATTACAGTAGGCAATCCTAGAATGGATCAAGGCAATGAGAACTTATGTGCGTAAATCAGGAGGAATAAAAGGGAAGATTTTGCGGAGGACTTTCAGCTGGAAGAAGCACACATTAATGTAAGCTGGTTAATTTGGCCTTGAAAGCTCAGCTGATCGTCCATTAATATTCCCAAGTTCCTGACCTTTACTGCAGGTACAGGGCACTTTTCTGCCTCTGCTTGCCACCAGTCCTGGTTACAGAGCGGTGCACCAGCCCCAAACTCCATCACTTCAGTTTTACCGGTGTTTCGTTTGAGATAGTTCTGGTGCATCCAGTCCATGATATGCTTTAGACAGCTGTGGAATTTTCCCACAATAGTGTCAACGTTGAAAGAGATGGAAATGACCAGTGGGGTGTCATCAGCACATGACACTAGTGAAAAGCCATGTCCTCTGGTTAACTCAGGCACAGGTGTCACGTAAATGTTAAAGAGTGTTGGGGACAGTGCTGACCCCTGGGGAACACCAAAAGGGAGGGTGAATCTCTCTGATTGGTGGTTGCCCCAACATACCATTTGTTCCATATCTGTAAGGAATGAGGGCAGAAGACCGAGCGGCACCTCACTGACACCGATTTCTTTCAGCCTTGGAATCAATACCTGATTGTTGACGGTATCGAAAGCGGCTGAAAGGTCTAGGAGGATTAAGATGGCCACTGTCCAGTTGCCTATGTATCTCCTCCGTGGCCATATTTGTTTGTTGGTTTGAACTTTGCAGACAGCCTGTTAATTTTCTATGGCACACATTTGCTTTAAACATGTTGCTGACAGACCTCGTGTTGGCCTCTCGTGCAGCTTTGTGCATGTAAGAGGCATCGTGGGGGTAGGAGGCTCTATCCCAAAGGAGTAAGACTAATCCCTGTAATGGCTTGCTGGGACCATGCAGTGAGTAGCCATTTCCGTTGCTGGGCTAATCAGCTAACCTGTCTGTCCCTCCTTCCCGCCTCGGGGAGTGTGATGCGGCAGACAACACCTTGACTCATGTGGTTGTTGTGGCCAGACTTGGGGCAGTCACATTTGTCCTAACTGTGAGCCCTGATAAAGATCATCTTCACCGACCATCACGAAAATCCGCTGTGGTGTGGACATACCCTATTGACGGCGACTAGAGCCAGCCACTTCAATGGCAAAAGTAGGTGCTGGTGCACCGTGCCGCAAAATGTTTTGAATAATAGCTGTGCAAGGGACAATGAAGTAGGCCAGTGTGTTTAGTGTTGGGGGGAGAAGCATTGCCAATGCTTGTGTTTTTAGATATGTGTTTGCCTGTGATCCAATCGTTGCACCTTGCATGCAAGTTTAACAATAATATGGCCGCCAGTGACTAATAGTACTCGATGGCCCATTATCACCCTTGCAACAATTATTCTGACTCCATAGATTTAGACAAGGGACTCGAATGAAGTCGAATGCATCGGGGAGAGTTGCCTTGGGCTATGAAAGTAACTGTATTTCCAATAACCCTCCTGAAAAAATGAAAAATGAGTGCTTCTCTGGTGTGTTTTGACGGGCTGAACAATCAGCAATTTGTCCTATGTACATTACTTGATGCTCCCATTCTTAATGGAGATATACGTCTCAGGTTGTTTGCAGATAGCCTGGTTCATTTTCTATGGCACACATTGCTTTACACATGTTGAGAGCAGTGGCGGCTGCGTTTCAGTGCAATACGGCTGAACACGAAAGGGGAAGCAAAAGCACCCAATTTGGGGTGGTCGGCATTTTCTTTTCTCATTTCTGCAGTAGTAATCAATAGCATTATAGAATGTTTGTTTAATGATGCCAGTTGCGGTTTATAGTTGCAACATTTGTGGTCGCTTTAAAGCTGGATCTGCCACAGCGCATGCGCATACACATGCATGTATTGTTTAAATGTAACTTTGCAGTAAGTCGCCACCAGATGTCAAAACAGAACACTTACTGTAACAGCTAATCATGGCAGTTCCCAACTTCTGCGAGTTCAGGACACATAAATTGCCCAGAAAAAGGATATGTACTCTCAACTCAAACCTTGCATCTTTGGCAAGTTCTATGGCCCACCTTTGGTGCATCTTGAAGTCCTTATATTTGGTTTTGTTAGGGTATGATTTAAGCACTAAATAGGGTCAGAGGCCCTTGAGCGTGCGTACAGGAAAAGGGTGCAAAGCCACCGTCAAAACAATAACAATGTGCACTTTCTTCACTTACAATGGATCTGGGTTCATATAAATCTCGGAAGGAAGGCGAGGAGGGCCTTTTCAAATTTTTAATCGCTATGAGCCACTGCGTTGTTAACCCTATAATCAATGTAACATCACTATTTTTACACTCTTCATATTACATATTAAATGGCAGTCGAAGACAGCCCACCGGACTTACTTTTAAAATTCTGGCACATTAGTGGAAATGCTTTTTTTCTGTATCCTGATAAAAAGTCATACATTTGTAATTGGCAATAATTTGAAGTTGCCTTTACAATGTACCTTCTCAATGGACTGTGTGCTCGTTAACAAATAAATGCCATCTAATGGGCATGTGTTCCAGAGTGTGCAACAACGTTCTGTCACATAACCCAAGTCGCATATTATGTGGGATACACTAGAAAACATCTAATTAAAAAGAGTTGATATTTCTACTTAACATACCTTCAAATGCACCCTTTCAAATCCAGGCAAATAATATAGAGAATACTCTCACCTTCGCACAGACATTATTGTGAACATGTAGTGCAACACTTGTGTACACACGCAGTATACAGATACAATGGATCGGACGTGTGTAAATCAGTGCATAGTAAATGCTACATAAGACAAAGCAGACTACATGGTTCAGGCGTCCCACTGCATGTCATCCATACTGGTAGGCGTTATAGTTTACCATATGAAATCTCTTTATTGCTGTCATAACTACACTTTCACGCTTTATTAACCTTCTTGCTTTCTCAAATTTTTGTGAAAATGCACCATTTGCTGACTGTTTTCTCAAAATTTTCGCGAGGGGAGAACCCTCTCGAACCTCTCTTATGCCGCTCGCTCGCCGCAGTGCATCACCACAACTTTTACGCCTCACCACTTTCACATGTCACCATCTGCCACTGTCTCTAAGAGGCTCCGGCCTCCTTCTGAACGTGCCAGGGACTGTTCGCCCGAAGGCAGCCTGTGGCATTCACCAGAGACTGTCACCTCACAGCAGAAGTAAAATGTATATTACAAGCCTGGCAGCATCTTCCAAGGAGACGAGGTCAGCAAAGACAGCTGCTTCAGAGACAAGCCCTGAATGACAAGAATTGAAGAAAATTGTGGAGTCTGAAACCCCTGCTATCTGCGCCTCCAAGGGCATTACCTTGAGTGACAAATCTATTTCCCCGTTCACCTGGGAGGGGGCCCCAAGGACAGGATTTTTTTGTAATCTCTTCAAAAATGGCTGCCGGCATTATCCCTCCGAGACCGAGGCACCGGATCTAACAAGTATTTTAGATTATTTCTGGCAGAGAAGGAAGGCGGAAGTAGCACACCTATCAGTGGAATGCTCCAGAAAGGCTACCTCCGACCAACTGTTAGCACACACCAGGCAATCAGCATCAAAGGGAAGCCGCTGCCAGGAGCCGCTCTTCCGCCGCCAGTTAATTACAAATTACCGTCCCCAGCACTGGAAAAGGGCCAATGGCGAGTGAGAAGTGAGCAGCAATTACAATCACACCTCTGCTCGTCACTCTTCTGACAGACGGGCTGTCTGTCAGGGTTTCCGGAACAGATAAAGTGAGCTGCTCGCCTTTGCGTAAACGAGAACCCTGCAAGGGAGCCTGGCAGACGCGGTGGAACAAAAACATAGCAGAAACTTTTAATTGGACCCTAACTATTTGGGGGCAGATTTACAAGCCCCTTGCGACACTTTTACACCGCCGTTGCCTCACTTTTGTGACGCAGTGGCGGCGTAAACCATGCGCCACGTTGCGACTTACTTACAACGTGACGCATCTAGGCAGATGCGTCACGTTGTAAAACCCTGCGCCACATGAAACCTGCGTCAGGTTTCATGTGGGCGTTCTGTCGCAGGGTGGGCGTTCCCTCACAGGAAAGCCCCGTAAAACTGACGCAGTGAAATCTACAAGATTTCACTGAGTCAGTTTTACGATGCTGCTGCGTCATTTGTCCTTACGCCTGCTTGAAGCAGGCGTAAGGAGTGAGGCACCATGTTGAGTATGGGCAGCCCCTGTGCATTGCAGGAGTTGCGTCGCTCTTGCGATGCGACTCCAGCAATGCGCCGCCCGTGCGCCTCAAGATGCGTCACGCATCTGCCCCTCCTTGCACCATGGTGCTCCGCATTGTAAATGCGACGCATCTGTGGTGGCGCAAATGGGGGGATTACATGACACATCTGTTCTGGCGCATCCCTGCTGATTTGCAGAGATGCGCCAGAAGACGTAAATATGCCCCATAGACTCTTTCCATGGCCTTAAAAATTCTCCCTGTGGGTAATTTTTTTCTTTTCTTTTTCAACTTGACAATTTTTTCAACATAACTATCGGAGTCGGGAGTCCATACTGGTTGAGGTTTAACCCAAATGTATGCCTTGCCTCAAGTACACTTTACAGCCCATTCTTAAAAAATAAGTCAACCAGATCGTGCTTTGTAGGTTTACGTCTGCATTTTTCTTTGCTTTACTAATTTTTGTGAATTTATAAAAATCCTTGGTCGAATGGCCAATTGCACCATCCAGTCTTAGTCCTATGGAATATTGTGGAGAGGTGTGGCTCACTGGTTAGAGGCAGCAGACCTGTAAGCAGAGAACGGCCCGGGACCAGGGTTCAATTCCCGACGCGGCCATGGTCAACGGACTCGATAATTCTCGCCTCAGTGCCTACTCTAACCAGGGAACACACTCGGTAACTCTGGGCATTAAGCTTGCCTCATCTCTACAACGGCCCCCCACAGATGCTGGGGATGCCTGGTTTCACCCTGGAGATACCCAGAAAGGGACCATCTCACAGGGAAAACCAGGACGGGTTCCCCAGCGGTCTACAGCGCCAGGACACTCGGGTAGAGTAACAGTTCGCTTTACAAGTATCCAACATTTACATATTCAAAGACAGACAACCCCCCTGTTTGGGGTTACCCGGCCCGCCTCAATTTATTTTGCCATGTGAAAAAAAACAGTGTTCCAAGTGTAGCAATCCATTTCCGTACACCCATAAAATACATAGGACTATTTAGGAACTTCGATCCTCCCCACAAAGAATACAAACTCCAACCTTTTATTGTGGTAAATATAAACATGCCATTTAGGATGAAAAGTGCATTCCAATTGGTTCCCCAACATTTCCAGTGCCGTGCCCTGATCCTGCTTTGAGTCTGTGTAGGTACCTTCAGGATGGCAGCATTTACAAACTTGGAATTAATTTTATTTATATATATATATATATATATATATATATATATATATATATATATATATATATATTACCTACTGGCGGTCGCCAGTAGGTATATATAGTTAGGATTTTTTCTCTATGGGATTTTTGAAAATTCTATGTCTAATAACTTTGGCGTTTGTGGACGGAATTGGCTGAAATTTTCAGGAAAATGGAACATTTTGTTTCTGAGCAGCCCTTGAAAATTTGGGGGGTGTTCGTCAAGGAGGGGCTGAGAAAAAAGGGGGGTCCCAAAACGTGTTTTTAACATTGAGTTTTCCATAGGGCGGTTGGCCTCACTTTTAGCCCGAACGGCTGAATGGATTTGCATGAAACTTGGCAAAATTGTAGGGACTGGTAGCCCGATGTGCCTTTTGTAGGTCTCAATATATGTGCTACAGTGAATTTTGAGAAATTAACGTTTAAAAAAAGATATATATCTGTAACAGCGGACCGGGCAGCGCTCCAGGACGCGTACTTTTCGCGCAACGGAGCTTTGTGAAGCGAAGCTGATTGGTTCTCCGGCGTCTGTCAACATTCCAAACAGTCCGTAGCGGCCGCCATCTTGTCTCTCGGTAGGATCGAGAGACAAGAGGAGGCCAAAGCGAAGGGGCAAATGACCATAAGGGGGAATAGTAGATCCTCGCTGACCCCGTAGGTTTGATGTGGAGGTTTTAAAAGTGCCCCGTGGGGCAAAAAAAAATAATAATAATAATAATCGAACGGCTGAATGGATTTGCACGAAACTTGGCAAAATTGTAGGGACTGGTAGCCCGATGTGCCTTTGCTAGGTCTCAATATATGTGCTTCAGTGGATTTTGAGAAATTAACGTTCAAAAAAAGATATATATCTGTAACAGCGCACCGCTTCGCGTACTTTTCGCGTTACGGAGCTTTGCGAAGCGAAGCTGATTGGCTCTCCGGTGTCTGTAAACATTCCAAACAGTACGTAGCGGCCGCCATCTTGTCTCTCGGTAGGATCGAGAGACAAGAGGAGGCCAAAGCGAAGGGGCAAATGACCATAAGGGGGCATAGTAGATCCTCGCTGACCTCCTAAGTTTGATGTGGAGGTTTTAAAAGGGCCCCGCAGGGCAAAAAAAAAAAATAATAATAATAATCGAACGGCTGAATGGATTTGCACGAAACTTGGTAAAATATTAGGGACTGGTCGCCCGACGTGCCTTTGCTAGGTCTCAATATATGTGCTTCAGTGCATTTCGAGAAATTAACGTTCAAAAACAAGATATATATCTGTAACAGCGCTCCGCTTCGCGGAGATAAAATTATATCTGTATTACCTAGCTGTTGCTAACACCAGTTAGCGACGGCTAGTAGGAGATAGCGACCATCTTGGGCCCCACTTTGCATGTGAGGGATGTTTATCACTAATGACATGCAAAGTGGGCATGCCAAGATGTTAGCGACTGGAAACAGTCGCTAACATCGCTATCTCCTATTATCAACTTTTGGAAATATTCGAGATAAGCGCGAATATCTCAAAAAGTAACAGCTGCCCTGAGCAGTTCTTAGCCATGTTATCCAATGGGAGGTGGATAACATGGCTAAGAGCATTAGCTCGGTAATGCATGAATATCGCGGAGTTTTCAGCGATATTAATGCATTGCGGTCGTTTTTTATCGTATTTGCGATAAACCTTGATAATAGCAAGGTTTATCTGCGATAATTTCTGACGGTAAAAAAATCTTTGCAATGCATCGTTAGGGATAAATATCGTTTAACTTTGGTAATATGCCCCAACGTCTGTTAACGTTCGATTCGAAGGAAATCAGGAAGTGTTGAAAAACATTGTCTGCGCCATCTTGTCTTTTTTCAAATGCCACACTTTTGTCGTGCACGGCAGCCATTTTAGATGCCTTGACCAGACCCACTCTGTGCACGCTGTCGATCCTTAGCATGGCTCCCCACCCTCGCAAGCATCTCACCCAGGCAGTGGTCACCCCCGCTGTCTGTGTTATGCATGGGTAATAAACCTCCCCCCATCTGCGCTGCTCTTCCCTGAGAATCACACCCTGTGCCCGCCCGACACCTCCCTTTCGCCCTATTCACTACCGCACCCTCTGACACTCCTTTTACTCTGTGTCCGATTGTCCAGGCCGGTCCTAGGCTATCAGCTAGCCCTGCAGATGTAGTTTATGGCCACAGCTGTAAAGAATCACCCCTCTTCAAAGGAGTTATAGTAGATCAAGGTCCACACTCGATGAGATCCGTCACAGCAGAAGCGTTGCTATTATCTGAAAACCATCCTGTATTGTGATTGGGGAGGGGACCGAGCGTGAAGCGGAAGATTCCAGGGATGACTCTTTGTACATCAAAGTTTTTACAATTATGTGTCACATTAAAAATATATAGCACTCCGACAAAGTAGTAAGATTATAAAACTTTAATAATTTATAAATTATACAAGAAAACAAAAATAGTAATAACATATAAACATTTTTAGGGAAAAACAACGAAGTAGCGGTCGGCTGTGCGAATAGTCCCAACGCAGCACAACGTCCAGATTTCCGGCGTGGGGCGTCGCGGGGGGTGGGTCATCAGTAGCAAACTGTTGTGCGAATAGTTCCAAGGCAGCAGAACGATGGCACCAAGGTGATGTCCAGTAAGTTGCCGCACTGGTTTTGGTATCCTACAATGCTGCTCCGAATAACGGTGTGGGGCGCCCCGGGGGAGGCGGCGTGAACGGGCCTCTCCAGGTGGAGTCTCATCTGTTGTAGTGGGGCGCCCCTTTACCGTTTCAGTTGCCATTCCGTCCGTTTTTGGTCCACTGTGTCAAAAGCCGCAATTCAGCTGAGTTGCGCCCACTCTTGCGGTGCAGCGATAGGCGGCTGTCACAGGACTCTCAAAATGGCGGCAGGCTCTTTCCTTTTTGGGCCTGGTGCACTGAAATGGCCCTGGGACACCTTGGAAATCGGACGCTTGTCTGCTAGGTCTTGGACCCCATTCTCGAAAGCGTCCCCTCCGCCTTGAGAATTCATCAAAAGTTTTGGGGGCCCCGACTCCTGCAGGCTTCTGGTGGGGAGCGGCTGCCATGATTGCTCGCGGAATGACCACGACGGAGCTACGAGATGGTGGTGCTCTCATGCTGACGCCAGTTTAGTCTGAAACATCCAGAAACAAGGTGGGGCTTTCATCGTTTGGGGAAAAAAAAAAGTTTTCATCCAATGAAAAGTGTTGTTTTTAGGTCATATGATCAAGCCTTCCATCATTAGGAAACCAAAAGTAAAATGAACCAATGAAAAGTTTTATAAACAAGTCACATGACCTGTTATGCGGCATAGGGTATAAAATGCGGAGAAAATACGTTGGCACGTCAGGCGGCGTCAGTAGCGGACCGATGTGCGAATAGGCCGAAGGCAATACAACGCGTCAAGATCCGGATGGCACCGAGGTGGTGTCCAGCAAGTTGCAGCACTGGTGTGGCCATCCTACAATGCTGAAAGTCGGCGTGGGGCGCCCCGTTGGCCTGTGAGTTTGCGTCAGTAGCGGACCGATGTGCGAATAGGCCGAAGGCAGCACAACGCGCCAAGATCCGGATGGCACCGAGGTGGTGTCTAGTAAGTTGCCGCACTGGTGTGGCCATCCTACAATGTTGAAAGTCGGCGTGGGGCGCCCCGTTGGCCTGTGAGATGGCGTCAGTAGCGGACCGATGTGCGAATGGGGCCAAAGGCAGCGCAACAATATTTTCTGACTGACACCACAAGGCGCTGAGATGCCAAGATCCGGATGGCACCGAGGTGGTGTCTAGCAAGTTGTGGCACTGGTGTGGCCATCCTACAATGGTAAAAGTCGGCGTGGGGCGCCCTGTTGGCCTGTGAGATGGTGTCAGTAGCGGACTGATGTGCGAATGGGGCCAAAGGCAGCGCAACAATATTTTCTACAATATTTTCGGAGTAGAAGACACCACAAGGCGCTGAGATGCCAAGATCCGGATGGCACCGAGGTGATGTCTAAGTTGCGGACTGATGTGCGAATGGGGCCAAAGGCAGCGTAACAATATTTTTTGTATGGAAGATACCACTAGGCGTTGAGATGCCAAGATTCGGATGGCACCGAGGTGATGTCTAGCAAGTTGCTGTACTGGTGTGGTCATCCTACAATGCTGAAACTCGGCGTGGGTCGCCCCATTAGCCTGTGAGATGGCGTCAGTAGCGGACCGATGTGCGAATAGGCCGAAGGCAGCACAACGCGCCAAGATCAGGATGTCACCGTGGTGGTTTCATAGTTGAGAGGCACTTCATCTGCAGTGGGGCGCCGAGATCCGGATGGCACCGAGGTGATGTCTAGCAAGTTGCTGTACTGGTGTGGTCATTCTACAATGCTGAAAGTCGGCGTGGGGCGCCCCATTAGCCTGTGAGATGGCGTCAGTAGCGGACTGATGTGCGAATGGGGCCAAAGGCAGCGCAACAATATTTTCTGAAGAGAAGACACCAAAAGGTGCTGACATTCCAAGATCCGGATGGCACAGAGGTGGTGTCTAGCAAGCTATGCAGTTGAGTTTTGTGCGCACTTGCGGAGAATAGGTCGAAGGCAGCATAACAATGTTTTCTGAATAGAAGACACCACAAGGCGTTGAGATTCGGTTACCACCGAGGTGATGTCTAGCAAGTTGCCGCACTGGTGTGGCCATCCTACAATACTGCTCCGAATAACGGCGTGGGGTGCCCGAAGGGGGGGGGAGCCGGCGTGAATGGGCCTTCCTAGGTGGAGGCTCGTCTGCTGTAGTGGGGCGCCCCTTTACCGTTTCAGTTGCCATTCAGCTGAGTTTTGGCTGCTCTTGATGCTACAGCGACAGGCGGCTGCAAGAGGACTCTCAAAATGGCGGCCTGTTCTTTGGATTTGGGCCTGGTCCACTAAAATGGCCCTGGGACACCTTAGAACTCGGACGCTCGATTTTTTTTCCTTTCCTGTACATGCAAAAAAAGGTAAATGCCCGGTACGTTACACGCTTCATCTGCCACGATGAACTCTCCAGAGGAACCGAAAAAAAATATAGTTGTGGTAACTATAACATGCATCGTCATATGGAGAGGTGGCACCAATTAATTATAGTGCTGCATAAAAGAGAGATTTGGAGGAGAACCCCTGACCTGCTAGTACATTCATCAAAGAAGTGGCACTGAGAGCTTCAGAGGCAAGGGAAACGGTCCCAAATATTTAGAAGAACTTTGGAAAGATTAAAATGACATGTTTAGATTGTGGCAAATTAATTTCATGTGGACAGATGAGTGGTACTCTAATAAATACAGCATATGAACATCATCATAGTCGATGGTTGGTAGAGACATTTTGACTATATCCTGGACCTGCCCGTCCTCGCCCAAAATGGCGCCGGAATAAATGGGACTCGTAACTCCTTGTTGTGTACTGGTTGCAGAACCTTGAAATCACGAGATACGTATGCAGTTTTGAAGCACATGGCGGGCGGGGACGAGAATTGATTGAATATTTCGACATCCCTATTGATATTAAGTTCTGATGTGTTATTGATTACTGTACTGTTGAAAGTTCGAATTAACGTCACCCATGGTACTTGCCCGCAAATGTATATCTAGATAATTTTATTGTAACTGGCCCTGTCGTATTTTAATTATAAAATGTACGTCCATCGATTCCGTAACTGTTAGACACCTTAGTTCTTGCAACCTAATGGCCCGCCCGTTACGTTCCTCTACAGTGTAAATGTCTATTCATCATATACGATTACAGTTTGCTCTGTGGCAGGCCCACGTGGTTATAGGCAAGTATTTGTATAATGAAATTTTCACAATAAAGGTTTTTAAAAGAAAACATGGTAGTGTTGCAGGGTTTCTGTACTCACACAGAACTGTGCACAGAGGAGTGGAACCTCGGCAAATTAGGATGTCCCAAAACTTACCTTAGCAACCAACTCACCCCTTACCGAGCTAGCTACAGTGTCTCATTGGACATATCAAACACCCAATGTTTAGACAAACCAGAACATGAACTTACAGTACCTCAGGGTACGTGGGACTCATGAACACTCTTTCGTTATATTATCATTACAAACCAGAACATGGAGTAAAGAAGACACATGTGCATTTGAAATGTTCATTTACTAATGCCGTCTTCTCAGGCGCAGTATCTTTGATAATACAAGTATACTTATTATCAGTAGCAAAATTATCAGCATAGTTACTAAGACATAAAAAGCGAATGGTGACAGCATGTTAACATGCTGTAATGAATAAGAGTTAACAACACTTATATCTCACCCTCCCTAACACATATATTATATTATTAGCTAAGAAGGTCTCTTTGGGTTGTTTTAGGGCGGGCCCATACCTTAGTGTCCTAGCATGAAGGAATCACATCAGCATACACCAGCTCTCTCTGCATGTGCACCGCATCAAGTGTGTTAACAATTCTCGTGCAAAGCAATATCAATCCCGCCTCAAGCCCAAGTTGGCAAAGGCTGCACTTGTGTTATGACTATGAAAGCGTGGAGATCAGACCTCATAACAATTCCATATCGTGTTGCTCCTGAAACTTCAGCACTCTCCGTGCAGACATGGTTTATTAAACAAGACTGATATCAGAGCAATAACATATTATTCTCACATACACCACGGCAAACCACTAGGTTGAAAGCTAAGTCAACAATTAAGGGTCGTGTGCAGAAGTTGCAAGAAAGGAAAAATGGCGTTTAAATCTCAAATGTACTTATGCTAACTTAACACGATATAAGGATATATAGGAGCTATACAACACCCCCCCATGATCCGAGAACGGACTAAATAAGATAACAGAAGTGCCATCACATGAGAGCAGAATCCATTTATAAACGAGCATGAATAAAAATTCAATTATAAAAAATAATGCTAAAAAATAGCCCACAAATATAATGTGGCTCAAGCCAATAGGCAAGCGAAAAATAAAATGTCTTGACCAAAAGTCAATAAATTCAAGGAAATGCTATCAATCAGCATGTCAATTTGAGGCAGTGTCTATGATAAGACTGTATATGAAAAGTAAGCTGCAACAGCCTCCAGGAGGAAGTCACTGTCCTCATCCGAAAACAGTTCAGCCATCCAATTTAAAAGATGAAAGGAACATACGTGATCTTCCAGCACCGGATCCTCTATAACCATCAGAGGACAGCTCGGTGGGTTTTCAAGAAAACTCAGTTCCAAGAAATTTTGCGCTGCCGACAACACATCCCAGGGACCTATTAGTCCATGTGCCACCGCCAAGGCCATAATCCTTTCGTCAGAACAAACCAACTCGTGAGCAATGATAGGACACATCAGTTGATCAAAATCGACGTCAGAAGATACTGGTCCGCAGAGACACAAATCAATGGCCCAAAGGAAATCACAGGTCAGACAGCGAAATACAGGCTGGACACAGGTGAAATAGGAGAACCGAAAAGATAATCCAAACGCCGTGCTTAGAGTCGCTAACGGCAGTGTGCCATAGTAATCAAGCATGCGGTTGCGAAACCGCGTCAGTAGTAGCTGTGCGTGGTCTTGCACAGGAAGGGCATCCATATTTAAAAAGGCAGAAAACCACCAATGCGCCAGCCGCTAAAGCAAGTAAAAACGGGAACCCTCCAAATAAGGATGAAAAAATAGAATGGAAGAAAGCAGGGATGACTCCAAAAATCTTCTCAAAGGAAGTCACGAGACCACCGCTAACAACTTTAAAAAAATGTGCTAGGCCCGTTGTGGAGGATGCGTTAAAGATAGAACGGACCATGGCTCCGAAATGCAAGGGCAAATCAGTGTTTAAAAGAGCCTGAACCTCCGTACGGGTGTTAGCAATGTGAAGCACGAAAGTTTCACGGGCCGAGCTCAAGGCCACCTCTTTCTGGGACAATAGAGCTCTTATTCTAGCCATGCCGCTGAATTCTGCTCCCAAGGTCGGTATCTGTGGACAAATGGAAGACTCCCTATGTTCACGTGTGGGAGGATAAAGCACATTTCTGCAGCAAATAACTCGCTCACTAACTGTTACTATGAAAGCTATACCTTTAATCAAACCACAACAGTTTTCATTATTGAGCATTAAATAACTACCATTCTCTAACAATTTAAACGTGGGGATTATAGCAGGAACCGGCGTGCCCTGTAAAACGCAAGCCATATTCGGTCTGTCCCTGTTACATGAACCGTGTAACTGTATGTGTCTACACATTAAAGAATGATCTGGCGTCTCAGTACACTCATCCCCTGTCAGATAAACTTCTTGTTCATCCTTGAAACATCTGTATGTGTATGGGAGTGACCAGACCTCATGAAGAAAACCGCTACCTAAGGGTTCAAAACGACCTATTGGCACATATTTCATACAATTCGAAAACTTATATAAAGCAAAAGGCAGTGTTATTAAACCGTGGATAAGCCACGTAGCATCAGTGGCCTCTGCCACAGAAAAAGGTAAAGATTCCAACCTTTCAATATGGAGCATAGAAAAGGAAGCATCACGCATTGAAAGCAAGCGTTGTTTGTTAAATTTAAAATAAAAGGACTCAGGATTGGACTGATTAAAGTCAGTGAAATAAGTATACTTTTTAAGAAACGTTTCTGAACTCCCTTGTGTAGGTGCTGGGCAATGTTCCCACTGAGTAAAATTAACCGCATCCCTTCGGGAAGATGTCTTGTGTAAGAAGTGATTGCCATAATGTTGGTAACAGAACAATTCACCATAATTAGCAGATTCTAAATATAAATCCTCAGCATCAAAAGCAGCATAATATTTCAAATCAGAAAACAAACTCTCCACAGCATTAACATCCCAATCATCAGAACGAATGTTTTGTTTCACCACATCCCCCATATTAACTCTTAGTACATTAGGGACATTAACGACTTCCGTTGGGCCATGAATCTGAAAACGAACTGCATCCCACGCGATTCCATCCAGAACAGGCCACGCTGTGATGTTAACCAAAGTCAAGTCTCTTTTTAATCTATGTGTAGAATGTGAAGAGGAAAGTGGGGCCAAAGTTCCATTCAAATGAGTAATGCAAGTTCTCTCCTCGACATAGTGTCCATTCATAATCCGAAAAAAATAAAACACAAAACCAATTGACATAAAAAGGTAAACTGAAAAAAGGACCAGCCAAATGTATATCCAAGGAGGTATCAAAAAATGTTTTTTAAACATGCTAGCATATAATGCAATTTTAGAGTGTTTTTTCGAGGCAAGGGAAGCAGAGTCAAATGAAAATCTGGATTCCGTGGCTAAACGAGCTTGCAGGTCAGGCATGGACAAATCAGTGGGGTATGTATAGTCTGTCTCATCAAGGTTAGTTCCTGGTAAATTATTCAATAATGGACTGGAAACAGCAGGTAATTCGATGGCCACCTCAGGTTCATTATTAGAAGCAGTGGGCATAATTGAATTTCTCACAATGGAAGGACAGGAAACAGCCGGTGTCATGCTAAGAAGAATCGGCCACTCTGTGTATCTTGACATTGTCAATCGAAATAAACCTGTTTTCCTTACGACCTGGAAGTGGTGGTAAAATGACTGTTCTTGTGCCCTTCACTCCAAGCACTGGGACCGGAGCTCGATAGGAGGGCCCAAACTCTTTCTTGTTGTCGATCTTCTCTCGAACCAGTTCTCCAACTTGAGGTAGCCAGCCAACTACCGGGATCTGCAACGCATCATCCGATGTGGAGGGCAAATGTTCCTTTGCAAGAGTGTCTCTCGTCTTTTGTAGATTCTGTAAAACATTGCAATGTTCATCTGCGTCAAAGGAAGTGGCGCGAACCACCGAGTCTAGACCGTCAAGGTCAGGGACGAACATCTTGATGCCAAAGAGCATTTCGTATGGGGTCCGCCCACCCAGAGACCTTCTAGGGAGATTATTAAGAGCACGCTGCACGCCATAGAGGTGAGCCAGCCAGTTTCTGCCAGTGCCTATAACTCGGGCTGTCAAAGATTGCTTTAAATCACGGTTCATTCGTTCAACTACACTATTGCCCTCGGGTCTGTAGGGTGACGAAAACTTGACTTGGACCCCCATCGAAGTCATGGCATCCTTATACGCCTTAGAGGCGAAAGCCGGACCCTGATCCGAATGGAAGGTACCACAGGCAAAAATCCCTATAAAGATACGCAAATCTCTAATGACAGTCCGTGAATCAGCGCTGCGATGTGGCCATACCCACACAAAGCGTGTGCATGAGTCAACTGCTACTAAGATGTATTTATACGCAGTATCAGATGAAAATGGACCGCAGTGATCTAAATAAACACAGCCTAGTGGTTTATTAGAAATGTACAACTGAGTCTGAGGCGGACGCGTAGCAGTTGAAGGTTTAATCTGCTGGCATATGTCACAAAGAAGGACATAATCACGCGTCTGTTTGTACAGTCCCCGCCACCAGAAACGTTGTTGTAGTTGCGTTACAGTGGCTGAGACGCCCGCATGCGCAGACGCCACACCTTCATGAGCCGCTGTAATCAAGTCTGTTCTGCGATCCGAGTTGGGAATCAGCCGTTCCCCAACATCAGGAATTGTCACAAAAGGAACCTTTTCGGGACTTAAGTGGTATTTATACTTCGAAGGGAATCCCGAAGGATGTTTACTTCCCTTCTCAGAGGCAGCAACCGCTGCCAAGATGTCGCTATCAATCTTGGTTTTAGACCTAGTAACTGCTGCAACTAAGTATGTAGATACTGCTGATTTCGCCGCTTCATCAGCAAGCGAGTTGCCAACAGCGTGAACTCCCACGCGCTGATGACCGAGAGTATGAATCACATAAACGAGTGGCAACATAGCCTTAAGCTCTGCCACTCGAACCCAGATCATTTTATGTTTTATTGTGCTACCCTTGGAATCATGAAAATCATTTTGAATCCAAAAGAACAAGTTTTCATTGTAAGACTGGACACAGTAGTAAGAATCACTTACAATTAGAGTAGTAACACTTGGATCTGCGTACTCCAAAGCTAGTAAGAGAGCACGAAGCTCTGCCAATTGTGCGGTGCAATCGCCCAGGGGCAACGTGTGTACCTCCCTGGAAATGAACTCATCATTCAACATAGCACCGACCACAATGGCGCATGCGGAAACGTAGGCATGTTTAGAGCCATGCGCAACCTGCGCCGACCCATCAGTGTAAATGATGCAATGGAAGTCCTCCAAAGGTCGCATCGCCAGAGGAGCAGGGTGAACGAATTCATACTGCAAGTACTCCTGCGACCGTAAGGAAGCGTCAAAAATAAACATGACATCCGTGGATGACAATGACGCAGCCCACTGAATCCACCGAGGGTGCAAAGCCTTTGAATTTGGTACACTGGCTTTCGTGACTGCCTCCAAATGAGGACAGGGTGTTACCACTAGCATGCGTTTCCCCTGTGACAGAGCTCGTTCCTTTAGAATAGCCATCTGTACAGCAGTTAAAACCTTTTCTATGGTGGGAAACCGCATCTCAGCCGAGGTGTACAAGTGTGACTTGTAAGCAATAGGTACTGTGTCACCTTCATTAAAAGTGAGGTACGTGAAACCCACCGTCCCAGGAATTATTCTTATGACCAGGTTGGTGTGGTTATCACGAGTCAGTAAATATTTAGAAGCGAGCAGATCAGCCTGCAAGGATTGCAAAATGGCTGAATGCTCAGGCAGCCAGCATGATTTTGAGAAAGTTGGTTGTATCAAAGCATACAAAGGCTTGATACGCTGGGCATATTCCGGAATGTAAGTTCTGCCGAAATTCAAAAAGCCCAGTAAGGATTGTAATTTTTTCAGAGTTGTTGGTGCGCGCAATTGTGCGCACTTCTCTAAGAAGTGAGGAGCCAAACCTCTACCTTCATTGTTGAGCTCATAGCCCAAAAACAACACTGTGTGTTCAGCAATGTGCGATTTTGCAAAGTTGAATTTGTAACCCATGTCTGCGAAGTTGCAAACAAGAGAATTTACACGACACAGATGCTCCCAAATATCGTCGTCTGTGAGATATATGTCATCCACATACGAAAAAGCATCAGGGTCTAGTGCCTCCAGAATAGAGACAATTCGAGCGGTAAATACACCAGGACTATTCTTGTAGCCCATTGGAAGACGCCGGAATTGCTTTTGGACTCCAGCGCTTGTAAAACTGGTCCATTGGGAGCTAAAGCTGTCCAATCTGTGGGCATAAAAACCATTGGATATGTCAAGCGTTGTCTTGAAACGCTTACGCACGAGACTATCCACTAGGGCAGAGCCGTGGGTATTCTGTACAGCACAGTTACGGCAATGCGAGTTTAAATGCCGGTAATCCAAAACCAAACGATATGATCCGTCAGGTTTATTCACAGTAAAAAGGGGATTATTCATCGGTGACACACACGTTTCAATAACTCCCTGATATTCCAATTGTTCAAGGATTTCCGCGACTGAAGATTTTGCTTCACGCCGAATGGGATATTGAGGTTGAGGCTGCGGCTGAGACCGCAACGGAATTTCGTGGCAAGGCGACAATTTATCCCAACCACATTGGTTACGGTACAGAGCCGGCGCGAGAGCCCGAGCCCACTCTTCTGCAAAATGCTGCGCATGCTCTTTCGAGACAGTGTTCGCGAAACGGGGTAGGATTACCTCCTCCCCTCGCGGCGCCGCGAGCACAAAAGGTGGGGGCCAGTCAGCCTCCGAAAGTAAAATATCATATGTAGAAGACAGATTCTCCCAAAATACACCTTTAACGGTACGCTGTATGTCACCTTCAATTAACAGGACAATTTCATATAGTCTTTCAGGGGGAGCAAGTCTCGTATCCGCTGTTTCTATCACAACGTAGACATCAGTCGCTGTCACCCTCAGTAGTGGACGCAGCGCCTCTCTGACTATGGTTATCTCCGCCGCGCTGTCCAGCAAGGTCAGAGCCCACGTCAGATTCCGAAGCCGCGTTCTCACTATCTGTGGCATATCGATGCGCTGTTAAGGCTGCGACTTTCTTTTTCGCAAACTGCGGACGCCTAGGCGTAGAATCCTCCTGCTTCACTGCGCCGTCCGTCTGGCGGGACTGACCACGTCCTTGTTGGCCACCACGTCCACGTCCACCCCCTCCTCCTCCACCGGTCTTCGGGGCCGATGTGTCCTGAAAGGAACGAGGAGAGCGTTGATCAGAACCCTGAAAACGATCAGGTGACTTAATCATCGCGCGGTCGCGCAAATCATAAACTTTTTCGGATGGCGCAGGAGCTTGTATTGCAGGAAAAGTACCCTGAGTCTGCATTGTCTGCTTCCCCTGTGTCTGTTTTTTAGGCCAATTTTGTTTCTTGGACTTTGGCTGGGCATCTGTCACTGCAGATTGCCCCTGTGGTTGTTTTTTCTCCTTCACTGGAAAATATTTCAGACCTCTACTTGTGCGGCCAATCGTTTTATAAGCGGCCACCACAATCTTTGCTAACTGGCGGGGTTTGTCGGCATCGGGCAGAGCAGCCAAAGCATTCGACACCTGAAAGTTAACTGCATCTCCTTTAACATTGGAGAGAATGAGATCACTTACAATCTCAAAAGAACCACACAGGCGCATACCCAATTCAACCGCTGCCTCTGGACCGTGATCATTCTGAACACGTCTAACGATTTCAGGCAGGGCAGTCATAGACGGGGTGCCGAAGCACCTTGTATAAACTGCCGCAAATGTTTTTCCCCAGCTGTCACAGTCAGCAAGTTCAGGAGTAATATCCTTCGGGAGAGTAATCGTCAACATTCTATGTTTATCAGCAGGAGTAGAATTCGGAAAAACCGCTTCCAGTTGATCAAACTTCTCTGCTAGCCAGAATGGGAAGTCATCGTTGTCAACAGGACGCGCACCAAAAACCGAATTTACCATCACTGGATTGAGACGCATTCCGCCTCGTTCCATGGGAGCGGCCGCACCCCCCTGGGGACCACCAGGAAGATGTCGACCGATGTATTGCACTAAAGCACGAATCACGGAAATGGAAACTACATGTAGCCTGCGAATTTCTGCCAGGGTACAAGCCCCGTGATTCGGGTGCGGGGTAAAGCCACCCAACGCAGGCCAATTAGTACCTGGAATTGAGAGTGGACCTAACCTCGCACGGGACAAAGAGTGGGGGAGGGCGCCATCAAACCAAACTCGATGCTGCCAATGATCAATAGGTATTTCCAATGCCCTGTATGGCGTATATTCAGCCGGGACATCCGAGGCGGTGTAGGAGTGGTACAAACCAGAATTAGCGTCCACAGCCGGAAACGTAACCCAAGAGTAAAACAACTCGTAAGGAAACGCCGGATCTGCACTTACCACGAAAATCACAGCCATCCCATCTACTGGGACCTGGTACGTCTGAAGATGATTGCGTACCGCTACGCGACTATGCTGCGCAATAGCCACCGCTGCCGCCATCACAGAATTGGAAACAAGAAAACACAAAGAATACTTTGTAGCACAACTGGGTAGTAATTCAAAGAAACCGTTTAAGTAAGAATCAAGCTTGAATAAAGACCTATTTCAAAAAATAGGCAGGTTTCACCAACACCCCGTTTTCCGGAAACGGATGTGAAGGGGTTAAGGCATGAATGATAAACTACTCGAGTGTCATGATATAAGACCACCGAAACCGTTGGGCGCCATGTTGCAGGGTTTCTGTACTCACACAGAACTGTGCACAGAGGAGTGGAACCTCGGCAAATTAGGATGTCCCAAAACTTACCTTAGCAACCAACTCACCCCTTACCGAGCTAGCTACAGTGTCTCATTGGACATATCAAACACCCAATGTTTAGACAAACCAGAACATGAACTTACAGTACCTCAGGGTACGTGGGACTCATGAACACTCTTTCGTTATATTATCATTACAAACCAGAACATGGAGTAAAGAAGACACATGTGCATTTGAAATGTTTATTTACTAATGCCGTCTTCTCAGGCGCAGTATCTTTGATAATACAAGTATACTTATTATCAGTAGCAAAATTATCAGCATAGTTACTAAGACATAAAAAGCGAATGGTGACAGCATGTTAACATGCTGTAATGAATAAGAGTTAACAACACTTATATCTCACCCTCCCTAACACATATATTATATTATTAGCTAAGAAGGTCTCTTTGGGTTGTTTTAGGGCGGGCCCATACCTTAGTGTCCTAGCATGAAGGAATCACATCAGCATACACCAGCTCTCTCTGCATGTGCACCGCATCAAGTGTGTTAACAATTCTCGTGCAAAGCAATATCAATCCCGCCTCAAGCCCAAGTTGGCAAAGGCTGCACTTGTGTTATGACTATGAAAGCGTGGAGATCAGACCTCATAACAATTCCATATCGTGTTGCTCCTGAAACTTCAGCACTCTCCGTGCAGACATGGTTTATTAAACAAGACTGATATCAGAGCAATAACATATTATTCTCACATACACCACGGCAAACCACTAGGTTGAAAGCTAAGTCAACAATTAAGGGTCGTGTGCAGAAGTTGCAAGAAAGGAAAAATGGCGTTTAAATCTCAAATGTACTTATGCTAACTTAACACGATATAAGGATATATAGGAGCTATACAACAGTAGTAGTATATACATTGGTAAAGTTTTTAATAATAGTGACTGTTTTAGAATCATTAAAAGGCAAGTGAAATAAAGCAGACCAATTACATGAAGGGTAAAAGGTATAATACGAAGGAACGCAGTAAAGATAAATGGTCAAGGGCTGTTGTGTTTTCTATTCCTGCAACATAAAGTGATCGATAAGAATCTCATATTCAGGCGTATCGGCGACTAAGACAGCAGGTCGACCCTCTTTTGCTCAACGGCTCCGTCATGGGACGAAGAAACGCTCTTTTTCTCGAAAAAAGAATATATTTTACTTGCAGGACAGTTGTAAAATTTCCGGGAAAGTACATTAGCCTGGAACATTATAACATATATTTAAGAAAAAATAATGTTCGGAAGTAATGAAAAGCGTAATTTTTAGGTCATATGACCAAGCCTTTCATCATTACAATAAGAAAAGTAAAATGAACCAATGAAAAGTTTTATTAACAAGTCACATGACTTGTTATGCTTACGTTACGCGCTGCGCGCCCCGGATGACTTCCGGATGCGCTAACGCGGCGCGTCATATGACGCATTACGCGACAACGCAGGTACAGAATATAGTCAAAATGTCTCCACCAACCAGCGGTCGGAACACAACCCCTTTCAGCAGGCTAAATAGTTCTGTTAAATGACAACAGAAGGGACAGGCAACAAGAACCATCAGTCAAAGAGGGGAGGGCTAGTTCTTCTCTACCGGGTTACATTGGGGCGCTACCGGAACTGATCGAATTGGTAGTCTACAGTGTTTCTGGATGTTTCAGACTGAAGCTGGGGTTAGCATGAGAGCAGCACCATTTTGTAGCTCCGTCGTGGTCATTCCGCAACCAATCATGGCAGCCGTTCTTTATCGTTATTTTGGGCGGGGTGGGTGGCGGAG